>NW_028318143.1:5267500-5620000 GCF_062004578.1 Staurois parvus
TATTAGCTTTGGCAAGTGTGGTGGGCCCTGTAATTATGCAGGCACCATCCAATGAAAGGTCAATCAGTCATAGCTCAAGGAACCCCTAGCAACTCCTGGAGGAACCACAGAACACTGGTTGAGAATGGCTAATTGAAAGTGTATGTATAGCCAAATGTTTTTTTAGTTTTGAATAAAGTAAGTCAAAGTTACACCTCCAGTCAGGTTTTAGTACTATCTATGTTCCTGCTGGGAAGATTCACTTTCATATTTGTTTTGTTGACTATTGTCATTGGGATGGAAAGAAATGGAAAATCTAAAATTTTAGTGTTCTGAGAACAGTAGATGAGGGGAATCTTCCAATGGGGTCACCCATAACAGTGACAGCTATCTAAAAGGGAATTTCCCCTCACTTTGAAGAGTTTTCCTGTGTAGGACCATCATTGGAAGAGACCAGAAAATCGAGACCCAGAAAGAACCTTTGAGTGCTTTCAAAGATAGTAAAGATGGATGGTATATATGCAGCAATTCCTTTATGCTGTACAAAATTATTTATTCATAATACATTGGGCCACTCCAGTGTAAAATTGTAAAATGTCAAACTATGCCATGTGTACTCTCATTTGTACCAGGCTGATTACTTTATTTGCAATTTTGCTATTGCTGTACAAAATTAGGCAATTATAGCAACAGAGGCCACTATCCTTTTAAAATGGGATATTGGCCAATTCCTAGTAAATTGTTGGGTTGGATAATGGTACAGTCCAAAAAAACTAGAAGCCCACTACTACTGAAACTTACCAGTGGACTGGCAGTGCAAGCCAACAGAGACAGGGGTGGTGGAGGTTGCAGTACAGCCCTCGGCACATTGTAGAACTGGGTGGATGGAGTAGCACTTGGATCCCTCATATTCTGGCTTTTCAGTCTTCAGCACAGTGCGACGAAGTTTGCAAGCTGCAAAAAAATAACACAAGCTGCATAAGTATTTCTGTCAACTGGTAAATTACATCTTACTCTAATCTTGGTATGTATAACCAGTATTTTATGGGGCACATACATCATTTTGTAGCTCAATGGTCTCCAAATTGTGGGACGGATGTGCCCCTTTGCTAGCCCTTATCCGGCCCTTGTGGTTATGTTCCACCCACAGATACGAGGCACTGTTCCCCCAATGAGGCCAACAGTGGGGCATAATTGCAACTGACACCAATGATGGGGCTCTATTCCTCCCACTTATTCCTATAATGGGGCTTCATTCTTCCCACTAATTCTAATAATGGGGCACTATTCCTTCCACTAATTCCAATAATGGAGTACTATTTTTCCCACTGATACCAATGATGGGGCACTATTCTTCCCACTGATACCAATGATGGGGCACTATTCCTCCCACTGATACAAATGATGGGGCAATATTCCTCCCACTGACACCAATGATGGGCCATTATTACTCCCACTGATACCAATGATGGGGCACTATTTCTCCCACTGATACAAATGATGGGGCACAATTCCTCCCACTGACACCAATGATGGGCCACTATTCCGCCCACTGAGCCCAATGATGGGTTACTATTCCTCCCACTGACACCAATGATGGGGCACTATTCCTCCCACTGACACCAATGATGGGGCACTATTCCTCCCACTGATACCAATGATGGGGCACTATTCCTCCCACTGATACAAATGATGAGGCACTATTCCTCCCACTGACACCAATGATGGGCCACTATTCCTCCCACTGATACCAATGATGGGGCACTATTCCTCCCACTGATACAAATGATGGGGCACTATTCCTCCCACTGACACCAATGATGGGCCACTATTCCGCCCACTGAGCCCAATGATGGGCTACTATTCCTCCCACTGACACCAATGATGGGCCACTATTCCGTCCACTGAGCCCAATGATGGGCTACTATTCCTCCTTCTCCTAATGACCACAGGTGCTATTTTCCTTTTTTTACTCCCATCCGCCAACAAGTTTGAGGCATCGTGTCTCTTCTGCCTTAAATTCCTTACGTGGCTGTCTGCACTGCACACGTGCAGCTCAGTGTACAATTTCGGCATGTGCCGAGATGAATGAACTGCGCATGTGCGGGAGTTACATCATCTCAGCCTGGCCAATGAACATGAATGAAGATCAGAATGCGGCAGAAGACTGGTGGAAGATGTCAATGGCTGATGAGGCAGTTCCTGGGCCACTGCAGCACTGGAGTGGAGGTATAAAAAAAATAACCAGCAATGGCTGTTCCCATATTTATCTCCTAACATCTCCCTTTTAATTGGCATGGCAGGAAAACTGCTGTAAAAGCATGCTAGAGTCGGCCTGCCTTAGGGCCTGTGCCATCGGGCAATTTTTTTGTGTGTCAGAATTGCTTCTCTCAACATACAGGTCAATTAGAAAGCAAATCAGTGCAATTCAGTTGGAGGTCAGATGGGACAAAGGAGAAACTCAGGATGATCTCAGAAGCATCTCAAAGTGAAGTCAGCTGAAAGCATGCTTCATTTGCCCATCTACACAGCCATAATTTGTCCCTTTTACATTTTTTGTATGGTGTACCAAATGTTTTCTTGTTTTAGACCAGACCTCAAAATTCTCTTGTTGCTTTTCTATCACTGCTTCTCCATCTTGTAGTGTTAGTAATCTTGTTGAAATGACATTGGATGATGATCTTATGAGGTAGGGGTGAAATGCATGATTCCACTGTATGGGTCTGTAGTCTACTTACCTCCTGAGCAGGCGTCTTCCGCCAAGATCCAAGAATGGCCAAAACTGTCGGCATCATTTGCTGTAGCTCCATCTGGCATCCTGAATTCTTGATGTGTCTCATCATCAAAACGACCGCAGAGACCGCACATCTTTCCCCTCATAAAGCTAGTAGGTAAGACCTGTACATACAGTGTCACAATGTTATCTCTAATGACTTCACAAATTGCTTACAGTATGCATTTAACTTTTATAATTAAAGATGAACTTCAATCACATATAAAATACACAAATGAATGCAACTCTGTATTCATTAATACAAATGAATGTTTTACTGCAAGCAGTGGAAGTATCTGAATTTTTCCTGTCATAAGCCACTTGCCATGCCTTGTACAGCAGAGCTCAGACTGGGAGAGGGAGAAGCAGCACAAGGTTCCAATCAGTTGTGCTACAGGGCTCAAGTGCTAAGGGGGGGGGGCATGCTGGCAGGAGGGCAGATTGAGCTCATCAGTCGGCTTCCTACTCTTTCACTGTCCAATCACAGGTATGGGGAGGGACAAGACCTATTAGTGTTACCTAACTGCAGCAGAGAAAAATCAGGCCTTCTGCTCTGTCAAACAGCTATGTAGCAGAGCTGTGTATATCTCATAACTAGATTGACAGAAATTCAAATCCTTTGGCAGGTAAAACATTTTGCATGTGTGTATTTTATTTATATATATACCTGTTTGCCTGGAGTAACTAACCAATAAACAATCATCAGTCACTGCATTCTGTGCTTTCTTTTGAAATAAGTCTTAATAGTGCAGAGGAAACTGTCTTTGTCACTCATATCACCCAATCAAGATACAGCATTTACTTTTTTAATTGCGGTTATAAAACAACATTTCGCTGGTTCCTACATGCTAAATGCATGTGTTCTGCAGCAGTTTTTTTTTTTTACTTATAATTACCTGTGTTGTCTTTCCATCATGGTAAATCTTCTCAATACCGAAATGTGGTGCTGATAGTACAATCTTTCCGTCTTGTTCCTCCAACTTCACATCTGGGATTTAAGTATATAGAGTATATTAATGTTGAAATGATACTTAGCAATGGTACTAATATTTTTTTTAGAGAAAAAGGAGTGTATTAAAGTGTATTAAACTTATTGAAAAGGTTCCAGAGCAGACAAAGCCATGGGCAGTCATGTCATATACAACGACATAAAACATCCTAACAATGGTCATATACAGAATTAAGCCCATACATTGCAATCACTGCTGTGAAGCTGTGCAGGTTTTGTCATATGTCTACTTTGGCTTGCTTGTTTTCCTGAGGGCTTGTGTAGGCATTTAGAGCCAGTTCAAAGTACATGTACTTCAAGATATATTTTGCATGAAGACAATCCCAATGCAGCCTAATGATAAATCTTTACCTTTCAGCCCTGTTGAACCAGTCCTACCAGTTTGCTTTACTCTAAAACCACATCAACCCTCCCTGTACCTATAAGTTGAACTGAGTACAAAAAATGCAGTTTTGCTATGTTACTGGGAATATTTAGTAATCTTAATTGTGATCAAGCACTGTGTAAAATCTACATTTTGTTTGGAATTCCTTCAGAAAAATAGCAGTTTAGTTCCTGATATGTGGTTTTTGCCTGACCACTCTTGTGTCTCCAGCCTCATAGCTCTATATATGAAATGTGAGATCTAAGGCACTGCTGCCTCTGATTGCTAGTCTTAGCAGATTTTAAGTTAAACTTGGTGCTGTCACTACTGTGCTGCTCGCTGTTCTCCTTGCTGGAGGCTCTGACATGAGGAAGCAAAGCCCTGCATACACATAGATACAGTGCAGATCAAGGCATGGGAAGTAAAAGAGGAAGATCAGTTGCAGGCAGACTTCAGGTATTACTTGTGACTATTCCTGCACCTCTGTCTAACTTTTTTTTGGCACAGCTTCTAGAGATCAGTTTTTCTTTAACATAGAGACTCACACTAACGTGTAGCCCTAACATTCTATCTGAGCTAAACACTAACCCTCCCAGGGGCGGACTGACCATTCAGGCCCAGGGTCAATAGGGACCCAATGAGATGCCCCTGGTACCTTTCATTGGCTTTTTTGGGTGTGGTTTGAGTGTGGGCGAGGACACAGGGGCCCCATGATCCCCTATTGCCCAGGAGACCCATGAGTTGTTAGCCCACCCCTAAACCTCCCTATAACACAGAGCCTCATACTAACCGTCCTGTAAGCATAGCACTAACTTGTATCCCTAACATCACACTATCCTTCCCTCCCTTTAACACTGACCCTTCTTTTAGTCCTAAAACTACATCTACCTGTAATCCCTAAGCCAAACCTTCCTGGAATCCCATTCTTAGTACTAACCCTCCCAGATATAACCTTTATTACTTCTTGAAGTTTCACCTAACCTACATCAGAATCCTCTGGACTCAAGACTAGCCCCCTGCATTGAAGGATACCAACACCAGTATCTATTGTTCTGATTTACAAGAACACTAGACACTATGGAGCAGTGCCTTCACCATGTAGAGACATGAGGCAGAATGGAAGCCAGTGCAAACAGTCCAGGTATTGTCTGTTTGCTTAGACCAATGGTTGTCAACTTATGAGCTATAGAGGGCACTACGTCCCCTGAAAGCACCAAAGGGCTGCACGTAATAGTCAGAAAGTGAACACATGCTGAAGGAGATAGTACAAGACTGCAAACATGTCTATGGGTGTTGTTGCTGAAGACTGAAAGCCTTCTCCAGAAGACAGCCAGATACTGAGGACATATTATATGGGTTTGTTAGAAATCACTGTCATTGCAGCTCCTTTGCTAATTAATGCTCCCATTCCCACTACTGGGGTTTGCAAAAGGAAAGTGTCACAGGGCCACATGTGGCCCCGTGGCTCACCAAGGGCTTAGACCAGTGGTTGTCAATTTATGAATTTATAGAGTGCCTCAAATGCGGCCCCTGACATCACCAAAGGCTACACATAATGTTCGATATATGTAATGTTTGAGAGGACTGTCAAAGACTGCAGACCTAATAGAAGACATGAGGGTCGGAGAGTGTGGACACGCTACATTTATGGCTGGGGATATACCGCAGATGACAATACCAAACTGGGAACATGTTACATGAGGCTAGTAGAGATCAATGCTATTACCCCAATCAATGTTCCCACTACAGACTGCTGAGGTCGAAGGGCCACACATCATGCAACAAAGGTTGGGCACCAGGGACTTAGACGACCATATACTTATGTTGTCAGCAGTTAGTATACATTGTCAGTTCATTATTCCTTAAAGATCAGTGGAGCCCACTTACCTTCATTTGGCTCATAAGGCAGTTTATTAATTTCAATGCCGTTAACCAATAATGTGGGCTTTCCATATTCTCTGCGTAGATCAATGGTACTAAATGGGGAAAGAGAAGGAAGCCATGAAGTAAAGCAAGAGCTTAGCAAGTACAGTAAATGTGAAATATGTATACCAAAGCTATAGCTCATCATCATATTATACAGTAAGTGTAGCATAGACATAGAAATCTAATGGTAATCAGACTTAGTTGCCATCAGATTTTAGCATTTACTCTTCTAAGCGTTAGCTGCATTTCTATTGGCAACACTGCAAAGAACAGAACATAGCGACCCAAAGAAACCAGATTTTGCCGTTCTAATTATGGTTGCATAGGCACTTTTTTACTTTACCCTTATTATTTGGTGACTATAATGTTTGTTAGGTCTCCTAAAGATATAAGCAACAGTCTATTACAGCTTGTGAGGTCCAACTTTCTGGTAGGTGCTTTGGCTACGAAGAAAGAGAATAGAATGGCTAACTATTGTATCTCTTTCAACCAAAGGAACCAATTAAATCTACCACAATAGAGTGAAAGAGGGGGAGTGGGATCCTTTGTCTGTTTTGCAGCAGCCTAAAAGTAAGACTTTGTTCCAGGAGCATAAAAAGGTGAATCTGAGGGTGGGAGCTAAACAGGTGCCATGTGCATTCACATTTTCAGATTGATTGGTAAATGTCCTGGGAAATACAGATTTTTATTAAAACACACATGCAGAGATTGTGAAGTGGCAGTGCTAAGGTGTATATATTACATATTATATATCTTTGTGGTTTGGATAAGAGCTCCCTTTGAATTTAATTAAAGAGAGCCTGTCGATAGACCACTTATTTAAACTAAAATCTTCCCATAAGATTATATGTGCCTTTGACATATTTTAGGGATTTTATTTACCTATAGAGCCTCCCATGTGAAGACATTCAAAACCCCCCGAGACTTCTGCTGGGCTCCACCAACTTGATTGTGATGTCAGCAGCCCCAGCAGACGCAGAGCTGTCACTTAAATGGCTCTATAGTTATTCTGCCTTCAGCAGGGAAATTCATTATACAATATTAAATTTGGACAGTAGATGGAGCCCGCAACAAAAAAAGCTAAAGATGCATCCTGGAAGCTCAGACTCCATCATAGAAACTGAGAGAGAAGGAACTAGCCATTGGAGCACATGTAGTGCACTAAACCTACATCCCCTACAGGCAACATCGCTGATGAGCATGGACTTATTGCCATCTGCAGCTTAATCAATTAATTGTGTTTGTATATTTCATATATTGATTATATGTATTTCTTATATGTTTTTCCTAATACTTTCACCAACCCTGTTTAGTTAATAAAGCTTCAAGATTACATTTAGTCCAACTTATTGCAGAATAGGAGGGTTTAGCTGCATGTTGAGTTACACACCGGGAAATGTGTAGTGAGGACAGAACAGTAGTATTTCCTTTGCTCCTCCTCTGGCAGCTACATAAAAAGTTAAGGGAGTGTCAGAGGAGCTGGGCCAACAGAGAGTAATTGGAGGCTCCCAGAAAATGAGAGGGCAATGATGTGCAAGGAGGGAGGTGGCTGTGCTGGGGAATTGGCTCTCCTAGAGTGGTCAAACTCTCTGGGGCACATTGCAAGTGAATAATAAAAAATGTAGGGATAAAAAAAATATTCAAAGTAAGCATTTCAAATACTTAGTTTTCTGTGCTTTTACCCGCATTTTTAGTTTGGTGTCTTTAGCTTAACTAAACCTCAAAAACCACAGGAGATGTAGCATGTATTTTCTGGTGGAAAATATCTCCTTTCCAGATGCCAAGAACAGAGCCATGCAACTACAGCATGCTTGTGCAGGAGTTACATCATCAGTGGCGCAACCAATTGACCCAAGAGGAAAGGCATCAGTAGAAGCGGGGAAGAGGAGTGCGGCAGAGGAGTACTGAGCATCGAGAATGCTGAAGAGTGTTTATCCTAGTTATATTAGATAACAATGTTGTAGCAGATCACTGGTATACTTACAAATCTCCGAGTTGAACATTAATGTCTTGGTGTTCGTCATCAGTGTTCTTGGCCCTCACCATGAATTTGTATTCTTCGGTGCAGTCCTGAGCAAGGATATGAGTGCAGCTTCCAGGCATGGTGTATTGGAAGTTAACATCATTGAAGGTTGTCACCGTGTCATTGGCTAGTAAGCAACGTCCTAGAGTTTGAGCAGAGAATACTAATGAGTCAACGTTGCAAATTTGTTTTGGGTTGGAATAAAAAAAAAAAAGAATTGTCATGGCCGCCTTGCTCCATCAAAATTCAAGTACCACTTAAGGCCCTTTAAAATGTGCTTGGAATATGGTAATGTGGCAGCACCCAGATATTGCAGAGTTCCCCTTTACACTTTAATATTTCTAACAGCTCACTTCCCTCCTCCCTTATTTCCTGTGAAGTAATGTGTTCCAGTCTGTAGCTGGTGTTCTTATCTGTAGCTGGTACTCAAGATCATATACTGCACAGTTTAGAAAGTCTTTTGAATGTACAGAAAGTGAAAGAGGAAATACATGCATTGTGACATAATTGTTGGTATATACACCACGTAAGAGGCTTTTGAAGGCACTTAGCTTTGCATGAGTCTGGCTAGGTCAAACCAGCTGGTGAATAAAAGGTTTGTTTTCCTCAAGTTCGTGTCCGGAGTTTTACCTGGTATTCCCAATGTTGCTACTAGAGTAAAGTGGCCTTTCAATAAGTATGATCATCATTGAAGCATTCCTGAGGTGCTCTTGAGAACACCCTTAATAGTCAGTCACCTTTCCAAATTGCACAGCACTGGACCGAACAGAAGCAGGGGCTGTGTGCAATTTAGGTGTGAACTGGCCCTGAGGGACCTCTTTCCCTGTGACAATGCTCAGGTATAGCAGTCAATTGTTAGACTCAAGCACTTTCACCACTCTTCCTAGTTTTCTCCCCCAGCAACCACTAGGGATTTTAGTGCTGCCTGCAATGGGGATTTAGTGCTGCCAAGGTATATATTACTGGCTATACTTGCATGGGAAAGGTAACAGCACCACTTTAAGTGCCATTGCAGCTTGGTGAATCAGGGCAAATGAATTTGTCTAAATTTGGAGAATTTAGGAAAAAAAAAGCACCTGTACTCTCTATGCTGCAGCTGTCCCTCATTGTAACTGTGCAATCATATGACTGTTGATCACTCAGTTCTTGCTCAGTTCTGAGCAAAGAATGATGACTGTCAGTCACTGCTGTCCACTCTGCCGCTCCAGTGCTTACTGGAGAGCCGTGCTGGAGTAGGTGCAGGTGCAGCTGAGAGCTGGAGCCAGCTATCAATCAGGCAGCGGGGTGGATCCCGACAATATGGTTGGGACTTTCTAGATCCTGGAGTGGCTCTGTGATGTCAGCTATCAGTGGTGGACTTTAGCCTGCTATAAGCTGACTCTTGGTCACAGGAGTGCACAAGTAAGTGTATTCTTGTGACCCACAGGGGAAGTATGATCAAAAATGCTTTGGCCATACGTCCCTTGAACATAGGTTTCCTTTAAGACCCTTTAATATTGTTATATATATATATATATTTTTTTATTTTATATATATATATATATAATTGGCATTGCGGTATACTTTTTTCATTGTGCATCCCTTGGTCCATTGTGTCATACAATAGTCTATGAATAGAGCCAAGCCACAATAAAATGTCATGGGACTGAGCCATATATAAAACTGATCACATGATCACCCTTTTTCTTACCTTGAAGCTTGTCCGCTATGACATTGTGCAGATTGGTGAAAAGGTTAAAAGTTGGCGCTTGGAGGTCAGCAGCAGTTACACTCCAGGCGAATGGAAGGGGTACGGGCAGGTTGAGGGCTTCGTAGTACAGAGTAAGCTGCATTATAGCAAATAGGAAACATTAATCAACATTTTATGCCAATATTAAAACAGCGTTTAGACCAGTCATTCTTTCAAATTCAAAATGCGATCTCGCGTTCTCATTGTGGTATTTCATTTGGGATATAGATGGAGCTGATGATACAGGCATTAGTGCCGATTCACACCATGCTTGCACTAGAATCGCACAGAAATGCGCAGTGCGTTCCTGTGCAATTCAACCTGCATGCAAATAAATAAATAAAATCAGGATTAATAAAATGTTAATGACACCCCAACTGCAGGTCGCAGTGAATTTGCTCACACCTACCTGCACTGGATCGCATAGTACTTTTGTATCATGTGATCCGGTTACAGTGCATTTTAAAAAAAAGTACATGCACTACTTATGGCGTGGTTCGATGCGATTTGAGTCCATTCAAAATGGGCTGCATGTGAATCGCACAGGAAAGCATATCGCATACTTGTACGATTCAGCTCTTAGCATGGTGTGAGTTGGCCCTTTGTTCTCAAATTTTTTAAAAATTCTTTTCAATTTGTACAAATGTCTGACATTAGTGGGACAACTGCTTTAGAACTAGACTCCTTTGACAAGTAAAATGAATGTATATGTTCTTTGCTACACATACAATGGATTTCCATTTAAGGAGACCATACATGTCACACATACCAGCCAGCCTGCGGTAATCAATACATCTGATAAGCTATGCCTGCCATGATCACAGTACATGTCAAATGTCATATCCAAAGGACTATGGCAGTAGAAGCAGGAAAATGAAAGTGGCTCTTACATAAGGCAGCCTGATCAAAACATTTGCAAGTCTGGGGTTGCGGAGAGAGAAGATGACTGTAACTTGTCTTGACGGGTTCCTCTGATATTGTTCGGAGAATCCTAGTAAGTAGGCAACTCCAGGTAGCAAAGATGAGGATCTGAAATAGCAGAGTTTATTTAATATACTATTATCCTATATGGCATTATATTATACAGGAACTAGAGCTATTAAAGCTGAACCCCAGGCAGATCTAAAAAAAACACAAATTATTTAGCTATTCATTCATTTAAAGCAGGGGACTCCAAACGTTCTAATCAAAGGGCCAGTTTACTGCCCTTCAGACTTTAGGGGGGCCGGACTGTGGCCATTAGGAGTAGAAAAGGTCCCAACGTCAATTAAAAAAAACAATACCCAATGATTAGTGTCATTGGGAGGAATTGTACCTCATCATTGGTGTCATTGGACCCTATGGTTGGTGTCATTGTGAGATATTGTGCTCCATCGTTGGTGTCATCTGGAGGAATTGTGCCCCTTTATTAGTATCAGTGGCAGGGGCGGACTGACAACTCATGGGGCCCCCGTGCAATAGGGGACCATGGGGCCCCTATGTCCTTGCCCAAACTCAAAAAAGCCTATGAAAAAGGTACCAGGGGCATCTCATGGGCCCCCCTACTGACCCCAGGCCCTCGGGCAGTGCCCGAGTTTCCAAACAGTCAGTCTGCCCCTGATCAGTGGGAACATGATGCCCCATTGTTACTTTCAGTGGATGAAATAGTGCCCTGAGGGCTGGGTAAAAGCAAGCAAAGGGCCGCATCTGGCCCCCAGGCCACAGTTTGGAGACCACTGATTTAAAGCATTAAAAATATTTTTTTAGTGCAATGAGGGTATCTGAACTTGACTTGGTATCAGTGCTGTGCAGATCCCCTGCACAGCAACTGAGAGAGGTGGGGGGTCAGACCAAGAAGCCAATAAAGTGTGTTATATACAATTATGTACCAAATATGCTGTTAGGAGGAGAAAGCAGAGTGAGCAGGAGGGTGACCTTATCAGTCTTTTGCTGCTCTTTAATTGTCTAGTCAGCAGGAGTGGAGAGAGGACATCACTGTATTCCTTATCTGTAAGTGGTGTCATCCACCTCACTTTTCTGGATGAGGACCTATGAACCTACACTGACCTCACCTACTGCACAGCTATTTTAAATCTGCAACTCAGAAAGTACTGAAGAAATAGCCAGGCTAGTCGTTTTTTTTAAAAGGAGATCAAAAATGCAAGCCCCTATGTTAATGTAAAGGTAGGTTTTCTTTAAAGTGGTTGTAAACCCTTACATACACCCAGTGAAGTGACTGACCTCATGTGATATGCAGAGATGAAACAACTCCTCCTACATAAGTTGTACCTGTTTATCTGCAGTCTTCTCTTCTCTACAGCTGTTCAAATTGCAGAATTGATACAGCTTGTCTGAGCTTTCAGAAAGCAGGGGAAGCTGCACTTACACTCTGCAGAGTTCAGTGAGAGCTGATTGGAGGGAAAGGGCACACCCCCCTTCACACAGTTCACAGGAACAAAGCTGATGCTGTAAATCACAGGCTGTGTGCTGGAGCTCCCTACCCTGTCACCTGTTTTCTCAAGGTGTGAGGAAATTGTGCAGATTGCAAAGAAAGATGGCAGCAGACAGAAGTGACACTTAGTGCTCTGGATTGAGGCAAACACACACTAGAAAAGGATATGCTTTGTTCTTATTTCAGGTCTGAGGTTTACAACCACTTTAAGATTATTACTATAGAGTAATAATAATGTAATATTAATGACTCTTTATTACAATTGTAGCCAAAATAGCATGTAACTAAATCTTACACTTGTTCGATGGCTCTCAGTTTGGCTGGGATTCTAGGTATGTCAATCTTCAACCTTAATGCAGGCTGCAGGCCAAGATGTCCAAGCTCAGCAGAGAGAAGGGATTTGTATTGCTGACAGTTCTCACCCCATTTCACTACAGCCTGGAGCACAAAGAGAGAAGCAGAATTCAGTTAGTTATCTTGAGATGTTTTTGTACTTGTTAGTTGTTTCAGGGAACAATTACATGTACCTTATGATCTGCATAAGCTGGTAATGATCCAATGTAGTCCTTTTAATATATGGTCAATATGGGTCTTCAGCAGGGGCGGACTGACAACTCATAGGGCCCCATGGCAACAGGGGATCATGGGGCCCCTGTGTCCTTGCCCAAACTCAAAAAAGCCTATGAAAAAGGTACCAGGGGCATCTCATGGGCCCCCTACTGACCCTCGGGCAGTGCCTGAGTTTCTAAATGGTCAGTCCGCCCCTGGTCTTCAGTAAGTTCACCATGGGGGACAACTTTCAGGTAAAGTTTATTTGAAGTCACAGAATGGATGTACATTTAGACAGACGCTGTATTAACAACCTCCATTCATAGCCTTAAAGAATAATTCCAGGTATGGCTTTTTTATACATAGTTACAGTATTCCAGCTTGGATCAATGTAACTGTGTAAATGCTATAACCGTGGGGTCCTTCTAAAAGCTGGAAATGACTGTAGTAGCACCGCTAGGGATCTCCGCTAGCTTCCATGTCCTGCACTGAATGGCTGCACTGCTGCAATTTTGAATATAGGAGGTCGACTGCTCGGCAAAGACGCCACTCCATGAATACTAATCATTCTCTGACTGGACAAGGACAAGGTGGAGAGCATGACTTTACCATTCCACCTCTCCACCTTGTCCAATCAGAAAATGCTTTGCATTCATTGAAAAAAGCAAAGCATTCTCTGAATGGTACCCAGCCTCGTGACCCAATACTCTCAGTAAGGCTACTTTCACACGGAGGAGTTTTTGAAGCGTTTTTGTGTTAAAAAAAAGTGCCTGAGAAGCCCAAGAAAAACACTTCCCTACGTATGTGAACGTATATCTATGTATGTTTTCACACTGAGGCGTTGCGCTTGCTGTGCGGTGTAAAAATTCCTGCTTGCAGCATCTTTGGGACATGTTTGATGAGTTAAAAAAATGCCCCAAAAACGCCTTTTCCCATTGAAATCAATAAAAACGCCTGGAAAGCGCATCAAAAATGCCTCTGAGATAGAGGGGGCTCTGTGGCGCAGTGGAAAGCACATTGGACTTCTAGCTGGTGTAGTAAAAATGCCTCTAAGAAGTGTTTTGGTGCAGTTTTTAAGTCACATGTCTTTTTAAAAAACACTCAGAAATCCTATGCATTTTTGCTGTGTTTTTGCGGTGGATCAGTGTGAAAGTAGCCTAACTGGCACTCAGTATGACACCTGGTCAGATGCACCTTCTTCTCTGTTTTAAACTCAAGTCTGAGTGAGGACACTTGGGATGTGATGAGGGGTGTGGCTGCTACTCAGCTATGCTAGCACAGAGTACTGGAGCTCGGACAGAAGCATTTTCACTGAAAGAAATGATATTTTAAGGCACTGCCAAACAAAAATCATAAGAGTAGTGGACAAAAAGGAGTTAAAAAAAGAGATGTGAGACTTTAAGATCCCGGTGCGACTTGGCGTGCAATTTACTATGCCATGTGACTTGCAAATCGCATGACAAGTCACATCCTATTGTCCGCAGTTACAGCAGTCACACTACGTCAGGTGCGACTTGCATAGACATCTGTGCCTTGCAAGCTGCAGATGTGTTGCAAGTCGCACCTTAAGTCGGAATATCATCTGACTTTGAAATCGTGCAACTTCATGGGAAGTTGGATTAGGGTGATTAAGGTGTTCATGGACTTTAGGCCCCGTTCACAATGGAATGTGGTGTGTGAAAGCTGTGTTTGCATTCTGCAGCAGTACGTTTGCCTGCACCGGATCTCATATGGTACAGAAGTAACATACAGTTTGGTTGGAGTGAATTTGGTTGGAGTGAATTTCCAGAAGTAGTGCCTGCACTACCTTGGGTGCTGTGCAGTGTGATTTGAACCAATTCAAAATGAATGGGCTGTAATCGCACCATACTGAACTGCATGGGAATCACACAGGAACTGCACTGCGATTCTTAGTGTGAAATGGCCCTTATGAGTTCTATATGGAAAACACAAGTTTGAAATCAACTGGTCGTCTGTGAGAGTTAATTTTATGGCTGGTATATGTGTAACGTTGACAATTTACGCAGTGCTTTAAATATTATACATTCACATCTGTCCCTGCCCTTAAAGCGGAGCTCCACACAAAAGGGGAAGTTTACTAGTACTAGTCCCCTGCTCCCTGTGAGGGATTGGCACCTTTTGGAAGCGGGGGGGAGCAGGTACCCGATATTAAAAGAGGCCTGCTCCCACTTCCGCTGCGATCGCGGGGAAGGAGTTGTCCCTCCTTCCCCGTAGTCTTCTGGGACCATTCACAAAGTGCAGTGCTACTCACGCATGCGCAGTGGGCACAAGCTGTCACAGCCAGATGCCCACACTTAAGATGCCGGCCCTGGGGAGCAAGGATGACAGGTGAAACCAGCTGCAACGAGGACACCGTGGGATCATCGGACAGGCGAGTGGCTGTTTTCTAAAAGTCAGCAGCTACAGTTTTGTAATCTTTGATTGGAGCTCCACTTTAAAGAGCTTTCAATGTAAGGTCCCTATCTCATGTACATACTAGGGCCAATTTTAGACAAAGGCAAATGAACCCACCAAGCACTGGTAGAACATGCAAACTCCATGTAGGTAGTGTACCAGTTGGGATTCAACCCAAGGACCCTGGTGCTGCACAGCAAGAGTGCTAACCACTAAGCCTCTGTGCTGTTGGTATAAATGGGACCAGTATAGTTGACACTCATCAATCATGATGTACACAATTTGGCTGCAACCTGTCAGGAGCTTAGTAAGCCCAAAGGTAACCTGTTATAAAACACAAACCTATTAAATATTGTAGTAAAATTAGATGTTTACCTGTGCTTTACTTAGGCTTTGAACTTCTGCCTTGATACAAACTCTCCAGCGGGTTTCTTTGTTGATGTCCACCACAAAGACATGCACCACAGGGTTGTCTGAGTGATAGTGAGCGAACACAATGATTTGATACCCTTGCTTCGTGTTGTCAGATCTGACTGCCTGAACGGTGATAACCCATCTTGGTGGCTTTTGTCTAATTAATTTGGCCTGAAAAAGAAAACAAGGCATAATATCAGATACATGTTATATTTTTATGCCATGAAAATTTCAGATTTCTCCCATGTTGTAGTACAGGCATGCTCAACCCGTGGCTCACAGAGCCATCTGATGTGGCCTGCGACCTCAAACCTATGGCAACTGCCTCTTTCAGGTGCATGCCGCTCTACTTAATGATTGCTAGTCCTCCATAGTCCCGACGGCTGTCATACAAAAGCCATGATTGGAGCCGGCTCTTCGCTCATCTCTTTCCTTTCTAACACACAGACACGCCTTTAGCTGAGTGGATTACATCTAGTGGCATCCATAGGGGTTCCGAAGGTGGACTCTCACAGTTGTGTGATGAGCTTGGTGTCATCCCGGGAGCATGTGAGTGCATTGTGTGCCATTTTAGCTTTTCTTAATAAAGATGTTTATTACACTACTAGGGCGTGTGCTTCATTGGTCTGTTGTTTTTTGTTTGGATTGTCCACAGTCCTTGGATAGTCCAGTTATTTAAGGGATGGCTGCAAATAGCATGATATAGTGAAGGCTGCAACACTGGTTCAGAGCTTTTTTGGCTGGTCACAACCAGGGGTGTGCTGAAAACTCATGGGGCCCCCGGGCAATAGGGGATCATGGGGCCCCTGTGTCCTTGCCCAAACTCAAAAAAGCCTATGAAAAAGGTACCAGGGGCATCTCATGGGGGCCCCCTACTGACCCTGGGCCCTCGGGCAGTGCCCGAGTTTCCAAATGGTCAGTCCGCCCCTGGTCACAACTGTGCACAAGAGTGGGATTAATAGTGATATGGGTAATAAAAAATTTGATTTTTTTTGTGATTAAACAGTGGGTGAACATCCAACATGGATTGGTCCCACAGAAAATGATGATCCTGATTGTTGCTTAAAATCTTCATTATGCTATTCAAAATTAAAAAATTCTGAACCATATAATTTCATTGCCAAATCATTTAGCTGGCCCATGCTCTTCAAAGGATTGAGCACCTCTGTTGTAATAGATATCTAACCAACTTTTTGAGATGAGCAAGCAGGACACTCTTGGCTCAAAGTTTGTAGATAAAGAACCCACCGCTGACACTCCTCCAGTTCTGGCTACTGTGAAGAATAAATTGGCAAAAATGTGGTTAAACCCACAAGTGTTTTTTTCACCACTACTTTTCCGATACAATAGCTTTTCAAAAAAAGAGGATTCAAGAATTTTAAGGTTGAATGAAAGGAATAGTGTTCTATAACACTTTTGGCAGTATGGTGTGGCATATTTTATGTAGAGGTCAATCAGACCAAAAAAAAACAGTAACTGAAGAGGAAAGAGGCATTTGGTTCCAAAATAGGGACAGTTCCTTCAAATGAGCTACTATAACATGCTGTGTGTGGCAAGGCCTGACTGATACTGAAAATACATTTTTATTATTATTATTATACAGGATTTATATAGCGCCAACAGTTTGTGCAGCGCTTTACAAAATTAACGCCTAGACTGATATTTGTGGCCACAAACTTGTTATAGAAAGAGTATTTCTTAAAGCAGAAGAAGGACACAGGACAATACCAACCATCCAGATGAGTGGCATGGCTGCCATGTTGATAGTCCTAGTCATAAGTAACAGATTGGCTTACTTACACGAGAGTCCTGTCTTCTGGAAGATGCACTACTGCTGCTACTGCTGCTGCTGCTACTGCTGCTTCTTTTGGACAGAACTGAGTGTGCACGAGCAGAGTCTGGCCTTCTAACCTGATTTAGAAAATGTTGTGCCGTTAGGAGACATCGTAGCATTTTAAAGACAACATAACATAGGAAGCTCTTGTACAGTACAAAAACATTCAAGTATTGTTGAGAAACGTTTTGTTGACCAGCCAGCTAACTACACCCTTCAAGACTGTGCACATATTAATATATATATTTATTTATATTGGGTTTTCATCTAATTTGATTCAGCAGATACTGAGGTCGACAATACCAGGTCATAGCATTTTATAGATAACATAACATAAAAAGTTGTTGCTCGGTACAACAATATTGCAGGATTGTTGAGAAAAATGTTGTTGACCAACAGGCCTACTACACACTTTCCAAGATTGTGGATGTATTATTATATACATTTATTTATTAGGTCCTCATCTGGTTTTATTCAGCACATATAAAGGTAGACCGTGCAAGGTCACATGCTGAAGGGGAATACTAAATGGGAAGGTCTATGTAATAATTTCTTACAATCATTGCTATTGTAGTAATAGGAGCATCTGTTTGGACATGAACTATACTTGCTGGTCTTTCACCAAAGATGATACTTCCAATTAAGAAACAGTGCTGGGGATGCAATATCAAGCTCTCTACAGATTTTGATAGTTTATGAGTCAACTCTGAGTGTAGGGATCCCGGAAAATCCCATTTACGAATTGGATAGACATACTTTGTAAGAAAGAAAATTCTGAATGGATCTGAATTAAATGGCATTGGAGCTTGTGGACATACCTGCAGTAATATTTACCCCAAAAACAAACACACTCTACATAAATGCCAGTCATATTTATAAACTTAATTTCAGAATTATTTTCTTTCAGCTATCAGTTTCATACTCTTTCTTAAGCTGTTGGGGTTTTTAGGGGACTGGGTTACTTGATCCAATGGAGTAACCAGAGGACCTCGGCACAAGACCAGTTTTTGGGCCTCTTATTCAACTTCTGTCCATCTATTCACTCTTCATTGGTTAACAACTAGAACAACATAAGCCTTGTCCAGGTGTCTCTGATAGTGGCAGGGGGTCCTAGCATCCATCTGATCCACATATGGTATAGATGGGCCCCTAAGTTCTAAAGGGCCCTTGTCTGCACAAATAATATGTCCTACTGTGGGTGACTCCACACCCAAGCCTCCAAGCCTTTGTAGAATAATAGAACATTCAGATGAGAGTCATTTATATTAGTAGATGGGAGAAAATCGGCTCAAACTAAACTAGCTCTGCAAGGCAAGAGTGCTAACCAGTTAGTTACCCTGCATAGATCATTACCTACTTACAATGGAATATAATAAAATAAAAACAATTAACCCTTACCTTAATATGAGGTCTTTTAAAGTACAATTGATAAAGTTCCACCTGTGAAAAAAAAAATATATTAATGTATAACTAAGAGCAAATTTTTTTTAGTTGTGGATAGAGTGGAAAGGGATCAGAACACCTGTCAGGTTATTACCATTAGGCAATATTAGGCTTATTGCTGTCTGTGCCCCTGTTAGGGAGATTTACCCTTTAATGTTTGTCCAGTTTACTGTTATCACTGAGAGTGCAAGTGAGAAAGAAAATCCCAATTTTGGGTTGTCACAAGAACAGGGGTGGACTGACCATTTGGAAACTCGGGCAAAGCCCGAGGGCCCAGGGTCAGTAGGGGGCCCCATGAGATGCCCCTGGTACCTTTTTCATAGGCTTTTTTGAGTTTGGGCAAGGACACAGGGGCCCCATGATCCCCTATTGCCCTGGGGCCCCATGAGTTGTCAGTCCACCCCTGCACAGGAATAAAAGGGAAACATTCCAACAGGGTCACTAGTTCTGATAACCGTGGTGTAACCAGGATTCCCTTACTTTGGAAGATTTTCCTCTCACTTCCTGACTTGGCTATGGGACAGGAAGTCAAGGGAAATCTCCGCAATGGGACACAGATGGTAAGAAAAAACACTGACAGGTAAAACCCTCCCTTATTCTATCCAAAATAAAAAAAAAAAGAAGTTTTGCCTTTAATTCCACTTTAAAGCTGGAGTTTATGCATGACAATTTTTACATAGTCCAGCTTGCAGCTTGAAACAGTGTAAGTGTAGAAATTTATTGTAGTATTCATTGTGCCAATAGCTTCTAAATCCTGAGTCGAGTGGCTGCCCTGCTGCCTACTGAACACAGGAAAATCACCTGATCAACACAAGCGTCATTCAGAGAAATCTTTACATTCTATTAAATGCAAAGTGTTCTCTGATTGGAAAGGTGGAGATTGTGCCATCACTGCTCCCATTTTCCACCTTGTCCAGTCAGAGAACACTTTGCATTCATTGAGAAAATGCAAAGTGTTTTGTGAATGCGCCCATGGCTGAGTAACCCACAAGACAGCAGGGCAGCCATTTGGCACTGGACTTTGAAGCTAGTGGAGATCACTGTAGTACCGGTGCCGACTACAGTGATTTCCAGCTTCCATGGGGATTCCACAGGTATGGCACATACATACTTACATTGCATCACAAGAAGATAAGAGGGCATACCAGCCTAGTGCATTATCCAACACACCATTTATTCAAAAGATAAAAGTGAATAATTACACTCACAATTTAAAGGCTCATCAAATGTTTCAGAAGCGAAACCAGAACCACTGTTCCTTCCCCCAGATAGGCTATGATGTCACCACAAAAAAATCCGCAGATGCTGATGTGTTTCAAGGGTATCCCCTCTTCCTACATAGCTACATCCCAAGCTGGACCAATGTAGCTATGTAAAAGCTGCCATACTTCAGCTTCAAGTGAAATATTTGCCAATGATGTGGCAGTCATATGGGATATAATTTATTTAAAATCAGAGTTAATATTTATTAGTGCTATCATAAAGTATCTTTATGCACATTCAAGAATTTCTTGGCATTGTTCATTCATTCAGTCACTAATTCAGTAATGACCACAAAAATGAAGCTTTGTCTTTGCAATACAAAACAAAGCATTAGGTTCACTTTTATGACAGCCAATGAAAGTACATACTTATCTCCCGTTTGCTTGAGCGAGGAGAAGACGTTTTGTGTTATATTCAGGAAACTCTAGTTAGAGCTTAAAATGGATATTGAAGTATTATGCAAGGTCCGCTTATGTCTGGGCTTCCGTTCCCTGTAAAAATCACTGCTATAGTATGTCCAAAAATGAACCTGTGAATAACAAAAGTTAGATTTTATACTTACCTTATCACTTAGGTGAACACTCTTTCCGACATATTGGAGAATGTAGAGCACCCAAAATCTGGCAAGTAGGCATTCATTGAAATGGACTGGAGGGTCTCCCCACAAAATTGGCCTGGTCTACATTCCCTTAGAATGCTGCTGGAAGAGTGATGTCACGGTCAGCGTTATGGATTGTGGTTGTTATAAAAGGTAACCATAAAATCTACCTTTTTCCCTATAGGTATATTTTTGGACATATTTTAGCTAATGGTTTTTACAGGGGGTCCGGGACTAGACAATATAGGTGGACCTTGAATTTTATGAAGGACTCTTTCTTTGCCCCCATGTGATGGCATTGGGCCTGAGCAGCCAATCTCCAAGTGTCGGCCCTGTCACGTGCTAAATGGACTAGAGGGGGGAGCAAAGGAAAAATGCTATTGGGGGACCAGGCATTAATATATAGAAAAGGTCACAAATTTTCTAAAATACATGACACTAATAATACCTCTTCATCTTCTTCATCATTGGCCAAGTTGGATCGGCGCAGCTTCTTTTGTGAGTACTGCTTTTGGTGCTTAGGGCGCTGCTGCTTGCTGTGATGTTGTTGGGAGGGCCTGTAGCTGCTTTCGCTGGAGCTGCTGCTACTGCTGCTGCTGGTTACCCTGGAGCCTTCGCTGTTGCTGCTACTGCTGCTACTACTACTGCTCCACCGCTTGCTGTGTCTTTGTCCTTTATGTTTACTGCCGCTACTACTGCTGCTGGTGCTGGTGCTGGTGCTGGAACTGCTGCTGCTGCTCCCGTTGTTATTGCTGCTGCTGCTGCTGCTGCTGGTGGTGCTGCTGCTACTGTGGTTATGTTTTTTGTTGTGCTTCTGCTTTTGCCATGAGTGGTCTCTTGAATTCTGTTTTCTCTTGTGATAATTGGAATCCTGAACGCTACTCGAGGATTCAGAGGCAGAAGAGCTGCTGCTGGAATGTTTCTTTCCCTTTCTTGATTCAATTTCGATTTGTCGATCTCCTCTCCTATATACCATGCTTGTATTTTTCGCCTGGAATGTGATAACAAATACACATATTGATTAGCAAAGAATGCTAGATTTCTAATATCCGCTAATGACACCAGATCCTGAAAGCCCGGGGATCAATGTGTTATTATTCTTGTGACTAAGTGTGTGTGTGTGGCACTATTCAGGGGCCCTACATAAGTATCACATTATTCAGGAAAATCAAGTGTCAGTGCAGCATTTTCAGGGCCCCAAGTTTCAGTGTGGCATTATATTGTGTGTTGGAATTTCAGGAAATTCAGTATGGCAATGTTCGGGGTGCTCAGCTGTTAGTGTGGTGGTATATTGGGTTCTTACATTTTAGAGGCATTAAACTTGGTGCATGCTCAGCTTATTCTGAGGGCTCAAGTCTCAAAGCGGCATTTTGTTGGAGCTCAAGTTTCAGTGTGGCATTATACTGGGTAGTCAAATTTCAATGTGGCATCATTCGGGGCACTCAGCTTCGAATGTGGTATATTGGGTGCTTACATTTTAGAGGCATTATACTGGGTGCTCAAGTTTCAGTATGGAATTATTATGCATGGTCACCTTATTCAGGGGGCTGAGGTCTCAAGGTGGCATTGTTCTTGGAGCCCAAGTTTCACTGTGGTATTTATCTGGGGCCCAGAGTTTCAGTATGGCATTATAATGGGTGTTGGAATTTCAGTATGGCAATGTTTCGGGTGCTCAGATTTTAGTGTGGTACTATATTGGGTTCCTATATTTTATTGGCAATATACTGGGAGTGTAGTATTATTATGCATGATCAGCTTATTTTGGGGGCTCAAGTCTCAAATATTGTTAGAGCTCAAGTTTCAGTGTGCCATTATATTGGGCAGTTAAATTTCAGTATGGCATTCTTTGGGGTACTCAACTTTGAGTGTGGCATATTGGGTGCTGAAATCTTAGAGGTATTATTCTGGCTGTGGAATTATTTAGCATGGTCAGCTTATTTTGGGGGCCCCAGTGTCAATGTGGCAATATTCTTGTAGCTTAAGTATCAGTGTGGCATTTATCTGGTATTATTATACATGATCAGGTTATTCTGGGGGCTCAAGTCTCAAAGCGGCATTATTGTTAGAGCCAAGTTTCAGTGTGCCATTATATTGGGTAGTTCAATTTCAGTGTGGCATTATTCGGGGCACTCAGCTTTGAGTGTGGTATATTGGGTGCTGAAATCTTAGAGGCATTATACTGGGTGTGGAGTTATTAAACATGGCCACCTTATTTTGGGGGCCCTGGTGTTAGTGTGGCAATATTCTTGGAGCTTACGTTTCAGTGTGGCATTCATCTGGGGCCCCAAGTTTCAGTGTAGCATTATAATGGAAAACTAAGTTTAGAATAGAGTTGTTTGGAATGCCCAGATTTCAGCATGGCATTATAGTGGGAACTCAGGTTTCAGTGCGGCATTATTGTGAATACCCAAGGATCATTATATATATGCAGGCTGGAATGGCTCTTACTCTGGGGCCCATATGTTATGTTCCAGGGCTCATTGCAAATTATATTGTGTATCACAGAGCTGTCAAATTTTAGTGCCAAAAATGCTGAATGTGTGCCTACCATCAAGGTTACTTTTTTATACAGCTCCCAGTTTTTCCTACAAACTAGACACTGCATTAGAGCAAAAGTAACCAGGACGTTTCCATTTTGCTATGCTGTCCATCAACTGTCATTGCTAAACAGGCCTACAGTGTAAACACTGGGAGTGTACAGTGGAAGATGAGGCCCTGTGTCCAATGAGTCCAAAACCTGATTAGAAGTCCATTTGTGATATCGGTGCTGGGGCTCTCTGCCGTCTCCATGAGAAGCCTGCTATGAGGCCATGATAACAGCCAAAATGGCATAAATTGCCATAATCAGGCCTTAAAAGGATCGGCCCACCCATGTAGTAACATGGAGGATTCCCCACCAATCCACAGTTAAATTGCGTTACTAAACACAGTAGTCTTACCTTCTTATTATCATCAATGCCAAGGATAGTCATCAACTTTGACAGGGTCGCAGATTGTTCAATGTGTTCTTCATTGTTCTCCTGCAGATCAGCCAGGGCAGTTATCTTAGAGGAAGCTCTGGGTCCAGCAGCGATCTCCAGCTGCAGTTTCTCAATGTCTGCTTCCTTCTCACCTTTGACTGAAATCAATCACAATTTTAGATACTCAAACTCAAACCACATAGGGGTCAAGATATACATTTCTCTTTGAAAGCTTACAAGGGCATATTTAGGGCCATATGAGGGCAATGCAGTAAAACAGGACTGCACAAGTGCTTCGTGAAGCACCATCAATAGCATGCATTGGCAGTGGTATCAGCTGTAGTAATGGCAGTTTTGTAGCCATTGGCCATACCAAAAACATTAAAGAGTGCCTAAACCAACTAAAGGACAAAAACTGGACATATTGCAGCTTGCCTGTCCTTAGATGTGGTAGCTGCATTACTTTTTTAATTTACTTTATTTTCCCCTGGTGATCCTGCTGTGCACTTCTTGTCTTAGGATGACAACGTCCATACATTGTCACCCAGATACAGAAAGTGTTGAGGACTACAGAGCGCCTCCACCTATGTTATAGGGAAGAAGAGAAGGGAAGGAAGGGCCAACCTTATATTATTACCCTTGGCTTTTTTAAAGAAATACTGGACAATGAGATATTGGATACCTTTGGAATTTCATTTATTGTTTGATGTCTTCTCCTATTTCAGAACAGCACAGATTTTAGATTGCCAATAGATCCTATGACAATTTGCTTGGAAAGGTGCTCATGACAGATAATTATGAGCCCAAGGTAATTTAATGATTACCATAAATTGATTCATAGCAGAATGGAGCCATAGAGCTCTATTTTGCTAAGAATCAATGTTATCATTAAATCATCTTGGACTCTTGGATGTTTGGTTGGTGCTTTCTTTGGATTATATGTGTCTGGATTCTCCACCCTGGGTCCCTTTGTTTAACCCTGAGGGTGGTCGTGTGCTGCCAAACCAGAGCCAGTGTGCCCAGTGACAATTTCAGTGACCCTTAGAAAATCCAAATCCACACTCCCTGTTGGTATTGGTGTTTGGCCTATCACAGATAGTAACACTTTTGAGTGCTTACCTGGTTTAAAGCTAAGCTTGACATTGTGTTCGCCTACAATCTGATACAGGAGGGTATGTCTGTAGTTGCCAGCATTGACGGATTTATGTTGCAAGCAGAGATGGAAAGGAAGTTTAGGTATTTTCATGCATAGGTGTAAGAGGTTGTCATATGTATATCGGTGTTGTGCGGTTCCTGCAGGATAAGCATTTTTCTTAGATCCCAGTTCAGAATATGCCTCCTAGGAAGAAAAAAAAATGACAGAGCGGCGTATTCAATAAAACAATGTAACAGAAAAGGATGAAATGCAATAGCCAATAGATTTCTATTCTTTTTAGTCATTTCAGCTGGCTTAAGGTGTATGTTACCCCAACAATTCTTATTCCTGATATGTCTATTGTACCATGTTGAAAAGAATCCTGTACTCTTTGCATTGCTTCCTTTGTTTGACATCCTTGGTGTTCCTGCCAGTCCCCCTGCTTTACATTTCAAACTGTCCACACTAGGCATAGAAGCACATTGATCTCAGTGTGGCCGTTTTCTGGCTGTGCTGGGAGTACAACCTGCAGTACGTCCTCCAATGGCCAAAACCTGTGCTGACATGCTCCCTGCACAGCCGTTCACTGGGAAGATTACTGTACTGCTGTTTATCTACCTACTGCTGAAATGAGCCCCTACAGTCTCCACCCCCACCTCTCCAACCCCTTCATGCAGCCAAGAGCAGAGGTTATGTGATTACTTATAAAAAAAAGGTTTTACAGATGTTTTGCCTTGCTTTGGTATTTTAATCAAAATGGGTTGTTTTACTTTATCTTTGGAAATCACATATCCCCTGTGCTCTAATAATGTCTACCAGTATTGACCGACAGGTCCATTTAAAAGTGCCCTAGATTAGTAACACAAAGCTGAGGTGCAGGTTGCTTTCTGTGGCCAGTTAAGTTCTGCTTTAATCACCCCAAAGTAGGGCTTAGGGTTGCTCTGAAGCAGGGGTCTTCAAACTTTTTAAACAAAGGGCCAATTTACTGTCCTTCAGACTTCAGGGGGGCAAGACTGTGTTCAGTGGGCGTAGATAATACCCCATCTTAGGTATTAGGAGGAGAAATAGTTGGTGTTAGTGGGAGTAATTGTGTCCCATCATTGGTGTCAGGGGAAGGAATAGTGCACAATTTTTGGTGTCCGTGGCAGGAATATTGCCTCAAGGTCTGGATGAAGGCAAGCAAAGGGCCACATCTGGCCCCCGGGCCACAGTTTGGAGACCACAGCTGTAAAGGCTTCAACAAAAGATACCGGAAGCTGGCCAAAGGCTTTGCCAATGCTTTAAAAAAAGTCTATTGTACACTCTGATCTTTTATAAGCTAAAACCCATAGGCCTTTGTGAGTTTTCCCCTTGCTTCCTGTTTCAGCGACCACTTTGACATTTAGTAAAGAAAATGCTCCTTGGCAGGATCATGAAAAATTCATTAAAAATCTGGCAGATGTCTTCCCTACTCTAACTAAATCAAGGGAAAACTTTAGAATAAAATTCTACGTTAAAATTACCGCAGCTTCAGCGTCAACTTCAGCTTCTCCAGAGGACTTCTCGAACTTTCTCTGCTGGTTTCTGGGTTGGATTCTAGAAGGTACAATTGGAGATTCTTTGGCAGCCTCCAGCTCGAAAACATTTCTGGACATGACAACTGCAGATGTTCTGTATGAGAGCAAAGTGGCACAGTTATTACCATGGTAAACAAGAATGTAATATGCTTTGTGTGTATGTGTATAGTAAAATGGCTTCAGACAGAAGGCAACACTTGGCCATTCGGGCATTAAATGTCTTTTGCCACAGCTTCAATGATAAATGTTAATGGCAGGGCTGCCAGGGAATTTTTGATTAGACATTAATGATAAACATATGTGTTGCCACTCATCTATATCCCCTACTCTATGCATTCCATTCACCGAGCTCTATTGCAGGTTACATGCGTTTGCAGGGTAGGAGTGCCCAGTGTAGTTCCCTGATTTGACCATAAGGTGTCACCATAATTAGCTGTCAGAGTTAAACAGAATTAAAATCTTTTGGCTGATAATAGTTTGACTGAAGAAGAGGTTAGTATGCCTTGAAAGCTGGCTCTGTGATCCATTTAGTTCAACCCAATCCTATCTAGGCAGTTAACATGTGGAAGATGGCTTCAGTCATGCGCCATTCCACAAGCCACACCCCCTGACATGTTTTGCCCCACCCACCGAGGCTTAGACATAGAGGTAAAGGGCGAGGCAGGATTGGATTGGGTTGAGTGGTGATTTTTGTAAGAATGCTACACACTATTGGATGGTGATATTTTCAGCCAGCACCCCGTTCCTGAGTACCATCGGGACTATATACATTCTTCTCCTTTGCTTAGAGCAGCACTACAAGTATTAGCAGGTCCAGGGCTTTTTTTCTCAGAGAATAGGTGCAGGAACTCCTTCCTAGTGAGTCACCCCTTGTCTCTGCCCCAGCCCACCTCGAAGCACCATTCCTTGGTTCCACCCCCCAACTCCCAGTACCACCCCTTTTACAGAATACAGAACCAAGTGGTACAGAACCATAGATTCTCTCCAGCAATAATAGATCCCCCAGCAGCAAGTAACAGACC
This sequence comes from Staurois parvus, assembly GCF_062004578.1. Lineage (NCBI taxonomy): Eukaryota > Metazoa > Chordata > Amphibia > Anura > Ranidae > Staurois > Staurois parvus. The sequence continues at coordinate 5,294,924 of NW_028318143.1, forward strand.
TCCCCAGCAACAATGGACCTCCTAACAACAACAGATCCACCCCAGCAACAACAGACTCCTAACAGCCAACATCAATAGACCCTCCAGCAGATAGAAACAATAGAGCCCAACCTCAACAGTAGATCCCTGCCAGCAATGATTGATCCCCAGCAACATAAGACCCACCACCAGCAGAAATTGGTCTCCCACCAGCAACACTAGACTCCCCTGCAAAAATAGATCCCCTCCAGCAGCCTAGATGCCCCCAGCAGCTAAAAGCAAAAGACCCTTCAGCATCCCTTGTCATTACATAAATTCAGTGCTGGAGCTGCCAGAACTGCGTTTTCCCTGCTTTCCCACTGGAAAAAAGCCCTGAGAAGGTCACAGTCTATTTAGTTGGTCAATAAATGGTATTGGCAGAAACACAAACTTCTACTTTTAGAAGTAGATAACAGGTTCAGTTCACAAAGCTAAACCATCAGGATAAGGATCAGGGGTGGACTGATCATTTGGAAACTCGGGCACTGCCCGAGGGCCCGGGGTCAGTAGGGGGCCCCATGAGATGCCCCTGGTACCTTTTTCATAGGCTTTTTTTGAGTTTGGCAAGGACACAGGGGCCCCATGATCCCCTATTGCCCGGGGGCCCCATGAGTTGCCTGATAAGGACCCTTATTTTCAGAAAGTTAACAGCTATTTTCAGAGTCAAATAAAATTTAAAATATCAGTCACATCGCCTAAATGCTAACTCCTTATTTTTTGTGTGAAGCTTTGTGAATGGAGCCTATCATCTGTTATAATGTGAAAACATATAAAAGCAGCACAACTAAAATGAATGCTAATGATGGTTGACACATAAAGGCATGAAATACATGGCGTACACATTACCTGGCTGCAAAAAGTTCCTTCTCCTGCTTGGTCACTGGACCTTCAATCTTGAGATTTTGCTCTTTACCATCAAATTTGATTTGAAACTTAGCTTGGACGCCTGCCTTGGCCTTTACATGAAGTTCAGTTGCAGACTGAACTACACGTGTGTTGACTCCCATTGATGCAACAGTATGAGCTGCAGCACTGCAGATAAAGAGAACACAAGATAGATTTGAGGGCATAAACAAAGAATAAAAACCTGTTTTTTACATTTTTTTAGGCTGAAGATTAATCTTCCTTCCCTGATTCATAACATTTTTAAATGTAATCTTTCCGCTTTCATTACATACGTTTTTTTAGGCCCAGCGATGTTATCACTGGGTCCCTGTGCTTTTTTATTTAATGCAAGCAGATCGTGGCTGGTGGGAGGGCCCGAAAGGGTGCTGCAGATAGCCCACATGTGATGATGACCATTCATGATTGAAAGAGCTGAAATGCAATGAATGAAAGGGGCGGGCCAGGACAGTCAGACAGGGAAGGAAATGTGTATGGTCAACCAAGCATGCGCCATACAACTGCATTGCAATAACTTTGCACCTAGCTTCTGAATGCAGCCACTTTGGTAAAGTGTTCCTGCCTAGTTAATGAAGGGGAGCTGCCTGCAGATATTCGTTGTGTTGGGTGGGCGGGAGGGGTAGCAAGGTTTTGTGTCTTGCTTGATCACTCTAGGGTTGATTTTCTAAAGGCAAATAGACTGTGCACTTTGCAAAGTGCAGTTGCACTCTCCAAGTGCAGTTGCTCCAGAGCTTAGTAAAGCTTCACTTTGCAAACAATACCCAATCACATGCAAGGAAAACAAAAAACAACATTTTTGCTTGCACGTGATTGGATGATGGAAGGCAGCAGAACGTCTGCTCATTGACTAAGCTCTGGAGCAACTACACTTGTCAGAGTGCACAGTCTATTTGCCTTTAGTAAATCAATCTCATTGTCCTCCAAGAAAAATTTTAATCCTGCAAATACTGTATCTGGTGATTCAGTGCTAGGAACTTCCATGACATTATGTTCAGAGGCATGGCTGCCTGACTTATTCACACAAGGCTTCCTCACATAATCAACTGTATGTAATCTGACCTCTCCTGATATTTATTAGCTGTATTTATTTCAGGTACTTATATAGCACTGTCCATTTATGTAGCACTTTACATATATATTGTACATTCACATCAGTCCCTAACCCTCAAGGGGTGTACAATCTAAGGCCCCTAACTAACATTCATACACATACTAGGGCCAATTTAGACAGGAGCCAATTCCTACCAACATGTCTTTGGAGTGTGGGAGGAAACCAGAGTACCCAGAGGAAACCCACACAGGCAGAACATGCAAACTCCAGGCAGGAGGTGCCATGGCTGGGATTTGAACCAATGACCCTAGTACTGCCAGGCGGAAGTGCTAACCATTTAGCCATGGAGCTTGCAGATAGATAGCGACTGTTTTTGCTTGGGGCTCACCAGCTGCTTACTACAGGCGGTAAATATACAAATCTTCATAGGCATCGAATTTTATAAGTTTGAAGATGCTCACCTGGCAGCAATGGTATCACTGATCTGGAGAGTAGACTGTAGCAGCTGAGCAACACTTCCTTCGCCTGTCAGGGGTGGGTTGGTCTTCATCGTAACTAGAAAATGTAATATTTTATTTATTCAGAATTTTTGTTTAATGAAAAAAAATGAAGAAATAAAACTATAGATATTTAGAAATAAAGACACAGCAAAGATGAAGAAAACGTTGTCCAGTCAAAAAAGAAACCCCTATTTCTAAGGCTTCTTTCATAATGCTCCTTTCCAAAAAACACAGTAAAAACACGTATGGGTTTTTCAGTCTTTCCGGTGCATTTTGCACCTGGAAAAAAAGGACATTACTCCAAAAACACATCAACAGCATGTTTTTGATGCATGTTTTTCAGCATTTTTTATGTGTTTTCCATTCATTTCAATGGGGGAGGGGAATGCTTTTTTATTAACCATGAACCAAAACTGCAGCATGCAGGACTTTTAAAAATGCAGCTGACTAGTGTGAAAAGCTCCATATGATTTCATGGATTTAATGGTCATGCATTTTTCTTACACTTTTGGTAAGGCAAAAACAGAAAAAAAACTGATCAATGTGTAAGGGGCCAAGAATTTTGAGAACAAAAGCAGTCAGTCTTTGGTTCTGTCATCTTCCCTTATGCTATATGGGCGGTTGACGCTAAGGCTCCCATTTTGGGGGGGATAAAATTATGCTTCTGCACTTTCAGTTCTTCCTTTTGTCTGAACTTTAAATGCTGTCCTAAGACTTGCCCAACCCAACACCAGCAGACATAATATGATGTTATCACAGATGGTGATAAGATGGACTGCAAATCTGATTTCTGATTGGTCTGAAGCTTCAGTTAGAAATCAATCCTGGGAATATAAAATATAGTAGTAATAAATGTACAGTTTGTATTGTTACCCCACACAGACTTCGCCAGTTCTGTCACTAGAAGGCGTGCCGTGAAACTGGGTAACTGGCACTTGTTACATGTATCCTTTTTTATTGCTACATTTTATAGCTACTTTCATTTGATTTCTGATGTGACATAATACAGGTTCTAGTACAAATGTTTTAGCTATTGACATTGTAAAAATGTTTTTAATTTTAATATATATATATATATATATATATATATTATAATACAATTGAATATGTTTAAATGACAAATGGATTAATGATGGGATTAATGGTGGGATTAATTATTGCTTCTATGTAATAGTGTATAGGTAGTGGCCTGGCACAAAACATGACAGCACAAAACATGACAGAATAGAATTTGTTCCTAACGGCTATTTCAATAAAGGATTTGCCATCCTGATGTTTGATATTTCGTGTTGCTGGTATAACTGAACATATTGTAACACTGTTTAAAATATCTAGAGAGGTTGTACAGTGAAAATGTATATGGAATAAGCCAAGTAAGACCCATCATCCTTGTAACTGGGTCTTCATGCCCAGGTGGAAGGAAGAATTGCCTAATCTTGTGACCACTGTAATTGGCTGCCACAGTGGTCACATGATTAGGAGCCAGTCCCATTGGCTTATTACTAGAGACCAGGAGCCGACAGTCACAGTTTTGCTGGGAGTGTGCCAAGAGCGCTCTCTTAGCACAGAAACCTCAGCCACCCATGGACACGTGTGGGTATTATAGCCCACCCTCTTTGCTGCTACACATATGCATTACATGGGTGGAAAAAGGTAAAGGGGGAATGCTGGAAAAACTAAAAATCCTTGATATGCTTGTAATAATGTTGTGCAGAGACAGAATGTTTCGTTGAGATTATTGAAAGTTACAACCCAACTGAGATATACAAACTGGCCAATTAGTAATCATTAAAAGCTTGCTCCCATTTAAAATGAATATAAGAACATTACAGTGCTGTCTATGTGCTACCTAACATTTTCCTGCAATAAATGTAACAAATCTTACGGTCAGCAGCAATGTTGCCTATAAAGGCAGAGTGCAGAGCCATCTCTACAGGAAGACCCGCGGCGGTTGCTTCAATGTGTCTGGCCTCTATTAGCAGCAATGGGGTAACCCACTGTCCAACAAGTCCATTTATGATCTTCTTAATGATCTTCCTTATTACGGGGATTTTGGCAGAAGGTTCAGTCACAGACTAAAATAAATTAGTAAAAACTCAGTCATTACCTATGCAAAAATATTCAATATACAGAGAACCATAGAGTGTAACAATCATGTGTATCAAAATGCAGGAAGCCTTAGCGGCCAATCAGATTTTACTTTGGTCAATTCAGATCATTAAAAAACATTCCTGATTGGATGCTATAAATGATCACATTTTGCACTGACCATCAGCTTACTGGATGAGCAAACTCTTGTTACCTTCACAATATTTTCGATGAGTTCTTTGGTGGCATCGTTGTATTGGACCTCTTGACCATAGACCTTAACGTAAGCAGAGGCTAGAGATACTGATGAAGGAAGATCTTTAAATTTAATCAGCTAAAAAAAAAAACAAAGTCATATATTAATATCATGAAACTCTGAGAGCAAAACCTTACCTGAACCTGACATATGCTTTGTAACAGAGGAAGCTATTTTGGAGGCTGAGCTAATATTAACAAAAGCAAAAGATTTAGTAAAATTGCAGATGCCTCAGAGCACTGGGTTCCAGGGTTCAAAGTTCTGAAGACTTTTTCTAAATGGAGTTTGAAAGTTTCTTCTAGATATTCATGTTTGCCCCACAAGCCAATAAACGATTCCCAAGCTTATTGGTTTCCACCTAACATTAGACCAAGGCTGTTTGCCAGTGAGGACACTTAGATGGTGGATCTGACCAGCCTCGGGTACACCCATCTCTAGACAACCATATGTCTGTGTCTATGAATGGTGGAGAAGAATAAGATAAGCAAAGTTTTTAGAAACTGCTTAAAATGGAGTTCTCATATAGGAACAATAGTGAACAAGGCAAACCTTTTGGGAGGGCGTGGTATCCCATAAACACAAGACTGTCACTTGAGCTTGACAAAAATGTCATGATTAATTGACTACCATCTCATGTCTGAGTCTAATTGTAAATTCACTGGAGCAAGGATTGATGTTGATTTGTTATTATTCATTTCTTTCTAGAGCCTGTAAAACATTCTAAAGCAGAAGTTTTTTATTTTTTTATTAGACATTTTTATTTTTCATGTCTGGCAGTTGAGGTAAACTCTGCAGCCATCGAAGGAGGCTTCATGAAATCCATAACCAGTGTTTGCATTCTGGACCAGTGGGCATATACCGTCCTAAATTTGCTGATGGACGGGGCCATGTCATGTTCCTCTCCCCTCAACACCAAAGAACATGCCCAAGTAGAACAGGTCACATCCCAAAATCATGGGGCCAATGTAAAAAGGCTCTGCTATTCCATCACTCCCTGCATTGCTTACGAACAATAAACTCCACAGTCCTACGTGACTGACAACCATGTACGTGGCACTGTCCTACATTACTGAAAACCTTGAAATAAAGAATAAGGAGAATACAGTGAAAAGTTCTAGGCTCAGTCTTCAAAATGGCTGCCACTACTGTGACTCAGCAATTTCAGTTCAGTGAATGAAGAGTTTGGAATACGCACAGTTTTCACAATCTTGACAATGTTTCTCCTTATGGAATATTCATTATAAGGAATGTTTTGCTTTCTCAGAATTTCCTGAAGTCCTTCAGCCCTCACGCCAAACTGGAAAAAATATCCATAATTATAATAAGTGTAAAATAAGTAGCACATTGGTGTAATGATTTTATATTCTTCGTTTGCTTTACCTCAAGAATATCAGAAGCTGCTCCAGCTATATAACCTCTAATTTTAAAAATCATAGCTGCGGGAAGGGTGGTGAGAGGGCTGTTGATGATGAAGACGTTGACGGCGGCACCAGACATCAGAGCATCTGTAGAGATAAAAAGAATACATTGTTCCAGGATTGAAGTTGCCAGCTGGCAGAGACGTCGAGAAAAGTTATGTTTTTTGGTTAGACCTGCAATCCCCAAATAATGAAAAAACATTGACTAGGGCTTACCGATTCTGATACGTAAAGTTTAACTAAATGCAAACGTTTTTTTTTTTTTTTGTTTTGGACAGAATGGAGAGGGATTAGAAAACCTGTCAGGTTTTTTATTGCTGTCTATTCCCCCATTAGCAAGATACCCCCTCTCTATTTGTCCTGTTTACCCTTGACACAGTGAAAATGACAAATTCCTAAATTTTGGGTTTTTCCCAGAATATTAACAAATCTTCCAATTGGGAGACTAGTTCTGGTGACAACCATGAATTCCCTCACTTTGGAGGGATTTCCTCTCACTTCCTTTTTTGGCTATGAAACAGAAAGTGAAGGGACACTAATTGACAGGGGTATGACCCTCAGTTACTCTATCCAAAAGGAAAAACAGCTTTTACCTTTGGGAAAGCACTGAACCCAGCATGAAATATGTCAGCATAGAACCTGTTCCTACTGTTTTAATAAAGGAACAATATTATTTTGCATCTCGGTGTGCTGCATTCCTGTTGCTGTTGCTCTAGTTCTACTTTAATGAAAGTTTTTTTCATTTTTTCTTTAATGTTGAACTCAAGGCAAAACGTTTCGCTTGGTTTTGATTGGGCAAAGATTTCCAAAAACAACACAATATATTTTTCTCTACCTGTGACTGTCTCATTCTGTACGTTATGTTGCTAAAAATGATTATACCTTTAGTTCTATGCCATTTTATTTTGCTTGCATGGTAAGGTAACTATTTATTACAAATGAAATGGGTGGCATTAGTGAAAAATAGTTTAAGAAATCGTTCCATATCTATACTAACTGGGGCAATTTTCTCTTGCAGTAAAAAAGACAAAACATCTTATTGGTTCTTGCAGTTTCCTTGTGCGCAGACCATGCTGAATGCTGTCCAGTGTATTTACTTACAGTTAAATGTGTCAAGGTAGATGACTTTGCTGTAGCGCCAGCTCAGTTGTTCCCCGCTTGGATTTAGGATATTAAGTGCAAGTCTGCAGGCTGCACTCCTAATTGGAAAATACAGAATATTAGCTCACTAAGTAAAAAACCAAGGGAGGGCCTAAAAAGTCTTTGATATAAGTAGGTTTCTTTGCACCTTCTATTTCCCAGCTAATCCTTGTATTCCCTCCGATCACTTCTCACTACATAGGCTACACTACAGCCTGTGAAGGAGCAACAACATCTAAACTTTCCCTATAAGCAGTAGATCCCTGATTTTCTCTGAGTGTTGCCCATCTCTTTCCCAATCTCAATGTTTCTGTACTGGAGATTGCAGAAGCTCCATTACCATTCTGTACAATAAACTTTTTCCAAGTGTGACTAAACAAGCTTAGGAACTTCATGGATCATACAAGACGGCCACATCATACAAGGTGACCACACAATGTAGCAGAACCAAAGCAGCTCCGTTCTTTCAAAACATACTTATTTATGGTACTTATATAGCGCTGTCAATGTACGCAACGATTTACATATCTATTATATATTCACATCAGTCCCTAACCCTCAAGGGGTTTACAATCTAAGGTTCCTAGCTTACATTCATACACATACAAGAGACAATTTAGACAGGATCCAATTCACCTATCAGCATGTCTTTGGAGTGTGGGAGGAAACCCACGCAGGCACAGGGAGAACATGCAAACTCCAGGCAGAAGGTGCCATGGCTGGGATTCGAACCAACGACTCTAGTACTGCTAGGCAGAAGTGCTACTGTAACATTCTTTGAAAGCACGGTGCATATTAATGTATGGAATTCATCTTCACTTACACTTCATGGGACTCTGGCGCAGTAGCCTTGGTCAAGGCCTTCATGTGAGAGTATACAAAGCTGAACAGCTGTAGATTAATGTTGCTTTCTTTCTCTATGGCAAGAGCCAGCGATATCACAGTGGCAGTTGGTGGTCTGCTCTCCAAAAGGGCCGCGGATGCTGCCATCCTCACTTCATTGTGAAGATTTCTGTCCACTGTCACTTGCAACCAAATTTCTTGAACCTTTAAAATGACATGTAAAATGTAGTGATTGGCATCTTAGGGGATATAGTTTATATGAAAAAAACAGTCATAAGCTTTCATATTGACTTTAGCCTGTAAGGGTGTCAATGCTTCACATCTGGGTTGTTTAGAGCCACTTCATTCTACCCAAGTCTTTTGTTACTTATGGAGTATCCTCTGCTCTGCCTTGTAGAATCATCGATTAAATTTGGCTTCACCTACTTGCTGCTATTGGGTTAAAGGTTTAGTCCCCACAAGGAGAAAGACTGCAATCTACACTACCGCCCTCTTTGCATTACTGCTTTATTGCTTCTTGGCCTTTTGGCCATGATCAAGTGTAGTATTGAATTTAGCCCTTAGGGGTGTCCTTGCTGTCCAGCTGGGTCATTGGGAGCCACTTTGATCTACCTAAGCCTTTTGGTCCCTGTGGGATACCCTTTGCTCAGCCTTGTAGAATCATCAATTAAATTTGGCTTCACCTGCTTGCTGCTATTGGTATAGAGGCTTAGTCCCCACAAGGAACAAGACTTCAATCTACCCTACCGCCCATTTGCTGGGAAAACCTGGAAAATTGGATTCATTATGGATGCATTGGGGTTATTTTAAAATAGTAATAGAGCATGTTCACTTTAAAAGCATATGTTCACTTAGCTTTGTGGGGGAGGTGAATCAATCATCCCACCGTGTGCAGGCAAAAATCTGGATATTTTTACATTTCCCTTTTTACATCTAGGTATTTAAAGTGTACACAACTTCACATTGTTTACCAAGCCCCTATTCCCTTGGTTCTCTATTATCCACTGCAGTCTGAATCCATAGACTACCTCACAGGGCCACTGGATGTGTACTTCCTAAAACTTGTGCATTGTAACTTCTTCTGCTTCTGTTTCCTCTAACACCGATCCCATTCAAACTTTCAGGAAAAAATTAGAATCTGAAACTCCCTAGTTCTCAGATCACCAGATTACTGATAAGGGTGAGCTGATGCCCTACAGCAATTAGGCATTCCTTTGATAAATATATATTAATACATTAAATTGTTGAGTGTCTATTATGTAAGACATCTACTTAGCAGGGCGGTGACTCTCTATAGCTGGATTAGTTATAGCCTCTGTATATTCTGGTTGTAACTGAATTTCTATAATAAGTTCACTTTCTCAAAGAGGCACTCACTTTTTTGGGGTCCTTCTTGGCAATATTCCTGAGTGCCATCACAGCATCAATCTGAACCCTGACTAGCAGTCGGGAAGCACTAGGAGAAAAGGTTGGGATGAATTTTTGGATTGGCTTAATGCTTTCAGTCTGACCAGCGTTGCCCATAGACTTCAAAGCCAATATGATGTCTTCAGTGTTGCCATTGCTGGCAGCTTTAGCAGCAAGGTCATGAAGGGGCTGTAATAGTAATAAGAGCATAAGTGAGTGATGGAAGAAGAGACATGGCGAACAATAAATGTAGGTAAAATTCATTTTAGCGGCCACCAATACAGGAATAGCAGGTAAATATTCAAATTTGGAGATTTCCTCTTAATTCCTGTTGAGTCCACAGAACATGAAGTAAAAGCAAATCTCCTTAATTGGACATCAATGGGTAAAAAAAACAGAACATGAGAGGTGTTTTAACCATTTGTTACTCAAAAAACTGGGCTTTACATATATTTTAACAAATATTTAGTATAAACAGCCAATGCCATTCCAAGGATAATGTGGCAAAATTGTTAATAAGAGATACAGTCATACAGTACAATACTACTAATAATAGCAATGAGGAAGTTCCACTCACTTGCAGAAGTGACGCTGGACAGGTCTCAATAACATTACAGTGTTTATTCAACATGGTAGCATAGGACAAGTAGGCAGCCCTGCGTAGAATTGGTGAGTTTTGGACATTGGGATCACGCAGTATATCCTGGTGGATGAATTTAATGTAATTAATATATCAATGGGGCAAACAGGGAATTATGCAATGGAAAAGGCAGAGGACTCACATTTGCAAGTAGCATAGTGTACGGAGTGGCATGTGTGTATAGCATGGAAAGAGAGATGATCATGGCGGCATCCTGGGTACTTAGGTGTTGGATGTTCTTCTTGACTAGAATAAGAGCTTGATCTGTTCCGATCAGAGGGATGGTTTTTACCAACCACTGCCTGTGAAGTAAAAACATGGCATCAATAGTCCTTTTGCAACCGATGGCCCTGCTTTCTGCCTCCAGTCCTGTTTTGGTTTTTAAAGAGATTGTGGCCAATATCTTATCCCAACAGTTGTTAGGAGTGAATTGCAGGAGCCATTGAGCGTCCTTTTAAGTGTCCAATCAACAAATCTCTATATTCAATAACATAAAATGAATCATGTAAACTGTTAAAATGACTTCTTCTTCTTCTTCCCTTTTTAGATAATTGCTATGGCAATTCGTGCCTGCATTGGGAGATATCCCCTTTATACCTGTTCTGGTGGCAACTCAAAATTTTGAATTTACTCTCACTCTTGTTCCAAGCGCCATTGATGATCAGGAAAATTAGAAAGAATACATCTACTTAATGAGGACAGCAAGAAAAACCTGAAAGTCGTTCTATCCCCTTTATAATCCTAATTCTAAAACCCTAAAGAGGTTTTGTAATTAGTTAAAACGTAAAGCAAAACTATAGACTTCAAATGAAATATTTCTGGCAGCTAGGCTTTTAGTGCAGAAGAGTCACTTCTGCAATAAAAACTCTTCTGCCTGGCAGCAGTGTTTCTTTTAAATGTACACTGAACCCTCCATGTGCGTACTATGGGTGACAAAATAAATGAACTCCCATGCAGGAGTTACATCATCCTGGGCTGGCCAATTCGAATGGCCAACAACACTGAACCCAGAAGATCAGGCAAAGATTCCATTGGTGGTCAAGGATCTATGTGGGAGATCTCAGCCATTGCATCGCTGGAAGGGGGGTATTCTGGCAGGTAAGTCTGCGATTATGTGCAAATATTTGCACACCATGGCAAAAGCCCAGAGGACCTGCAGTGTGATTTAGTTCCTCTTTAAGGGGAAAACTGAACTAATAGTTAAAAAAAGGCACCTACTGAAAATACACTATGCTTTCACTTTAATCACTAATAATGCCTGCTAATTTTCTCATGCCTTTCACTTAATGCATCCTTGAAATTTTGGATTGGTTGCAATCCACTGGGGTCATTCTTGAGAAATAAAGTAAATATAGTTTAGTGGCACACATGAATTTCTGACATCGCAAATGATAAACTGAGGAAATTAAGTCACTGTAGGCCACTTACATGTACACGGATCTGTCAGAATACTTTTTCAAAAGGGCTGAAATAGTTTGAGAGCTTGAGTCACGCATGAGTTGGATTAGTTTCAGCAATTTCATAGGAGCATTTTCCTGGACTTCTAACTGGTTATTCTGGACCAAGTTTTGCAGGGTCTCTTCAAGCTGGAATAAAATAGAAGATTGGGGGGGGGGGAGAAGAACATTAACAGCATAGTCCCAAGAGAAAAGGTGTGTTCTAACCCATAGGAACTTATCAAACTAGGGTTAATTACAGGAGAACGAGGCAGGGGGCAGCTGTAACATGTCCTCATCCATAAATACATTTTACTTCCTGAGAAGGAGGAAGGACCTTCCTTGGTGGTTCACACACTTGGGCGGTACATTAAGTCTTCATGCTTTCCAGCTTTGGGTAGAAAGGGGAAGGGTTCAAAAAGAGTTCAAAGCTTGATCAAAATCTTCCTGTGGTCTTTGTCTATGTTTGGGAGATTCACTCTCATATACTATCCTGTTGACCATGTAGACAGGATCTCTACTATTTTAGAGTAGTCATCAACACAGACGTAGAAGAGAAATTTCTCATTCTAGAAGGCTTATCAGGGAAATTTCCTAAATAATTTCTTAAATAATTATTAAACTACTTACACCTTATCTTTAGGTCCAAGGCCCCCCTTATAATAATAATAATTATTTTTTTAATCTTTGTTTCTTTAATTGATTTAAGTGGGTACTCACACTTTGTTTCTGAGATATGGGGGGGGGCCTTGGAATGGACTGCTTAGGAAACACAAGTGACCTTTCAAATGTAGGAAATATAACACAAAGTTTGTTTTCCGAAAGACAAATATGTTCTTCATCCAATCATGGGCACTCTGGTATTCTTACTACATTCCCCAACTCAAGTCATTTTGTGAATCTAGTATAAAAAAATGACATGTCTGTTGTAGAGCCACTCTATATCCTAGAGCAGGGGTAGGCAACCTACGGCTCTCTAGCTGTTGTGCAACTACATTTCCCATGAGGCATTGCAACATTACAAAACTGACAGTTACAGCTATGACTTGCAGAGGCATGATGGAACTTGTAGTCCTGCAACAGCTGAAGAGCCGCAGGTTGCCTACCCCTGTCCTAGAGGGAATATACTTTAAACAAATTCTGCATTGCTGGATGATGACTTCCATTTTTTTCTTGATCCTTATGTTGCTCCTCACATATTTTCCTAATTTTTCCTAGATCTGTTTTCTTACCTGTGCTTCCATATTCTTAGGCTTCACCATGAGAATAGGCATTTGCAGGACTTCAAGGCCAAGGCGATATCTTATTCCACCACGGTTGATAAGTGGTGTGCTGGGCTCCTTCATGCTGCTGGATTTGATACCTTTCAAGGTGAGAACTTGTCTGCAAGAGAGCAGGTATTGCTATAATTTACTGTTCAAAAGAAGATAATATACAAAAGATCTCATATGAAAACATGCATTGTTTCTGCAGCAATCATGATTGAAACTGTTGGCAGGAAAACTTAGTCCTAGGAAATGTAAAATTGACTATGTTTAGGCTAAATAAAAAAATTCCTAAACTTTTTGTTCTTGATTTTGGAAGGGGTGGATAAGAGCTAGAACACTTGTTTTTCATTGTCAACTGTGTCCGCATTGAAAAGATAACTCAGCACTTTCTGTGATACTGACTTAACAGGAAGTAATGAAAGCTCTTTAAAGTGAACCTCTACCTAGACCAACCACTCTCAACCTTTTTATCCCTGAGGAACCCCTAAATTATTTTTTTCGGTTCTCAGGGAAACCTCTACTAAGTCCATTTCATAGGGATTTAATCAGGAAAGTGCCCCTTACATTGCTGGTCAGGGGAAAGAATGAAACCCTTACAGAGTTAGTCAAAATTCTACCTTTAAAGACTGCTTAAAAGATTATTGGCGTCTTTGTTTTTTTCTGCCTAGTGGCATTGACCTTAAAACTAAGCAAGCACCATCAAATAGGAGGTCAATTGGCTATAGATCAAGGAACCTGTAGCAACCTCTGGAGGAACCCCAGCATTCCATGGAACCCTGGTTGAGAAAGCCTTGCCTAGACTATGCACACTACATTATTCACATTTTTGGAACAAGCAGAAAAAACACTCTAAAACACGCCCTCATTCACGTCTGTGGCTACAGGCATTGTGGAGAAATTAATGAATCTTTACATTCATAACAGAGGCACCAAAATCCTAATTTTTTTCTTGCTACTTTTCAATTGCACCATAATTTTAGCAGCTTGCCAGCCCTCTTAGACACACACAGCAGGAGTTTCTACTCTTTTGGAACCATAGAGTCTTAGTTGTGATATTTGAGCATCTTTGAGAGTCAGTAACTTCACATTACCAGTAGCTAGAAAAGTCATCTATGGCTTGTTTTAGAGCTGTTTTCCTGCTTTTTGTTATAATTTGCAAATAAATGAATAACAATTGGTTTATAGAGATTATCTTTACTTCCTGTTTTGATGACACAAAAGAAATCTCCAAACTGAGAGAACAGACAGCAAAAATGCTTGCATTATCAGAGGAGGAAAGCGTTAGAACTTCAGCCATGAATATCTGACAGATGCTGTAACCCCATCTTAACATTATATGTAAATGAAGAGCTTCTACATATGTGTACTCTTTCATTTAGGATTAGTGCCCATTTAAAGGCTGATGACTAACAGGGTGAATATTGATGATCAGCTGCTTTCTGTAAAAGCAGCACCCAACTCTGCTAAATGTTTTTGGGCAGAGCGCAGCTTTAGCTACTCTAAAGAATACCTCCTTTAAAGCACATAACCCTGAAAAAATAACAAGATAAAAATGAATAGCCTATTAAAAAGATAAAATAACAAATATGGTTTTTGCTGCAATATTCAACTTTAATTCAGGGATTTCCCCCTCAGTACTTTTTTTCTGCCACTACATGCCTTCAGTTTGATAGCCAGCATTATCCAATGCACTTCCTCAGAGCCCAGTAATCCTGGACCATGGATGATGTATTCATGATTACAGTGCTGCATTAGTTTGTGTCTTTTATATCTGCCTAGAGTGCAACTATAACTTCATTTTACATATAATTCCAATAATGAATATATCGCATACGTATGTTGCAAATGGATACTATTACTCTGAATTTGAATACTTTACCTGACTTCAGTTAGTATAGATCCATAAAGCTCATGAAATGGGGAAAAGTGGGTTTCTTCCCTGCCACGGATTTGATCAATGATTACATCATGATCCTTGTATCTTAGTTTATAGATGAACGTCTGCATTCTGCGCAAGTGCATGGATTTCTGAAAAAAGAATAGCGATAGGGAAAGCCCAGTGAATTTTAGGTTTTATCCTTGCCTCATCTAAAACCTGATAGGGTTTTCACAGAAAGACAAAAAATGTTCCCACAATTTACCATAATCCAGATTGATTGGCCAAAAAAGAGCAGGTGGCAGAAGTATTATAATTGAGATATTTAATACATGGTGGGTATGACTGGGCCATTCAATTGACCCCTATGTCAGCTTAATTCAGATATGCCTTTAACTAAAGATTTATCTAGTTCCTTGAGTCATAAATAATATAAAGTAAGACACATATCTTTTACAGATGTTTTTACTAGTACTAAATTGTGAAATGGCATTCAACTTTATTTGAAGTCTTACAAGATGGCTTATGTTTGCTTTTCACAAGTCCAAGCCCTCTTTTGCTAACATGAGCTAAAGTTTGTCATACCTGCTGACATGCTCTGCAAGGCTCCGCGAAGGGCATTCCAATTCTCTTTACTACCTTATTCTCACATCTGTCAAGATCTCTGGCTTTAACAACGACACGAGAGTTTGGCTTCTTGAGAATTGGATAGATCACATACCTGGTCAGGCACTTTCCAACAATGGATTCCTAGAAGAGCAGAAAACAGTGTTGTCAACTTTCTTTCTTTGGCTACCTCATTGAATTATATTTGTTTGTGTTCTACACCCCTGTCCTGTTTTCCCTGTTTCAATATGCTAAAAGGAGGTTAGTGTGATCACAGGGCAAGGTGGGAACCTTCATTCTTGATACCTCTTGCATCACAGCATAAAGTTAGAATAACCATCAAGCATGGCAGACTAGAGAAGGTAGACACCCTAACCAACAGTCATAAAAAGCTATTGTCTACTCTGTACTTACAATGTTCTCTAATCTGTTCTTGTATCATCTTAGGTATAGATCGAGCCTGGTGGGCTGCATGGAGCCCCTGAACTCTTTGTGGACACAAAGAGTTCAGGGGCTTTTCCTGTCCACCTGGAAGTTTTTGGTGCTTCCACCGTGCTTTGTGTGTTCCAGATCCTCCTTTTACATTCTCATGCATGTCATCAATCAAGCCTGTCTCAATCTTTTTAACATGGAGGAACCATTGAAACAACTTTCAGGTGTCAGGGAACCCTTTTAATAATTATTATATCTATAACTCACAAACATCTACAACAGTGGGTTGTAGATATAAGAATAAAACAATAAGGAATGTTGTGTACATAATGTTCTTGACACCCTGGGCTGCTCTATATGACAAAAGTATTTAAAAAAAAAAATAAAAATGGCCAGAAAAAATGCAGAAAGTGAAGGTTATTGTTTTAGCACACTAGTAGTCAGTGGGAAGAATGCTCCTTACAATAGTGGACCGTGGAAAGAATGTTCCCTACATTGGTGGTCATTGGGAAGCAGGCCCTTTAAAATGGTGGTCGTTAGAAAAAATACCCTATTACATTTACCCAAAAAGTTAACTGGTGGCACTAATATCTTATATTAGTAGAAATTTCTAGGGGATTCCCTAACAACCCATGGATGAAATTCAAAGTTCTACCCTGAACCCTGGTTGAGAAAGGGTGTTTTATACTATAAAATAAATAAAAAGCTAACCTAGTGGGAACCCCTTGTAATGGCCACAGCAGGAGTGTAGACCCAAGAAATTAATATTTCAACAACAACTCCCCCCCGCTGCCAAGAGGTCTAAGAACTAGGTGGTTTAGCTATTAAGCAATCTAATAAAAACTGAAATATCATTCTTGGCTTTACTGACCTTTAAATGTTTGCATTGAATGTTTTCATATCATGCTTCCCAACTTTTCTAAAATGTACTAAAACCTTTAAAGTTGCTAAGCAAGAACTATACCTTTCCACACTTCTACACATTTTGAAATATTTATGAAGAGTGCAAACATATAACATTATTAGGTTTAGTGTCATTTGTTTTTGCCCCATAACTACAGTAATAATTGACAAACATTTTTGTACTAACCTCTTCCAAGTCATAAAGATTTTCTGTCCTGAGTTGAATGTTCAACATATTGAGGATGCCTCTAACAACGTTGATCCCAACAGTTGACACTTCATCTGAAGCAAAGATGTTTCCAACTTTACCCTGGGCGTATTCAAACTTGAACGCATGCTTGAGCTCATTTGCAATGTGTTCGGTCAATTTGGAGGATCGGGTGAAAGGCTGTGTGGGCCACAGGCCATGATATTCCTTCACGTCAACATTCGTAACCTGATGAAGAAAGAGGAAAAAGAAGCAACTGAATTAATGTTTTTTAGGTGTTAACCAGTATATGACTATTAGCTATAGCTGTATACGATTACCAGTTCCATTAAAAAGGATTGCAGTTATAGTCAAACTGTCTTAGCAATGCTTATTATGAGTATATGAACTAACTGGCTCCTTGTGCTACTTTTTTCATCTCACACTGTTGTATTTAATAATGTATTAATGAACAAAGAGCTGCATTAGTTTGCGTCTTTTACATCTGCCAAGGGTTTAGTATTAATCAATGATTCCCTTATGGCAGCAAAGGTTTCTCAATTTCCCTGACACTTCAGAACCCTGAATTTGTGCAACAGAAAAAACAGGTAGAAATGTTTAAAAGCTGATTATTTCACTTATTGTTTCTGCTGGATACCATTATGTCCTTACCTGGCCAAGAACAAGCTACAATGGGTCTTGGCCACAAGGTAGGAAAGGGGAGGTGTTCTTTTACAACAAATCTTATTACTCAGTCCTTTTTTCCCCCCATCATCATCAGATTGAAATTTAAAAAAAGGGATCCGAAAACAAAAATGGGATCTGGACTCCATTTATTACCTGAGCAAGGAACAGATTTTGACCAATACTACCGATCTGAATCCATAAGCCTATCTTAAGACCAGCCTTGTTAAGCCCGGTTTCTGAAAGACCGTTTAGAAGAACTCCTTCATAGACGTAATCATAGGTCTTGGCAGGATTTAGGATTCGTCCTGCAAAACAATAAAGAAATATTAGTTAGATAGTTATAGGTTTACAATAAGGAGAACATATTTTTATTGAGACCTTAAAGGGATTTCCAAGCTAAATGCTGCTTTCATAGCTGATAGTGCCCCTTTAATTTCCTGCCTCCCCATGTAGAAAGAGATGCAGTCAACCTACAATGCAAGTCTAGACATTTTGGGGTCAATTTACTAAAACTGAAAAGTGCAAAATCTGGTGCAGCTGTGCATGGTAGCCAATCAGCTTCTAACTTCAGCTTGTTCAATTAGCAAAAGAAAAACTGGAAGCTGATTGTTTCTATGCAGAGCTTCACCAGATTTTGTACTCTTCAGTTTTAGTAGATCAACCCCTGTAACTCAACTGTTGAGATGCTGTATGAAAATTGTACAGGGACTGGGCTGGGGATAGGGACTGATCGCTTCCTGGGCCAATAATAGTAACATTTTTTAGGCTAGTGGTCCTAAGTGGAGATACTTTACCATTCAAATATCAATCAGATTGGACCCACCATCAGCAGCACTTGCTGGATATTTAAACCTGTTGCATTCAAAGGTGCCTTCCTTTCCTGCTGACACCTGTACCCCCATGTCCTGTATGAACATAACAGGGACAGGAAATAAGGGGAAAAATCCACTCTTTCCGATAGGAAGTAACAGGACATTGCCCCAATAGGCACACTGATGGCAAAAAAAAAAAAAAAAAACAGACAGGGTTTTAGCCCTTTCCCTGCACTATCCCAAAAAAAGTTTTGGGTGGAGTTTTTTATTTTAAGCTAAACTGTGTTTGATTGCTATTTCCAAGACTATTTTCATCCAAAGACATCTACTGTTTTCTTCGATCATACTGTGTGGTGGATGCCACATTGTTCTTGTGTCTACTTTAATATCTGGGCATCACTTATGGAGGTATTGGACAGAGGGGAACAGGGGACTTCAGCAATGTTTTTGTTGTTTGTACTACATTTCGTACCTCTTTATGTGCAAAATCAGTAAAAAAGAATTTTCCCCAAAAAATCTGGTGTGGGCTTTCAATGCATGCTGGGAATTATAGTCAAACAACAAGTAGTGGACCATATTGAGTCTATATTATGAAAGTGTTCATAAGAAGACCTGTTTGCTTCATATATCAACTGGCCATGTCTTTCCTTTCATTATCTCCTATCACAGTGTTAGAAAGAAAAGGCCAATCAAATAGGGTACTGGAGAAAAAAAGAACAAATGTTTCTTCATACTCTTTAAACATTAAGTCTGGGCACAGATAAATTAGACCTGTAGCCATAGATAGCCAAGTACATAGCTGCTCCAGATATAAGTTAAACAGAGAAGAAAGAAAAATTCAAATAACACTCACCTTTTTGTGAGTTGTCACTACCTGCGAGAAAGAGACACAAACATAATAATGTTAGTACTTTAAAAACATTATCCATAAACTAAATTGAACAAAAAATACAATAAATAAAAATTCAATTAATTTGTCAGTACACTAAATTTTAATGAAAAATTATTTAATTTAAATAAAAATAAAAACTGTGTATGCATGAAACAATAAAATATTAATTATAAGTAATAGGTAAACAAACAAATATCTGTCTAATTGTCATAAAAAATTAATAATCATGCCAAAGTAATAATAAAAATGTTATAATATGGCAAGGCTACTCACTCGCTAGTGCGAGCAGTAGTGCTAGGATGATTCCCCTCATGATGATGGTGAATACCTGACTGAGGACTGCCCACAGTATTTATAGTGAAGTTTTCCTGAATATGTCATTTTGGAAACTGCTATCGCTAGTAAATTATTAACCTGCAACCAACCTTTCCAAAATGGTTTTGCAAAACAGCTGTTTTGTTTTTAGAAAGAAAATTAAAACGCTAAAATGTAGTATGACCAACACATCCGTTGTGGCACTTAGCAAGTTATATAGAATTTATAAATGCTATTTTTATTTTTAATTTATCTTGTACAATTTACTTAATTGTAATTTTTAGTAAGAATGGTAAATAATTGGGTAGGTCAGGATAACTTTGTTTGTTTGTGGTCACAGTGACAGAATATACCAGATCTAATCTTGCTGATAAGAAATGTGAATGATTCAGCCAAAACAAATTGAATAGAAAGACAGACTGACTATATGGTTTCTCTAACTCTGTTATACAATCTATAATTAATAATACATCCAATAATTCTGGCTTTTGTTTTTCTCATAGCATGAGAATGGGGACTTCATTATTATCAAAATTGATCCAGGCAATTATTAAATCATAAAACCGCTTATTATTATTTAATTACATTCAACAAAAACATTAAAAGCATAAAAAAGACAACAGAGTGCAAACAGCTGCTTCCTTCTGATTCTACATATTGTCAATATTCAACAATCAGCATTTTCTAAGAGTCGTATACTTTTTCCAAACTGTCATCAAATAGTTACTGATGTTTGAATTTTCTACTGATTTTCGAAGAAACAAAGTCAACTTCTTCAGAGGAAGTAAGCATTATGACAGGACATGGGTCTCATCCAAATAAAGGTGGAGGTCTCCGTAATGGTACCAGCAACCAAGAAAAGCCCTTTTCAGATATAACAAAAAAAACATGACCCAGTATTCAATAGAGAAGATGGGACTTTCAGGGTGCATGAACATGAATACCAAACATATTAAAAAGTTATATAAATTTTCTTTTGTATTTTTTAAAAAACAAAAAAAAGGTAAAAATACAGAAACATAAAAATAATGTCAGTATTAAGAGTGGAACTAAGATTCAAACTTGATTATATATTTGTAGTTACTTCCTACATGTTTCGCCCTCACGGGGTTCTTCAGGGGAGATTTTTGAAGAGATTTCAACCGCCGAGGCAGTCTAAAGGTATAATAAAATGAATTATACAATTACCAAACAACTTTAATATATCCAATACAAAGTATTTAATCTAATATATATGGGACTCAATGGCTCACCCTGGATGTGAAAGTTCACAGAGCTAAGATGAAATAACCTGTTATGAAATAACCTATTGTGGTGCAATAATCCTATCTGGTCGCTCGCTCGCCACTTTACTATGACCCAGTATTGTCCAGAACCAGTTTGTTAATGCTCCATCAAAGAGCCCCTAAACATGAGAACAAACACAAATGACTAAAGTGTTTCCATGCATGCTACTGTTCTTCTTCTTATTTTAAATAATAATTAATATAATTATTATAGATCTGTTTTTGATCTGAGTTGAAAATGTATTATTATTCAAATTTATTTTTAAGAGTTGGAAAAAATGAAAAATTATGCTTACAAAATGAAAATGCCAAATTTACAGAGTGAGTAAATATAAGATTGACCCAGCAAATATTTGCTAAATAAAAAGGATACAATACCAAGAGAAAGCTAATATAAAATTTTCCCCAAAACTTGTTTTGATGTTTACAGAAAATCACATGACCTGCTGCCCAGAATATAACTTGCTCCTCTTAGCCAAAAGAGCTCTGTAAGATTTACATAAATTGTTTAACTCTAAAATTTATCAGATCAGCTTAGTTATATAAAATTGTGTTATTGCCTCAAATGTGACAACTTACGATCAGGGGCAGACTGACCATTTGGAAACTCGGGCACTGCCCGAGGGCCCGGGTTAGTAGGGGGCCCCATGAGATGCCCCTGGTACCTTTTTCATAGGCTTTTGAGTTTGGGCAAGGACACAGGGGCCCCATGAATCCCTAATGCCCGGGGGCCCCACGAGTTGTCAGTCTGCCCCTGCTTACGAACAACTACGATCTAGAAATTACCCCCCAATTTTTTTATTTTTTTTTAAAGAATTCCTTGTATGTTTCAGAAACATTATTTCTCCCTTCTTCTTTCAGGCTGATTTACTAAAGAAGGACTGAAAGAACTGAAAAAATATAGGAAATATTTACATTTGCTTTTCATGTGATTGAACCAACGTTTGATAAACCAGCTTCTTTCCTTCTCTCTTTCTCTCTCTTTCACTGTACAATTTCCATGTTGTGAGATCATTATACATTTCTATATTTGTATTTGATATTTTTTATTAAGCTGTGTTTATGTCTCACTCTAAAAACAAAACAATAAAAATGTTTTTATTAAAACAAACTACGTCTCTAATAATATGAATTTATTAAATAGGTGTTTTTTTTTTTTACCCTAGCCTTGTGGACCCGTGCTCACTTCAAACATCCAATCAAATGAAATAGATTTACAAATTATCAAATTAAAAAATATTACCATTTGAATGGAGTTAAGGTATATGGAATATTGTAAACATGGCCTGTTCAAAAATATACCTCCTTAGTTTAATATCTCATAAATAACTTGTGTTTCATAATTAAAATGATGTACAGTATTTATATAAATATTTGCAAATGTATGAAGAATGCAGCCCTGAGTGCTGGGAATATAACACACATAATTAGCTGGGCTATTACTATATTTAACTTGATGGTCTGTACCTTATTATTTAACCACCTGACCTTTAAAAGGTTTTACCCCTTTCATGACCAGGGCATGTTTTTACTATTCAGCACTGCGCTACTTTAACTGGCAATGCTCAATTGTGCAACACTGTACCCAAATTTAATTTATATTATTTATTTCACACAAATAGAGGTTTCTTTTGGTGGTATTTAATCACCACTGAGTTTGTTTTTACATATAAACAAAAAAAAAAAAAACCTGATTGTTTGCTCTCAATTTTTAATATCTTACACCATGCCTTGGCTGATTTATACACAAAGATGTTTGTGTACTGCATCCTCTTGTTTGTTTGCATTACGGTAAACCTTCTCTTCGATTCCCCTTGCTTTATTAAAAATAAAGAAAAATAAAGAATTAAAAAAAAAAGGCTAAAAGATGTCCACTTGGCCACCACTTGGCCACCTCAATGGAAATCTCAAACAGGAGAAAGGTCCAACAGTAGTGTAGTAATTTTTATTAATTTTAGTTAAAAACACAAAAGATCTCACTCACAGGTTAATAGGAGTAAAACAGGCTCATTTATTTCCCTAAAATGGCATTCTGTTGTTACTTCCAGGCCTTAATTTGAAGTGAGCGCTCACTTTGGCTGGTGATGGCAATCTGTCTGGCTGTTTTGGATGAAACTGAAGCACTATCAATGAAGTCACAGTGATTCACACAAACTCCATTGTGGACTGTAGTATTGGGACTGTTTATTGAAGATTATTTACACTCACATAATTATTGATTTATGGCAGTTTTGAATATTAATATATTTGTTAAATATTTATTTATTTATTAATTGAATAGTGTAGATGGTTGTGATAAAGGGCAGTACAGCACTACATTCATAGATATATTGTATTCATTCATGACAGTTTACTTACTACTGTGATGCTGTGATTGGCTACAGCTAATCACATGGTACAGGGTGCCAGGTACCATGTTATAGCTGTGGGCCAATCACAGAAATACAATGGCAAGCAAGCTGTCATGAATGGAAGCCATCCATGACAGTATTGCTTACATTGCAATCCTGTGATCGCTATGATTGGGCATAGCAATCACATGATATCTCAGCCACTCACAGGGGGAGCACTAGTGCGCATGTGCTAGGTGACATATGGATACTTCACCTAGCCTGTAACTGCCACCTGCCCACAGTAAGTATACTGCCACCAGCCGGTAAGTGGTTAAAGCTGGATAGGTAAAAACAGGTAATAATAATTACAATAATCTATTGTTTTGTTTTACAGTATAAATAACAACAAAATAATGTATGAATATTAATAAGCAGGGCTGTATGAGTAATATGACGCTGAACATAGCAGTTGTTATATCTATGCTTATATAATAATAATAGTCAATATTCTCCTAAAATTATCCATACACATCCACTACTTAATGGCACTGTAATCTATTTTTCATGAAATCATGTTTTATTGTGTTTTTCTGTTTCTTTGTAATGTCCTCCATGAGCTCCCAAACCTCTCTCCCCCCCCCCCCCCCCCTTGCTTCTGTTTGTTTGGAACAAGCAATGCACGTTAGTTGCAGTCATACACACTGCTCTATGCACTCTACAAATTCCATGGTCCATAGTTTATCTCAGGAGTGAGCAAGAGAGATCACAGCAAGTAAAAAGAAAAAGACATTTAGAGATTTGGAGCAGGCTGAAGGCAATAGATAGTACTTTCTGAGTTCAGAATACATACTTGACCATTGTTAGTCACTTTGGAAAAAATCTAGGTGGTAAAAATTCTACAACTGTAGTATGGAAAATATCCAGAAGATGGCAGCAAAATGCTATTTTCTGAATGTGATAACGTTTCTCAATCCCCACATACCTTCTAACATTCTGCTAAAACATTGTAACTACTACCTGGATCTTGAAGAAGGGACAATCCCCGAAAGCTTGTCCTCAAAATTGTATGTTAGTGCAAATAAAAAAAAGTATCACGGACAGTACTCAATTGTTTCTAAATGTGATAAGAAAGCATTTAAATGGCTCCTACTCTTGTGGTTCAATTTTTTTCACTATACTTTTCCGATTAACTTTTCTGTTTTGTTTTTATTTCTTGTTTTAAGTGCATTTTTCAGTAGCTAATCATTGCTTGACATGAATGTCTAGTTGCACTATAGAGGCTCACTGTCTGCTGCTATACATATATATAGTCCTCCTCCAGTACTGATCTGAATTTTACTTTAGTCATTTGGTGTTCTTGAATAACAAGTACTGAAATAAAAACTCAACAAAGCTGATATAGTTAGCATGCATTGTTTTCAACCTTCCCCAGACTGGAAGATTTGCATTGTGAGGCACTACAAAGCACAGCCTGCATAGGTAATGAACAAATATGGTCACCTTACTATTATTACAGGTACTTATATAGTGCTGTCAATTTACGCAGCGCTTTGCACTGCTGAAAAATACTAAAGGAACACTTTGAAAACCCATCAGATCTCAATGGGGAGAAATCTCCCGCTGGATATCTGTAATGATATGGACTGGGTAATGTGTTAGGAACATAAGGATGCCCCATCATTTGATGGAAATGAAAATTATCAACCTACAGAGGACTGAATTCAAAGACACCCCGAAAATCAAAGTGAAAAAATTATGCAGCAGGCTAGTCCATTTTGCCGAAATGTCTTTGCAGCAACTCAAAATGGTCCTCAGTAGTTTGTATGGCCCGTACGTGCTTGTATGCATGCCTGACAACGTCGGGGCATGTTCCTAATGAGACGACGGATGGTGTCCTGGGGTATTTCCTCCCAGATCTGGACCAGAGCATCACTGCGCCCCTGGACAGTCTGAGGTGCAACCTGGTGGCGTCAGATGGACCGAAACATGATATTCCAGAGGTGTTCTATTGGATTTAGGTCAGGGGAGCATGGGGGCCATTCAATGGTATCAATTCCTTCATCCTCCAGGAACTCCCTGCATACTCTCTCCACATGAGGCTGGGCATTGTTGTGCACCAGGAGGAACCCAGGACCCACTGCACCAGTGTAGGGTCTGACAATGGGTCCAAGGACTTCATCCCGATACCTAATGGCAGTCAAGGTGGCATTGTCTAGCCTGTAGAGGTCTGTGCGTCCCTCCATGGATATGCCTCCCCAGACCATCACTGACCCACCACCAAAACAGTCATGCTGAATGATGTTCCAGGCAACATAACATTCTCCACAGCTTCTCCAGACCCTTTCACGTCTGTCACTTGTGCTCAGGGTGAACCTGCTCTCATCTGTGAAAAGCACAGGGCCCCAGTGGCAGACCTGCCAATTCTGGTGCTCAATGGCTAATGCCAATCAAGCTCTATGGTGCTGGGCAGTGAGTAC
This sequence comes from Staurois parvus, assembly GCF_062004578.1. Classification (NCBI taxonomy): domain Eukaryota; kingdom Metazoa; phylum Chordata; class Amphibia; order Anura; family Ranidae; genus Staurois; species Staurois parvus. The sequence continues at coordinate 5,320,698 of NW_028318143.1, forward strand.
AGGGTCCACTAGAGGACGTTGGGCCCTCAGGCCACCCTCATGAAGTCTGTTTCTCATTTTTGGTCAGAGACATTCACACCAGTAGTCTGCTGGAGGTCATTTTGTAGGGCTCTGGCAGTGCTCATCCTGTTCCTCTTTGCACAAAGGAGCAGATACCGGTCCTGCTGATGGGTTAAGGACATTCTACAGCCCTGTCTAGCTCTCCTAGAGTAACTGCCTGTCTCCTGGAATCTCCTCCATGCTCTTGAGACTGTGCTGGGAGACACAGCAAACCTTCTGGCAATGGCACGTATTGATGTGCCATCCTGGAGGAGTTGGACTGCCTGTGCAACCTCTGTAGGGTCCAGGTATCACCTCATGCTACCAGTAGTGACACTGACCCTAGCCAAATGCAAAACTAGTGAAAAACAGTCAGACAAGATGAGTAGGGAAAAAAATGTCAGTGGCCTCCACCTGCAAAACCATTCCTGTTTTGGGGGTCATCTCATTGTTGTCCACCTGGTGCACCTGTTTTTAGTAGCAGCTGAAACTGATTAACAACCCCCTCTGCTGCCAAACTGACCAGATCAACATCCCAGGAGTTTCATTGATTTGAAGCTATACTCTGATTAAAAAGAGTTCCTTTAGTGTTTTTGAGCAGTGTATATATACTGTATATTGTACATTCACATCAGTGCCTAACCCTCAAGGAGTGTATAATCTATGATCCCTAACTCACATTAATACTAGGGCCAATTTAGACAGGAACCAATTAACCTACTAATTAAGTGTTGGAGTAAACCCACACAGGCACAGGGAGAACATGCAAACTCCTGGCAGGTGGTGCCATGGTTGGGATTTGAACCAATGATCCTAGTACTGACAGGTGGAAGTGCTAACCATTTAGCCACTTTGCTGCCCCATTAAAGTATAACTAAAGGTAAAACTCTTATTATTATTATTTACTTTTGGATAGAGTGGAGAGGGATTAGAACCCCTGTTAATTTTTGTTTATATTTATGACTGAGTTCCCATTAGGAAGAGGCAGGAATAGAGGGGAAATCTTTCACTGGGGACACTAGTTCTCAACCAGGGATTCCCTCACTTTGGAGGGATTTCCTCTCACATCCTGTTTCAGTCATGGGACAGGAAATGAAGGGAAATCTCCCCAATGGGATACAGTTGGCAAAAAAAAAAACCTGTACAAACAAATGGCAACCACCCCAACCTATAACTAGCCTTTGCAGCAGGGAGCACATGGAAGGGCAACACACATAAAAAAAAAAATCTGCAATATTGACGGATTTGGCAAACTTAGGTTGTTGCGTGCCCAATTTTCTTTTTAGAGTAATTGAAATGTACGCTGAGTCAAAACATTTTTTTCCTGATTTCCTTTAGGAAAAAAAGGAAGTGATAGAACCCGTCAGACTTTTTTTTCTGTCTGTGTCCCTTTAACTGATTTTTTTCTCACTTCCTTTGTAGTGAAACTATTGTCAGCAGGACGGGAACTGAGAGCAAATCTCCATAATGGACCCACAGAGCGCAGTAAAAAGAAGTTTTAATCCATTCTGCAGACAATTACACAAAACTTAGATTAACAGACAACACTCTTTTGGTTGATGCCTATGGGGGCCAAAAGATGCTTACAATGATCTTTTTAAAAAAAAAACATTCCAGAGAACAATACCAGCAATACCTCTGAAAAATAATGTCCATGAAATTTCCTAAAATGTTACCAAATTCCTAAAATCGGACTGGTAATGTCATGCTGCCCGGCCAAGTAAGTACACAATGTCTGTTTATCTTTCATGATTATGACATGACTGGAGGACACTGTGACCCTGGGACCTGATGCCACCAGTCTTGGCTGAGAATGAAAAAATAAAAGATGAGAAATAACTCCACAATCATACGCCAGAGGGCAGCGTTTAATAAAAAAGAGGTTTCCAACAAAAAATGTTGAATACAACATAATGAATACTGAAAAATATAGATTAGAAATGTCACAGCTATGGGCTCAGATCAAGGCTGTACAGCGGGTATAGAAAAGAATTACCCCCCTTTAACCACCTTCCGCCCGCCCTATAGTACAATGACGGGCGCAAGGTGGTTCTCTCGTTCTGATATGACGTCCTTCCATTCTCACCGCGCATGCGTGGCTCAGAGAGCGCGTATTGCGGCGATCACTGGTGCGCTGTGTCCCTCGGACACAGCAGATCACAGAAAGAGCCAAAGATGTCAGCTCGGTCATGTGATCAGCTGTGTCCAATCACAGCTGATCACATGTAAACACGGAAATGCCAGTTATCGGCATTTCTCTCCTCTTGAGCTGTCACGCTGACAGCTCGAAAGAAGAGTAGAGCCGGTAATCTTCTTTCTGCGGAGGGGACATGTACACTGATCATCAGGGCACTGATGATCAGTGTGCCCTGATGATCAGTGTAGCCCCAGCAGTGCCACCTGTCAGTGTCCATCAGTGCCAGCAGTCAGTGCTCATCAGTGCCACGTGCCAGTGCCCATCAGTGCCACATCAATGCCACATATCAGTGCCCATCTGAGCTGCCTTTCAATGTCACCCATCAGTGCCAGTCAGTGCCGCCTAACAGTGCCAGTCAGTGCCACCTATCAGTGCCATATATCAGTGTCATGTATCAGTGCTGCCTTTCAGTGCCCATCAGTGATGCCTGTCAATGCCCATCAGTGCAACCTGCCAGTGCCTCCTCATCAGTGCCCATCATTGCCACCTTTCAGTGTCCATCAGTGCAGCCTATCAGTGCCCATCACTTCAGCCTCATTAGCACACATCAGTGAAGGAGAAAAATCACTTATTTACAAAATTGTATAACAAAAACTAAGAAAAAATGTTTTTTTTTTAAATTTTCAGTGGTTTTTGATTTGTTTAAGAAAAAATAAAAATCCCAGAGTTGATTAAATACCACCAAAAGAAAGCTCTGTCTCAAAAAAATGATAAAAATTTCATATGGGTACGGTGTTGCATGACCGCGCAATTGTCATTCAAAAAGTGACAGCGCTGAAAGCTGGAAATTGGCCTGGGCAGGAAGGGGGTATAAGTCCCTGTAGGCTAGTGGTTAAAATAAATCACATTTTGTTGCTTTGCAGCCTGAAATGAAGACAGACACAGTTTTTGTTTTATCCATGTGTATTTTCGTATGCAACTTATAACATCCAAGTGAAAGATATAACACCAACATTAAAAATGAATTCATTCCCAATCTGTGGAAAACAGCACAAAAACCAATTGTGCTCCACATATATTAACATTTTTAAAGGGCTGTCTTAGCAAGCTGGCAGTGCCCTGGGGCCCCTGACTGTAATGACTATTTTATCACTTTTTTTAAAATGCTTTAGCTAGGTGTCTCATCACACAGCAGAAGCAAAAGAATATTATATCACGTCCGTTTTCAATGCAAAATAATGTCATCACTTTCACGCCTACAAATCATGTAGTGTTTCAATTTTTTTGTCTAACCTCTGTACCGGAGACAAGGCATTTTGCCTTGTCATGTGGTAGGACTGTAATCGAATAGCCACCCAACACAGTCCTACCACATCTGTGGTGAGTATACCTTACCCACTTGCCACCCACCCACAGTAGTTATATTGAGGGTGGGCGCACAGGCAGGCCAGACAATGTATGTCGCCACCTTTCTTCTGGGTTTTTGGGGCTCACATGCATGCCCCATGCCCCATGCCATCCCATGCTGTGATCGGACTCAGTACAATTTATTCAACAGGTTTCAGCCAATGATTTTGGCAGAAACCTGCTGATCGGCTGTGTCCACTCACAGCACAGAGTTCTGTGTTTACAAACACACAGAACTCTGTACACTGACAGGCATCTGGCTGTGTCTTCTCCCTGACATAAACTCTGAGTTCAGGGAAAAAAAGCAGCCAGGTCTGTTAGTAAAAGCAGCACACATTACACCCATTACACTTGTTAACCCCTTGATGTCAACCCCTTCCCAGCCAGTGTCATTAGTACAGTTGCAGTGTACAGTATTATATCTGATCACTGTATTAGTGTCACTACTGATGTCAGTGTTAGTTAAAATCAATTTTATTGAAAGTACTAAGAAATATATGTTCAAATCTATCAACTATATATACTTTAATTTTTGAGAGTAGGAGCATAAATTGGGGCAGGCTTGTAGGAGCTCCAGTGCATTACTTTGCCCTGGAACCCATGATGCTATTAAGATTGCCCTCTGTCAGGAATGGACTTACCAATAATGGTGGGACTCACCTGCCTTGTGGGCTGCAGTACCAGGGCTGGCCAGCGGGTGCTCTCAGCAATCAGAGACTCAACCCTGCAGTCAGCCAAGACACCTAAGGCTAATCACAGGTGTATTTAAGGGATGGCCAGACCTGCAGTCTGGGCCTTGGTGTGTGTTTTTCCATGGGCCCCTGTATCTTGTTACCTGCATTCCTGTTCCTGTTCCTGTCTGACTGATTTGTTGCCGACCCTGCCTGATCCGGACCTCTGCTGACTTCTCCTGTTTGATCCCTGGCTTGTGACCCCGACCATTCTCTGCCTGACCCCCTGTACCTACCTGCCCGTTAGTTGCTGTACCTGGCTCGTGACCTGACTACTCTCTGCCTGCTCCTCCTGTTCCTACCTGCCCGATTGTTATTGACCCGGCTTGCCTGACGACGCTTGCATTGTATGTATTGTTATCTGTGGGTGGTTTGGTTTGGTTCGTTGGCACTGTGTTATGTTTTAGTATTGCACTGCGTTTATGTATTGTTAGTATTAATAAATTATATTGTTTATAACATATCTGAAGCCTGCGTTTCCCTGCGTCAGTTCACATACCTCTGGTCATACCCGGAGCCCTGACACCCTCTCTAGCCTGACATTTTGACACTTTCAGTCTTTTAAATCGAAAAATTAACACATATGATTCCTTTCTGACACCAAGAATGAGATTACATTACCCTCTGAATGGTATCAGACATATGGGGAGGACCTGACCACATTGTCTTTTCAACTCAGCATTCGAGAATAGACTACTTCCTGATACCATGAATGAGGCTCTAACAGAATTAATATCCAAGCCTGACAAGGACTTGCTACAGTGGGGGTCGTATCGTCCCATATCACTACTTAATAGTGATGTTAAAATATCAACCAAGCTTCTAGCCACCAGTTTACAGAAAGTGATCCTAACCCTAGTGCCCCCGGACCAGTCTGGGTTCATGCCTGGAAAGAACACATTTGACAATATACGTTGCCTGTATTCTGCACATTTTTAGGGCTGCTGCTGAACGGTGGAGTGGCTTGGTGCTGTCTGGATGGGCAAAAAGCCTTCGATACAGTTCGATGGCCATTTTTATGGGAAACAATGTCTCAGATGGGTTTTGGTTCCAGGTTTGTTCGCTGGGTACAACTATTGTAAGCTAATCCCAGAGCCCGTGTCCGTACAAATAGGGACGTGTCTCCAGCCTTGACTTTGTATAGGGGTACGAGGCAGGGTTGTCCCCTTTCAGCTTTTCTGTTTGCCCTGGCCATTGAGCCTTTGGCTCTGGCAATTTGGTTTGCTGGAGGAGAAAATCTTCTTGTATGCAGATGATGCACTGGTATATTTGGATGGTTCTGCGGAGTCATTTTCTGGTCTTATGTGCGTGGTGGAGGAGTTCGGGGAGGTGTCAGGCGTTACCCCTTAATTTAATTGGAAGGATTAACATTTTCAAGATGATATATTGCCAACATGTTTATATGTATTTAGGGCCTCTCCAAATTTTTGTCTCCCTAGAAAACTATTTCAAACAATTGACTCTGTTTTGACTTCTTTCTTTTGGAATGGATCACACTCGCAAGTGGCTAGGTCATCACTTCAGGCATCTAAGGTGGATGGGGGCTTGGCGTGCCCTAACCTCCACAACTATTTTATTGCCTCTCAACTTGTTTATGTGTATGATCGGTTTCATGACTTCTCTCTCTCCTCCTCCACCATTCTCCTGTCTGCCCAGCATGGTTCTGCAGCCTCCCTTTGGGAAACTCTGCATATGTCTATTGTTTCCCAGTGCTCCCACCATTCTCCAATAGATACTAGCTGGCTGGCCTGGCAGGAGGGGGGCAAGGTGTTATCCCCATCTCCTGGGATCAAACTACTGTACCCTGTGGCCAGGGGCGGACTGACCATTTGGAAACTCGGGCACTGCCCGAGGGCCCGGGGTCAGTAGGTGGCCCCATGAGATGCCCCTGGTACCTTTTTCATAGGCTTTTTTGAGTTTGGGCAAGGACACAGGGGCCCCATGATCCCTTATTGCCCGGGGGCCCCATGAGTTGTCAGTCCGCCCCTGCCTGTGGCACAACCCTAATATACCTGAGCTTCTAGGTCACCCTGAATTTCTAAATACATTTTTGCTGCTACGTCATGCTATAAGGGCACAATTTGGGACTCTAATCCTCGAGCTTTCGGAATCGTCCCTGGAAATGTTATTGTCAGACATGGATATTGATAAGCTGGTCATTACATTTTATTCCCATCTTCAGGCAGCCTGGACTAACCCTTTTCATATTGCTCATTATAAGAGGAAGGCGGTGCTTCCTGGGCTGCTTGAAGAGGGTTGGGAGGAGGTGGCAGATGTTTGTTTCCAAGATCTCATAAGCACTGCTGATAGGTTTACTCAATTTAAGTTCATCAACCATCTTCATTACACCCTGGCTAGGTTGGCCTATATGATCTGCAACCTCTTGTCCTCATTGTGGCCTTGGGGGTACATGTTTTGGGCCTGTCCAGCTCTTGCTTCATACTGGCAGGACCTCTTTACTTTTTACTTTACTATGGAATTTTTCTATATGTAATTGACACTGTTCTTTTAGATGGGCTCAAGGTAGCTCCTTTTTACTGCTTTTGCCCCTTTTTATGTAACCTACATACTGAAGATAACTATGACTAACTATCTCTACAAATATTTGACTGCTGTAAGGGGGGTCAGCTGTGGAAATGTGTTGTTACAATGCTATTAAGTGCTCAGTGACATCTTAGCCCCTAGTGCCCATACGGTCCATTGGGACCTTTGTGTGGTACTTGGACCCCAACAGTCATTGTTTTCCTTTCCTAGGAGTTTACCTGGGGAGAGTGAAGGAAAATATTCATTAAACTTATTTTTACTAGCTAAATTGTTTAGCTGTTTTCTTTTAATATTATTATTATACAGAATTTATATAGCGCCAACAGTTTGTGTAGCGCTTTACAATAAAAGGGAGACTTTACAATTACAATACAATTCAGTACAGAAGGAATGTGAGGGCCCTGCTTGTGGAGCTTACAATCTAAAGGAAGGGGGAGGTGATACAAAAGGTGATAGCTGTGGGGGATGATCTGGCGGAGGTGATTTAAGTACAGTTCTTAGGTGGAGGTGTGGTAGGCTTACCTGAAGAAGTGAGTTTTCAAAGATTGCCTAAAGGCAGACAGGGTGGGGGCTGACCAGACATGCTGTGGTAGAGAGTTCCAGAGGATGGGAGAGGCTCTGGAGAAGTCCGGGAGGCGAGCGTGGGAGGAGGTGATGAGGGAGCTAGAGAGGAAGATATCTTGGGAGGAGCGGAGTGGGCGTTTTGGGCGGTATCTGTGGATGAGGTTGGCGATGTAGCTAGGGGCAGTGTTGTGGATGGCTTTTTAAGCTGTGGTTAGTATTTTGAATTTTATACGTTGGGTTAGTGGAAGCCAGTGAAGGGATTGGCAGAGAGGGGCAGCAGTCACTGATCGGTTGGTAAGGTGTATGAGTCTAGCAGCAGCATTCACTGAAGGGGGGATAGCCTGTGTAACGGTAGACCAGTGAGGGGGGAGTTGCAGTAATCAAGGCGGAATATAACCAAGGTGTGGATAAGTTGTTTTGTGGTGTCATTGGTCAGTAAGGGGCGGATTTTGGAAATGATCCGGAGGTTGAGGCAGCAGGATTTAGCCAGTGAGTGGATGTGGGGCCCAAAGGAGAGGTCAGCGTCTAGGATTATGCCTAGCACCCTGGCATGAGGGGAAGGACCAATGGTTGTGCTGTTGATCTTTATGGTAAAGTCATGAGTGGGGGTTCGAGGAGGAAATATTACAAGCTCAGTTTTTGAAAGATTGAGTTTAAGGTAGTGATTAGAGATGAGCGAATCGAACATGGCGAAGTGGAATTCGTTTCGAAGATTAGGAAAATTTCGATTTGCGACGAATCCGAAGATTAGCAGACTTCGGATGCGCGAATCGAAATTTTCCAAAAATGGCGGCGACATGTGTGGCGACGGAGCGGGGATCTCTGGGAAGGCGCGCAGACAAGGCGCGCTGACCCATAATGCATTCATTCATGACATGTGATCGCATTAGCCAATCAGCAGCCAGCCAGCCAGCACTGTGTAATGGTGGAGCTATAAATCGCGGCCATTTTAGAATTCTCCATTAGCCTCCGGTCATTCAAGAGAGACAGACCTGTCTGTATTAGGGACAGAGTTAGGGCCACAGAGACTTTAGGGCCACAGAATCGTTACTCAGGGACACAGAACCGTTACTTAGGGACACAGAACCGTTACTTAGGGACACAGAACCGTTACTCAGGGACACACAATCGTTACTCAGGGACACAGAATCGTTACTCAGGGACACAGAATTGTTACTCAGGGACACAGAATTGTTACTCAGGGACAGACACAGAATTGTTACTCAGGGACACAGAATTGTTACTCAGGGACAGACACAGAATTGTTACTCAGGGACACAGAATTGTTACTCAGGGACACAGAATTGTTACTCAGGGACAGACACAGAATTGTTACTCAGGGACACAGAATCGTTACTGAGGGACACAGAATCGTTACTCAGGGACACAGAATTGTTACTCAGGGACACAGAATTGTTACTCAGGGACAGACACAGAATTGTTACTCAGGGACACAGAATTGTTACTCAGGGACACAGAATTGTTACTCAGGGACACAGAATCGTTACTGAGGGACACAGAATTGTTACTCAGGGACAGACACAGAATTGTTACTCAGGGACACAGAATTGTTACTGAGGGACACCGAATTGTTACTCATTGTTACTCAGGGACACAGAATTGTTACTCAGGGACACAGAATTGTTACTCAGGGACAGACACAGAATTGTTACTCAGGGACACAGAATTGTTACTGAGGGACACAGAATCGTTACTCAGGGACACAGAATTGTTACTGAGGGACAGACACAGAATTGTTACTCAGGGACAGACACAGAATTGTTACTCAGGGACACAGAATTGTTACTCAGGGACACAGAATTGTTACTCAGGGACAGACACAGAATTGTTACTCAGGGACACAGAATTGTTACTCAGGGACACAGAATCGTTACTGAGGGACACAAAATTGTTACTCAGGGACACAGAATTGTTACTCAGGGACACAGAATTGTTACTCAGGGACAGACACAGAATTGTTGCTCAGGGACACAGAATTGTTACTCAGGGACACAGAATTGTTACTCAGGGACAGACACAGAATTGTTACTCAGGGACAGACACAGAATTGTTACTCAGGGACACAGAATTGTTACTGAGGGACACAGAATCGTTACTGAGGGACACAAAATTGTTACTCAGGGACAAACACAGAATTGTTACTCAGGGACACAGAATTGTTACTGAGGGACACAGAATCGTTACTGAGGGACACAGAATTGTTACTCAGGGACAGACACAGAATTGTTACTCAGGGACACAGAATTGTTACTCAGGGACACAGAATTGTTACTCAGGGACAGACACAGAATTGTTACGTTATTTTTGGGGTGCTTATAGAATTAAAGAGTATGTCAGACAACACGCAGAGGAGTGGCAGAGGAGGCAATGTTTTAGGAGCGAGCAGACGTGGCAGCAGAGGAAGGGGTCGAGGCAGCACGAGTCGCAGCCAGAGGCCAGTGCTCTCGGTGTCATCCAGCGGTCGTGTCTCCACCGCCAACCCTGCCGTCATCGATTGGTTGGCTCGGTCGTCTTCCTCTTCCCAGGTCACCTCTGACACCTACAGCCAACGGTCGGTGGGTACGTCAGACACAACCGTTAATTGGTATGGCCCGGGAGCAAGCCCACTGAAATCACGTGTCCTCTACCTGCCCCTGTCCTTTGGTGTTCCCTCACCAAGCGAAGTATCGCATGCTGTGGGCTCAGCCCCACTGTACAGTGAGGAAGAGCTAACAGATGGCGGTCAGGAACGGGGGGAGACATCCGCCTCTTCAGCAGCCAGGCGAAGAAGTACTGGCGAGGAGAGTGGCTCGGTAGCCGGTCTAGAGACAGGTCTGTCTCCTGACCCACACGCAGCCGAGGGGGCTAGTAGTGAGGCGGAGACCCTAATTGATGATGATGAGGCTGATCGCACTTGGCAGCCTCGTCGTCATCAGGCTATTGCTTCCGCATCATCAGGAGAAGAGGGTGCAGCTTGGCAGCGAGCAAAACAGTCGGTGGGTTGCCCAGGAGGCAGCAGGGTCGCAGCAGTGTCAGTGGAGGCAAACGGCCACGGAGTAGAGCACCAGCTCCACTGCAGCCTACCACCACGGCCAGTAGTGGTGCCGGTGTGCACGGAGGAAGTAGCAGTCAGCCAGTGAGGAGTAGCGGGGGCAAAGTTTCCTACTCGGCGGTGTGGCAATTTTTCCTCAAGCCGCCCGAGGAAGTAAACGTAGCCGTATGTCGACTATGTGGCCAGAAAGTCAAGCGTGGCCAGGGGGCCCATGTTGGGACTACAGCGTTGCGTCAGCATATGCAGCGTCGCCATTCGGTGGCCTGGGAAAACCGTGATAAAGATACGGCGGTTCTGCCTGCCCCAGCCCCCGCTCCATCACCCGCTCCGTTACTTGCTCCGTCACCCGACGTCAATCGCCCTCTATCAGCCAGTCAAGGCTCCAACACCTCTGCTGAGGGGAGTTGTCGCTTGTTGGCATCTTCCGCTTGTTGAGATGCTCCTTCTCCTGCTACACCTCTTCACGGATTCCGTCAGCAGTCTTTCTTGGAATCCGTTTCCAAGAGACAACAGTTTGCGAGCACGCACCCGACGGTGCAGAAGCTGAACGTCCTCCTGTCCAAGTTGCTGGTGCTGCAGTCCCTCCCTTTCCAAGTGGTGGACTCAGCACCTTTCCGAGAAATTATGGCTTGTGCCGCGCCGCGGTGGAGAGTGCCAAGCCAGCATTTCTTCGCCAAAAAGGCAGTGCCAGCCCTGCATTCACATGTAGAAGAGATGGTGGGCCAGTCTTTGAGCATGTCGGTCTCTGCCAAAGTGCACGGCAGCGCCGATGTGTGGAGCTGTAACTACGGTCAGGGACAGTACTTGTCATTTACGGCCCACTGGGTGAACGTGGTGCCGGCACAGCCGCACCAGCAACTTGGACAGGTCACGCCGCTTTTGCCTCCACGTTTGCACGTCCTTGGTCCAGCAAAGATGTCCGCCTCTACCACCTCTTCTTCCGCCGTGTCCTCAGCCGCCACCCCCGTGCCAAGTCCCATTACCCGACCGGCATATCACATGTGCAGGGCGCAACGGTGTCACGCTGTGCTGCACCTGGTATGCCTTGGCGAACGTAGTCACACAGGGGAGGAACTTCTGAGTGTAATGAACAGAGAAATCGACAGATGGCTGTCTCCGCGCAAACTGAAAATCGGAACCATGTTGACCGACAACGGAAAGAACATGGTGTCTGCTCTGCGTCAAGGAAGGTTGTGCCATGCGCCATGCATGGCTCACGTGTTCAATCTGGTTGTCAAGCGGTTCCTAAAATCCACCATCCCACTGCAAGACATCCTTAAAATGTCACGTAAACTTTGCATGCATTTCAGCCATTCCTACACCGCAAAGCACACCCTCCTTGAGCTGCAGCGGCAGAACGGAATTCCACAGCATCGCCTGATCTGCGACGTTGCAACAAGGTGGAATTCAACCCTACACATGTTAGACCGCCTTTACGAACAGCGAAAGGCCATCACCGATTTCCTGATGTTACAAGAGGATAAAGGTACTCCCCTGTGTAACTTCGATGTCAGCCATTGGCAGCTCATGCGTGACACCTGCCGCTTGCTCAGGCCCTTTGAGGAGGCCACGCTATTTGTGAATCGGCAGGACTATGGGATGAATGATGTCATTCCTCTGTTGCACGTCCTGGAACAAATGCTGTTAACAATGGCTGGTCAGGGTGCGGTAGACGTGGCGCACAGATCTCAACGCCACATGACCCCTGTGGGGGCAGGACAGGAAGAAGAGGAGGAGGTAGAAGAGGACATTGGTGCTCAGGAATTATTGAGTGAAATGGGTGGTTTTTCCACTCAGCGGACAGGAGTGGAGGAGCAGGAGCATCTGGTAGAGGAGGAGGAGGAGAAAGAGGACCCAGACGCACCGTGGCAGTATGCTGTGGAGATGAAGGCAGGGAGTCCCTTGCATTCCTTGGCACAAATGGCCCATAGCATGCTCGGTTGCTTGCGTAGCGACAGCCGAATAATAACCATCAGACAGAGGGATGACTTTTGGCTGTCCACCTTGTTGGACCCTCGCTACCGTTCCAAAATGGTGGCCTTTTTCACACCTGCTGAGAGGGAGGCCAAAATAACGTACTATAAAAACCACCTATGTAGTCAGTTGGTCTCTGCCTTTCTGCGCCAACGTCCATCCTCAGACACTGTGGGCCCTGTGCGCTCGCGTTCCGCTGCCATGGCAGCAGGGGAGGGGTGGGGTGGTAGGAGCAGTGGCAGCTCCACCAGCAGCGGCTGCCTCAGTCTGCAGTCGATGATGAGTAGCTTTCTTCACCAGCGCAGTGAGGAAACTACTAACCAGCCGCAGCAGCAGCAGCATCAGGTGGACCTGGAGCAGGACCTCAAACAACAGGCTTGGGCCTACTTGGACAGCACCCTGCCAACCGAGGTAGACAATCCCCTTGACTACTGGGCAACGAAACTTGACCTTTGGCCCCAACTAGCTGAATTTGCCCTTGAAAGGCTGTCATGCCCGGCCAGTAGCGTGGCATCGGAGCACGTGTTTAGTGCGGCAGGAGGTATTGTAACTCCGCGGAGGACACGACTGTCCACCCAAAGTGTGGAGAGACTCACGTTTGTGAAAATGAATCAGGCGTGGATTAGTCTGGATTTCAAACCACCAGTTCCTGACACAACTGACTAAATCCGCCATGAATCATGCCCCAAACATGTGCCACTTTCAGGTCTCCTCACACTGCTGGTGGGTTCCATTTTGTCATAGGGTGCTGGCAGATTACGGGCCTCCCATTGCTGCTGCCAGGCCCGTAATCTGCCATGGGCCCCTGTACCGCCTCCTCATGCTGCTGCCAGGTCCACAGTGTGTCATGGGTCCCTGTACGGCCTCCCATTGCTGCTGTCTCCATCGCCACACTCTGCCATGTGCCACTTTCAGGTCTCCTCACACTGCTGGTGGGTTCCATTTTGTCATAGGGTGCTGGCAGATTACGGGCCTCCCATTGCTGCTGCCAGGCCCGTAATCTGCCATGGGCCCCTGTACCGCCTCCTCATGCTTCTGCCAAGTCCACAGTGTGTCATGGGTCCCTGTACGGCCTCCCATTGCTGTTGTCTCCATCGCCACACTCTGCCATGTGCCACTTTCAGGTCTCCTCACACTGCTGGTGGGTTCCATTTTGTCATAGGGTGCTGGCAGATTACGGGCCTCCCATTGCTGCTGCCAGGCCCGTAATCTGCCATGGGCCCCCGTACCGACTCCTCATGCTGCTGCCAGGCCCGTAATCTGTCATGGGCCCCTGTACCGCCTCCTCATGCTGCTGCCAGGTCCAGAGTGTGTCATGGGTCCCTGTACGGCCTCCCATTGCTGCTGTCTCCATCGCCACACTCTGCCATGTGCCACTTTCAGGTCTCCTCACACTGCTGGTGGGATCCATTTTGTCATAGGGTGCTGTATGGCCTCCCATTGCTGCTGCCAGGCCCGTAATCTGCCATGGGCCCCCGTACCGACTCCTCATGCTGCTGCCAGGCCCGTAATCTGTCATGGGCCCCTGTACCGCCTCCTCATGCTGCTGCCAGGTCCAGAGTGTCTCATGGGTCCCTGTACGGCCTCCCATTGCTGCTGTCTCCATCGCCACACTCTGCCATGTGCCACTTTCAGGTCTCCTCACACTGCTGGTGGGTTTCATTTTGTCATAGGGTACTGGCAGATTATGGGCCTCCCATTGCTGCTGCCAGGCCTGTAATCTGCCATGGGCCCCTGTACCGCCTCCTCATGCTGCTGCCAGGTCCACAGTGTGTCATGGGTCCCTGTACGGCCTCCCATTGCTGCTGTCTCTATCGCCACACTCTGCCATGTGCCACTTTCAGGTCTCCTCACACTGCTGGTGGGTTTCATTTTGTCATAGGGTGCTGGCAGATTACGGGCCTCCCATTGCTGCTGCCAGGCCCGTAATCTGTCATGGGCCCCTGTACCGCCTCCTCATGCTGCTGCCAGGTCCAGAGTGTGTCATGGGTCCCTGTACGGCCTCCCATTGCTGCTGTCTCCATCGCCACACTCTGCCATGTGCCACTTTCAGGTCTCCTCACACTGCTGGTGGGTTCCATTTTGTCATAGGGTGCTGTATGGCCTCCCATTTCTGCTGCCAGGCCCGTAATCTGCCATGGGCCCCCGTACCGACTCCTCATGCTGCTGCCAGGCCCGTAATCTGTCATGGGCCCTTGTACCGCCTCCTCATGCTGCTGCCAGGTCCAGAGTGTCTCATGGGTCCCTGTACGGCCTCCCATTGCTGCTGTCTCCATCGCCACACTCTGCCATGTGCCACTTTCAGGTCTCCTCACACTGCTGGTGGGTTTCATTTTGTCATAGGGTGCTGGCAGATTACGGGCCTCCCATTGCTGCTGCCAGGCCCGTAATCTGCCATGGGCCCCTGTACCGCCTCCTCATGCTGCTGCCAGGTCCACAGTGTGTCATGGGTCCCTGTACGGCCTCCCATTGCTGCTGTCTCCATCGCCACACTCTGCCATGTGCCACTTTCAGGTCTCCTCACACTGCTGGTGGGTTCCATTTTGTCATAGGGTGCTGGCAGATTACGGGCCTCCCATTGCTGCTGCCAGGCCCGTAATCTGCCATGGGCCCCCGTACAGACTCCTCATGCTGCTGCCAGGCCCGTAATCTGTCATGGGCCCCTGTTCCGCCTCCTCATGCTGCTGCCAGGTCCAGAGTGTGTCATGGGTCCCTGTACGGCCTCCCATTGCTGCTGTCTCCATCGCCACACTCTGCCATGTGCCACTTTCAGGCCTCCTCACACTGCTGGTGGGTTCCATTTTGTCATAGGGTGCTGTATAGCCTCCCATTGCTGCTGCCAGGCCCGTAATCTGCCATGGGCCCCCGTACCGACTCCTCATGCTGCTGCCAGGCCCGTAATCTGTCATGGGCCCCTGTACCGCCTCCTCATGCTGCTGCCAGGTCCAGAGTGTGTCATGGGTCCCTGTACGGCCTCCCATTGCTGCTGTCTCTATCGCCACACTCTGCCATGTGCCACTTTCAGGTCTCCTCACACTGCTGGTGGGTTTCATTTTGTCATAGGGTGCTGGCAGATTACGGGCCTCCCATTGCTGCTGCCAGGCCCGTAATCTGTCATGGGCCCCTGTACCGCCTCCTCATGCTGCTGCCAGGTCCAGAGTGTGTCATGGGTCCCTGTACGGCCTCCCATTGCTGCTGTCTCCATCGCCACACTCTGCCATGTGCCACTTTCAGGTCTCCTCACACTGCTGGTGGGTTCCATTTTGTCATAGGGTGCTGTATGGCCTCCCATTTCTGCTGCCAGGCCCGTAATCTGCCATGGGCCCCCGTACCGACTCCTCATGCTGCTGCCAGGCCCGTAATCTGTCATGGGCCCTTGTACCGCCTCCTCATGCTGCTGCCAGGTCCAGAGTGTCTCATGGGTCCCTGTACGGCCTCCCATTGCTGCTGTCTCCATCGCCACACTCTGCCATGTGCCACTTTCAGGTCTCCTCACACTGCTGGTGGGTTTCATTTTGTCATAGGGTGCTGGCAGATTACGGGCCTCCCATTGCTGCTGCCAGGCCCGTAATCTGCCATGGGCCCCTGTACCGCCTCCTCATGCTGCTGCCAGGTCCACAGTGTGTCATGGGTCCCTGTACGGCCTCCCATTGCTGCTGTCTCCATCGCCACACTCTGCCATGTGCCACTTTCAGGTCTCCTCACACTGCTGGTGGGTTCCATTTTGTCATAGGGTGCTGGCAGATTACGGGCCTCCCATTGCTGCTGCCAGGCCCGTAATCTGCCATGGGCCCCCGTACAGACTCCTCATGCTGCTGCCAGGCCCGTAATCTGTCATGGGCCCCTGTTCCGCCTCCTCATGCTGCTGCCAGGTCCAGAGTGTGTCATGGGTCCCTGTACGGCCTCCCATTGCTGCTGTCTCCATCGCCACACTCTGCCATGTGCCACTTTCAGGCCTCCTCACACTGCTGGTGGGTTCCATTTTGTCATAGGGTGCTGTATAGCCTCCCATTGCTGCTGCCAGGCCCGTAATCTGCCATGGGCCCCCGTACCGACTCATGCTGCTGCCAGGCCCGTAATCTGTCATGGGCCCCTGTACCGCCTCCTCATGCTGCTGCCAGGTCCAGAGTGTGTCATGGGTCCCTGTACGGCCTCCCATTGCTGCTGTCTCTATCGCCACACTCTGCCATGTGCCACTTTCAGGTCTCCTCACACTGCTGGTGGGTTTCATTTTGTCATAGGGTGCTGGCAGATTACGGGCCTCCCATTGCTGCTGCCAGGCCCGTAATCTGTCATGGGCCCCTGTACCGCCTCCTCATGCTGCTGCCAGGTCCAGAGTGTGTCATGGGTCCCTGTACGGCCTCCCATTGCTGCTGTCTCCATCGCCACACTCTGCCATGTGCCACTTTCAGGTCTCCTCACACTGCTGGTGGGTTCCATTTTGTCATAGGGTGCTGTATGGCCTCCCATTTCTGCTGCCAGGCCCGTAATCTGCCATGGGCCCCCGTACCGACTCCTCATGCTGCTGCCAGGCCCGTAATCTGTCATGGGCCCTTGTACCGCCTCCTCATGCTGCTGCCAGGTCCAGAGTGTCTCATGGGTCCCTGTACGGCCTCCCATTGCTGCTGTCTCCATCGCCACACTCTGCCATGTGCCACTTTCAGGTCTCCTCACAGTGCTGGTGGGTTTCATTTTGTCATAGGGTGCTGGCAGATTACGGGCCTCCCATTGCTGCTGCCAGGCCCGTAATCTGCCATGGGCCCCTGTACCGCCTCCTCATGCTGCTGCCAGGTCCACAGTGTGTCATGGGTCCCTGTACGGCCTCCCATTGCTGCTGTCTCCATCGCCACACTCTGCCATGTGCCACTTTCAGGTCTCCTCACACTGCTGGTGGGTTCCATTTTGTCATAGGGTGCTGGCAGATTACGGGCCTCCCATTGCTGCTGCCAGGCCCGTAATCTGCCATGGGCCCCCGTACAGACTCCTCATGCTGCTGCCAGGCCCGTAATCTGTCATGGGCCCCTGTTCCGCCTCCTCATGCTGCTGCCAGGTCCAGAGTGTGTCATGGGTCCCTGTACGGCCTCCCATTGCTGCTGTCTCCATCGCCACACTCTGCCATGTGCCACTTTCAGGCCTCCTCACACTGCTGGTGGGTTCCATTTTGTCATAGGGTGCTGTATAGCCTCCCATTGCTGCTGCCAGGCCCGTAATCTGCCATGGGCCCCCGTACCGACTCCTCATGCTGCTGCCAGGCCCGTAATCTGTCATGGGCCCCTGTACCGCCTCCTCATGCTGCTGCCAGGTCCAGAGTGTGTCATGGGTCCCTGTACGGCCTCCCATTGCTGCTGTCTCCATCACCACACTCTGCCATGTGCCACTTTCAGGTCTCCTCACACTGCTGGTGGGTTCCATTTTGTCATAGGGTGCTGTATGGCCTCCCATTGCTGCTGCCAGGCCCGTAATCTGCCATGGGCCCCCGTACAGACTCCTCATGCTGCTGCCAGGCCCGTAATCTGTCATGGGCCCCTGTACCGCCTCCTCATGCTGCTGCCAGGTCCAGAGTGTGTCATGGGTCCCTGTACGGCCTCCCATTGCTGCTGTCTCCATCGCCACACTCTGCCATGTGCCACTTTCAGGTCTCCTCACACTGCTGGTGGGTTCCATTTTGTCATAGGGTGCTGTATGGCCTCCCATTGCTGCTGCCAGGCCCGTAATCTGCCATGAGCCCCCGTACCGACTCCTCATGCTGCTGCCAGGCCCGTAATCTGTCATGGGCCCCTGTACCGCCTCCTCATGCTGCTGCCAGGTCCAGAGTGTGTCATGGGTCCCTGTACGGCCTCCCATTGCTGCTGTCTCCATCGCCACACTCTGCCATGTGCCACTTTCAGGTCTCCTCACACTGCTGGTGGGTTCCATTTTGTCATAGGGTGCTGTATGGCCTCCCATTGCTGCTGCCTCCACCGCCACACTGTGGCTCCACACTCTGGTTTTGGCCCCGTGACTGCCCAAATGAGTGAAGTGTGCGGTGATTCTAAGATCGACGGCACTCATCTGCATGTCATACTGACTGACAGTATTATTTCTCTTCCCCAGCAGACTCCAAGGGCATTTAAATTAAAGGTACAGTGTTCTGCACTAATATAAAGGCTCTCTGAAGCCTAGAAACACCCTTTTATAAGTTAAATTCGCAGCGAATATATTCGACTCAAATCGATTTTTTTCCACGAATTCGCCGAATCAGCCGAATCAAATTTTTGAATAATTCGCTCATCTCTAGTAGTGATGTGACATCCATGCTGATATGTCGCTTAGTAAATTCGTGATACATGAGGAGATTGAGGGGGTGAGCTGGGGAGTGGAGAGATAGATCTGTGTGTCATCAGCATAGAGATGGTATTAGACGCCATGGGAGGTTATCAGTTGGCCCAGGGAGGAGGTATAGAGTGAGAAAAGGAGGGGCCCAAGAACAGAACCTTGGGGTACAGAAAGAGGAAGTGGAGCGGAGGAAAAGGAGTTGTATGTGACACTGAATGTCAGGGATCCCGGGTCCTCGGCGGTGCGCGCATGCGCAGACGGCCGATCTGTCCCGGCCGACGATCGCGGCGGCGGCCGCGCATGCGCAGTAGCGATCGCGGCCGCACCAATGGGAGAGCAGGGCGCTCTATTTAAAGCTGCCCTGTGCATCTCCAGGTTGCCGCAAGGTCTTGTTCCTGGTTCTGTAAGTACGCTTCCTAGTTGCCAAACTCTGCCTGTTCTGACTTATGCTGACCCTCTCCTGCTCTGACCCCGGCTCGTCCTTGACAATCCTCCTGCCAGACCCTCTGCACCGCGCTGCCCGCTACCTGCTGATCCTGGCTTGTGACCCCGACCATTCTCCGCTTACTCCCCCTGTACCACGCTGCCCGCACAATACCGACCCGGCTAGTCTGACCTCGCTCGCTCCTAGCTGTCACCCATCCATCCCGCTCGGATCGGGATCTGGCATCCGTCCATCCCGCTCGGTTCGGAATCTGCCATCCCATCCATCCGCTCGGATCGGACCTGTCGTCCCCTTCGCAGCAGGCTCATCCTGGGCACATACCCCCAGCGGGACCCCTCTACCACCGCCGGGGGTGCCCAGGGGCGCGACCTGGTCTCAGTCTTGCACCAAGTCCATCCCCACCATCAGGGGCCCTGGTGAAAAGGCAGACTGGGACTTAGACTCCGCGTCCTGGGAAACCCCGTGCTGTGGACCGCTAGAGATCCCGTTGGGCGGAGCCTGACAGTACCTTGCGGCCATGACTGAGCCTGGAAGGGGAACGTCCCCTCTGGATGACATCTGCCGACAGATGGAGACCCTTACATTAGGAATTAGGGGTCTACAGGAGGGTTATACTAGATTGGACGGTCGCATGCAAACCATAGCTACATCTACCGGGGGGTCTGGGGAACCCACTAGGGAGACACCAGGGTTGTTACCCGCACCTGAACCCCGTGTCCCCACACCAGAACGTTTTTCCGGAGACCGAAGTAGATTCAGGGCCTTTCGTAGCTCCTGTCAGCTATACTTTGACCTCCAGCCTCGGACCTTTTTCTCCGAATCAGTGAAGGTAGGGTTCATCATTGCCCTACTACGGGGTGGACCCCAAGACTGGGCCCAC
This sequence comes from Staurois parvus, assembly GCF_062004578.1. Classification (NCBI taxonomy): domain Eukaryota; kingdom Metazoa; phylum Chordata; class Amphibia; order Anura; family Ranidae; genus Staurois; species Staurois parvus. The sequence goes on from NW_028318143.1 coordinate 5,340,786, forward strand.
CGGCTCCTAGAGAATCAAGACCCGCTGTTTAGGTCAATGACAGTATTTTTTGAAGCTATGGCCCTCTTGTATGACGACCCGCTGCGCACCGCAACGGCCGAGAGGGCCCTATATACACTCAGGCAGGGTCACCAGACAGTGGAGGACTATGCCGCCGAATTCAGGCGTTGGCTTAGTGACAGCCAATGGAATGAGGCGGCTTTGCACCACCAGTTCCGCATTGGGTTAGCTGAATCACTGAAGGACGAATTGGCCCGAATAGACATACCTAGTACTTTGGAGGCCCTAATAGCATTGACTATTCGAATTGACCGCCGGTTGCGGGAGCGCAGGCAGGAAAAGTGCAACCAAGGACAAGGACCAATTGAAACACCCCCTCAGGCTTCAACCCAGTTCCAGCCGGCAAGCCAGAATCAGGATGCTATGGATACACCCAAGACCGGGCCACCGGGAAGGACACGGCTGACACTTACACCTGAGGAACGCCAGAGGCGTCTTACCAACCATCTCTGTCTATACTGTGGGGGAGCAGGCCATGTGGTACGTACCTGTCCAGCCAAGGGGGGTAAGTGTTCCGCTGTTTTTTCTACAATCAATTCTACCAGTGTGGGCAACTCTAGTTATCTAGCGGTACCTGTGTCACTTCAGCTGCCGGGGAGAACGGTGGTGACCACAGCAATTGTGGATTCTGGGGCGTGTAGTTGCTTCATAGATTTAGACTTTGCAGTTCAGCAACAAATCCCCCTACAAGCAAAGGAGGTGGGATTGAATATTTTCCTGGCAGATGGTTCCCGTATTAAGTCAGGGGTGGTGGACCATGAAACCCCACCTATCCGTACCACTATATCGACCCATCATGAAGAAATCCTTCGGTTAGACGCCATAGCGTCCCCATTATTTCCAATTATTTTGGGGCTCCCGTGGTTACGAGCCCATAATCCCCAGGTGGACTGGAAGACGGGTTCTATCCAGTTCCTCTCCACATACTGCCAGCAGCATTGCCTCCCTAAGACCTCCCTGATTCCGGAGACCTTGTTGTGTCTAGAGACAGATGTGGAACTGGCGCAAGTCATTCCTTCGGCCTACCATCATTTTTTGGATGTGTTTAGCAAGCGGGGGGCGGACACTCTCCCCCCGCACCGAGGTTATGACTGCCCAATTGATCTCCTCCCAGGGTCGGAGATTCCATTTGGGCGGATATTCCCCTTATCCGAGCGGGAGTTAGGGGTATTGAGGGAATATATCGATGAAAACCTCCATAAGGGGTTTATTAGACCCTCCACGTCGCCAGCTGGGGCGGGCATTTTCTTTGTGGAGAAAAAGGACAAGTCCCTCCGGCCCTGCGTAGATTACCGGGACTTGAATAAAGTCACGGTGAAGAACCGTTACCCGCTACCACTAGTCCCCGAACTTTTTCAGAGGTTGAAGTCAGCATCTGTCTTCACTAAATTAGACTTGAGAGGTGCCTATAATTTAGTCCGTATCAGAGAGGGGGACGAGTGGAAGACAGCATTCCGTACCAGATTCGGACACTATGAATATTTGGTTATGCCCTTCGGCCTATGCAACGCTCCAGCCACCTTCCAGCATTTCATAAACGATGTGTTCAGGGACTATCTGGATGTCTTCGTCATTGTATACCTAGACGATATCCTTATCTTTTCCCCAACCTTGGAGGACCATAGGGGTCATGTGAAGCGCGTGTTAGAACGGCTCCGCCAGCACAGCTTGTATGCCAAGGCAGACAAGTGCTGTTTTGAACAGAGTAGTATTTCATTTCTGGGCCTAACTATCTCGCCCACGGGAATAGCCATGGATCCCCAAAAGGTTTCGGCCATCTTAGACTGGCCAGCCCCCACCGATAAGAAAGCGGTCCAACGCTTTATTGGCTTCGCGAACTTTTATAGGAAGTTCATTAAGAACTTTTCGGGCCTAGTATCCCCTATCACCCAGCTGACCAGGCAGGGGGTCCGCTTCCAGTGGACGCCTGAGGCACAGAGGGCATTCGAAGCTCTAAAAGAGTTGTTTACGGCAGCTCCTATTCTGAGCCACCCTGATTCGTCCTTGCCATATATCTTGGAGGTAGACGCATCCGAGAATGCGGTCGGGGCGATCCTGTCCCAGAGGAAGGGCATCAAAGAGCTTGTGCACCCGGTGGCTTTCTTCTCCAGGAAACTAACTCCTGCTGAAAGGAATTACGATATCGGGGATCGGGAACTCTTGGCGATCAAGGTGGCACTAGAAGAATGGAGATACCTGTTAGAGGGGGCGGTACACCCGATATTGATTTTCACGGATCACAAGAACCTAGAGTATTTGAGAACAGCTAAACGTCTGAGGCCACGTCAGGCCAGGTGGGCACTGTTCTTTTCACGGTTCTTTTTCCATATAACTTATAGGCCAGGGTCTAAGAATACGAAACCTGATGCGCTCTCCCGCATGTTTGGGGACCCCGAAGAGAGTCCCAAGCCGGACACCATCCTGACCCCAGGGAATTTCCTAGCCCTCCAATCAGAGCTTCATTCTCAATTGCAGACCGCATCCGTAGGTATGCAAGGCCCACCCGGAGTCCCCTTACTAAATAGGGAGGGACTCCTCTGGAAGGAGGATCAGATTGTGGTCCCTGAGGAAGCCCGTACACTGGTATTGGGATACTGCCATGATCACCCACTGGCCGGGCACTTTGGGGTACGCAAGACCTTGGAGCTGTTACAGCGTACCTTCTGGTGGCCTAATATGGCCAGAGAGTGCGAAACTTACGTAAAAACCTGTCCTGTTTGTCAGAGGAACAAGCCTACTAGGAATAAGGCTTGGGGTCTCTTGCGTCCATTACCAATACCCGACAGACCATGGACAATGATTTCCATTGACTTTATCGTGGAACTTCCACCCTCTCAGGACCACACAGCAATCTTCGTGATTGTAGACCGCCTGTCCAAGATGGCCCATTTTGTACCTCTAAAGGACACACCTACGGCCCTTGAGACAGCACGTGTGTTTATTAAAGAAGTGGTAAGACTCCACGGAATTCCTAGGGATATTGTTTCTGACAGAGGGGTTCAATTTACATCCAGGTTCTGGAAAGCTTTATGTGATACCCTGGGAATTAAGCTGTCATTCTCCTCTGCTTACCACCCACAGACCAATGGCCAGACGGAGCGTACAAACCAGACCCTAGAGCAGTACCTCAGGTGCTATACCACCTTCCTCCAAGATGACTGGTTTACTCTCCTGCCACTTGCGGAATTCGCATATAACAATGCGAGTCACTCGGCTACTGGACAGTCCCCGTTTTTCGCAAACTATGGGTTCCACCCTGTATTCCTGCCAGATCTGATCCCGGAGGTCGCAGTCCCGGCCACGCAGGATATGTTGAACTTTTTGTCAACCAATAGTAAGGTATTGCAGGAAGCAATGGCAAAGGCCCAGGGTGACAATAAGAGGGCATTTGATAAGAAGAGAAGGGGGGAATTGAGTTTGCAGCCAGAGGACCAGGTTTGGTTGTCCACCACAAATTTGAAAATGTCCTGCCCATCGAAGAAACTGGCTCCCAAATTCTTGGGGCCCTTTCGTGTGAAACGTAAGATCAACGAGGTGGCATACGAGCTTGCACTGCCTGAGTCTATGAAGGTTCATCCGGTCTTCCACGTGTCCCTGTTGAAACCAGCAACTCCAGATCCCTTCCCGGATCGAAGGTCTAAACCACCGGAGGCAGTAGACGTGGATGGGGAGGAGGAGTTTGAAGTTGAAGCTATCTTAGATTGTAGGAAGAGGGGAGGCCGAACTCAATTTCTGGTTAAATGGAAAGGATATGGGGCGGAGGAAAATTCATGGGAGCCGGCCCAAAATGTGCACGCCCCAAGACTTGTGCGGGAATTTTTTCAGAACCAGCCGTTCGGTAGGGGGCGGTTGGGCATCCGGAGGTTGCCCGTAGGGGGGGGGCAATGTCAGGGATCCCGGGTCCTCGGCGGTGCGCGCATGCGCAGACGGCCGATCGCGATCGCGGCCGCACCAATGGGAGAGCAGGGCGCTCTATTTAAAGCTGCCCTGTGCATCTCCAGGTTGCCGCAAGGTCTTGTTCCTGGTTCTGTAAGTACGCTTCCTAGTTGCCAAACTCTGCCTGTTCTGACTTATGCTGACCCTCTCCTGCTCTGACCCCGGCTCGTCCTTGACAATCCTCCTGCCTGACCCTCTGCACCGCGCTGCCCGCTACCTGCTGATCCTGGCTTGTGACCCCGACCATTCTCCGCTTACTCCCCCTGTACCACGCTGCCCGCACAATACCGACCCGGCTAGTCTGACCTCGCTCGCTCCTAGCTGTCACCCATCCATCCCGCTCGGATCGGGATCTGGCATCCGTCCATCCCGCTCGGTTCGGAATCTGCCATCCCATCCATCTGCTCGGATCGGACCTGTCGTCCCCTTCGCAGCAGGCTCATCCTGGGCACATACCCCCAGCGGGACCCCTCTACCACCGCCGGGGGTGCCCAGGGGCGCGACCTGGTCTCAGTCTTGCACCAAGTCCATCCCCACCATCAGGGGCCCTGGTGAAAAGGCAGACTGGGACTTAGACTCCGCGTCCTGGGAAACCCCGTGCTGTGGACCGCTAGAGATCCCGTTGGGCGGAGCCTGACAGTGAAAGTGCGCTGAGAAAGGTAAGAGGAGAACCAGGAGAGATCAGAGTCACGGAGGCCGATGGAGTGGAGTTTACTGAGGAGGAGCGGGTGGTCGACTGTGTCAAAGGCAGCAGAAAGGTCAAGGAGTATGAGTATGGAGTAATGGCCGTTGGTCTTAGCAGTTAGTAGGTCATTAGTGAGTTTTAGTAGGGCAGTTTCTGTGGAATGTTGTGGGCGGAAGCCAGACTGTCGGGGATCAAGGAGGTTGTTGTCGGTGAGGTAGTAGTTCATACGGTTGTGAACCAGGCACTTGAGAAGCTTGGAGGCGAACGGGAGCAGGGAGATGGGTCTTAAGTTATTCAAAGAGGTGGGATCCAGCGAGGGTTTTTTGAGGATGGGGGTAACCAGTGCATGTTTGAGTGGGGAGGGAAAGGTGCCCATGGAGAGTGAGAGGTTGAAGATGTGGGTTAGAAAGTTTAGGATAGAACAGGAAGGAGGCTGCAACAGTCGTGAGGGGACAGGATCCAGGGGACAGGTGGTGAAGAGCGCCTTGGAAAGGAGTTGGGTAACTTCCTTGGTGGTAACAGGGTCGAAGGAGGAGAGTGTTGAGTTTGGCGTTGGGCCTGGTATGTTGGTTAGAGGAGGAAGCTTGACACTAGAGATCTCATCACGAATTGTGTCGATCTTCTTCTTGAAGTGACTGGCAATCTCCTGTGTAGTAAGTAAGTTGGTGGAGGCAGTGGGGGGTGGAGTAAGGAATTAAGAGTAGAGAAGAGTTGACGAGGATTGGATGAGAGGGTCTTGATGAGAGTGTTATAGTAGGTTTGCTTAGCAGCGTGGAGGCTGGAGTTGTATTTGAGAAGAGCAGATTTGTAGAGGGTAAAATGTTTCAGGGATTTTGTTTTACGCCATGCTCGCTCAAGAGTGCGGCTGCATCTCTTGAGACTTCTGGTGTCATCTGTTTGCCATGGTTGCGACAGGCGAGGACATCGAGAAAGAGTGGAACTGGGCCCGGGGGTCGGTAGATGACTGCGATCCTCAGATAAACAGGAGAAAAAAGACGAATACAGTGCACTTCAAAAGAGCGAAGGGACAAAGCTGGAGGGGCAGGAAGAACCTGGAACGTGCTTTGAGGGGAAAGAAGAAATCCGACTCCGCCCCCTTTTCGCCAGCTGGGTCTGGTCAAGAGAGCCCAGAGGAGGCCGCCATGGGAGAGTGCAGCTAAGGAGTCAGAGTTGGAATCTTGGAGACAGGTTTCAGTAATAGCAAGAAGGTTGAGGGAGTGGGAGAGGAAGAGGTCATTGATAGTAGAGAGTTTGTTAGAGGCTGAGCGGGCATTTCAGAGGGCACATAGGATGGAGGGGTTGGTGCATGGAAGCAGGGGAATTGAGATGAGAGAGTGAGGGTTGTGGCTGCGGCCAGAGAGGTGAGGCTGCTGCTTCTGTGGGTTGGAGTTTGATGGTGGAGGGCCCAGGGTTTGGGGCAATGTCTCCAGAAGTTAGTAATAATAGGAGGGTGAGGGAGGTGAGGTGGGAGCGAGATTTATGAGGGCAAATGCCACAGTGCTTTTGTAGTGGTGACATTATGTGGACCAAGAGAAAGCAGGAGATAAGTAGATATACTTTCACACTTTCCTTTCCTAATATTTTTGTGCTGTTGTTTTTATTTTTTTGTGTGTATTGTTTTTCCCCAACCTTTTAAATTAAATCTTGCTGAGAGGAATATCAAATGTAGTTCCAATAATTTTCAGCAGCAGGGCCGGATTTAGCCTATCTGATCTGGGGGTACAGAAAAATAGGTCAGGGGGCATAATGTCAATAGTGTGACAGAGATGCAAGGAACTAGTATTGCCTGTTCACCCAGCACTCTTCTACACCACAAGCCACAACCAAGATGTAACATCTGACAGGTGGTGCAGCGTGCGGTGCAGGAGCAGACAGGGAATGCCAGTACGTATTAGGCTGTCATTAGATTATTGATTAAATAGAACCTATGCCCTCTTATATCAGGTACCCCCTATTATAATCCCTCCTTACATCAGAGGTCCCAGAGTTCCCCCTTACATCAGGGTTCCTATATGAGTCCCCCTCACATCAGGTGTCCCCATCGGAGTGCCCCTATACATTAACTGTCCTCATCAGAGTGCCCCCTTACATCAAATGTCCCCATCAGAGTCCCCCCTTATATCAAATGTCCCCATCAGAATCCTGTTTACATCAATTGCTCCATCAGAGTGCCTATTCACATCACATGCCCCCATCAGAGTGCTCCTTACATCTATTGTCCACAGCAAGTTTCATGGATTAGTGGATGCACTCTCAGTGATCCAGGGGCACAACTAAAATCTGGAGGGCACACTTATCCCCTATATCAGTGATGGCGAACCCGTGGCACGCGTGCCACAACCGGCACGCCGAGCCTTATCTGTGGGCACGCCAGGAGAATACCGTATTTTTCGCTCCATAAGACGCACTTTTTTTCCCCCAAAAAAGGGGGGAAAATGTCAGTGCGTCTTATAGAGCGAATATAGAGCGGCCGGTCCGGTATTTCCACCGCCGCCGTGTCAGAATACCGGGCCGGCCGCTCAGCTCTGCAGTGGGACCGTACCTGTCCCTCTATCCAGCGGCGCGCTGTCTTCCCGGCTTCTGTAGTGTGCGTGACAGCCGGGTCCCAAGTGCGCATGCGCAAGAAGCAGTGCTCTTTGTGAATGGTAAGGCGGTACCTGGGACACATGACAGATCCCAGAAGCCGCCGGACCAATCACAAAGCGCAGCGCTTCTCGCGCATGCGCACTGGGCATCCGGCTGTCCGACGAGCGCCCACACTACAGAAGCCGGGAAGACAGCGCGCGGCTGGATAAAGGAACAGGTAAGATAAAAGAAAAACTCTGCGGAAGTAAGAGCGGGTACCTGTCAAATTCAGGTACCCGCTCCCCCTCCCTCCTCAAAGGTCAGCAGTCATCTGTGCTGTCCGCAGTCTCTGGTCATCCCTGTGCTTTCCGCAGTCTCTGGTCATCCCTGTACTGTCCGCAGTCTCTGGTCATCTCCTGTACTGTCCGCAGTCTCTGGTCATCCCTGTACTGTGTCCGCAGTCTCTGGTCATCTCCTGTACTATGTCCGCAGTCTCTGGTCATCTCCTGTACTGTGTCCGCAGTCTCTGGTCATCCCTGTACTGTCCGCAGTCTCTGGTCATCCCTGTACTGTGTCCGCAGTCTCTGGTCATCCCTGTACTGTCCGCAGTCTCTGGTCATCTCCTGTACTGTTCGCAGTCTCTGGTCATCTCCTGTACTGTTCGCAGTCTCTGGTCATCTCCTGTACTGTTCGCAGTCTCTGGTCATCTCCTGTACTGTTCGCAGTCTCTGGTCATCTCCTGTACTGTTCGCAGTCTCTGGTCATCTCCTGTACTGTTCGCAGTCTCTGGTCATCTCCTGTACTGTTCGCAGTCTCTGGTCATCTCCTGTACTGTTCGCAGTCTCTGGTCATCTCCTGTACTGTCCGCAGTCTCTGGTCATCTCCTGTACTGTTCGCAGTCTCTGGTCATCTCTTGTACTGTGTCCGCAGTCTCTGGTCATCTCCTGTATAATTGAAAGCTCTCTTATTGTGTTTTTCTTTTAAGACAAAAGCTGTTAATTAGTTTGCACTACTGTACGAGTTGTTTTTTCTAAACCAAAAGCTTGATATTCAGGTTTCATTGCAGTGTTGGCACTTTGAAAGAAATAAGTTGGTTTTGGGTTGCAGTTTGGGCACTCGGGCTCAAAAAGGTTCGCCATCACTGCCCTATATCATGTCAGTTGACCAGTACTGGAAAACGAAATGTGAACCTATAGAGTATAAAAGTCCTGCTTTAGAGTAGACACCACAAAAAAACTTTCTATCACTCTTGTTAGCCAGAAAAGCTTCTTCTCCGCTTCTCTCTGATTTAAGCTTCACTTTTTTACCCAGGATAAATTTTCCCCAGCTTCACAGCTATGCCCTACTAGATGTCATTCCATTATCCAATAAGCTGTCCACAGTCTCAGTAGGAATGTTTTCACAAGATACGGAATGGCAATTGCTGGGGCTTCAACTGAGAAAAGTCAATCCCTGTAACAAAGTAAAGCTAGATCATTCAAGAGTGAAATTATAGTTATGTTGGGATGATTGCTCTTTAATAGGACTCTTACTTTTCAAAGTTTAAAATGGAATACAGGTTCACTCTAACTCACGGACATTGCATCATTGGTATGATAATAGAGGCAAGCAGGACTTGATTAGGCATAAAGCCCAAAAAAACCTCACATTTTAAAAACATTTCTTTCTTTATTCATATTACAGAGTTAGGACTCCTTCACATGGGGTGTACTAAAGTGTATACCCATTGACTGCCATGTTTACCTACTCAGGGTTGCATAGGTGTTCCATGCGTCTCCATTCAAGCAGTATCATTGATGTAAATTGGGACACAGTGGCTTCATGGACACAGACACTGCTCCCAATGTCACTTCTGTGTGGGTGCAGGTGTATAGTCTCAAACGCACATTGTCTGCATTCTGGGCTGTGCACCTACAAGGATGTCAGATTGGAAGCAGAGTCTGTGTCTGTGCAGCCACTACGTCCCAGTTGACATCAATGTGCTTCCTGCATGGGAATACACAGAACACTTGTGCATCTATATGTGGGTATACATGGTCCTCCATGGACATATGCTTTAGTGAACGAGGCCTAAGTTACAGTATGTTCATCTACATAGTTACTGGTATATGTGTTCCCCACACCCTCAATGTGTACTGTTCAATGACTCACCCCAAGGGACACCTAAATAATCAAAATCTTTCATATTCTTTAAATTACTGGCAGCCCAAATAAGAATCCCTAGGGCCTGGAAGAACCCAGTGACCTCTTATGTCTTGGATAATGACACATACAAAATTAGCCAATATACTAAAAGACAAACAACAACATTTCAAAAAGATATGGAAGCCGTGGATTGAATTCTTTGCTTGAAATCATAGCCTCGTGTTTACTCCTGGGCTCTATTCCTTCCCTACTCCAAGATGGAGACACTGCACATTCTTTTTTCTCTTACTGGTCTTTCCCTTTCCTCTTTACTTGGGCCTCTGGCCAACCTCAATGCCTTGGTCTCTGTCGTGTGACAATCATATTTTAATTGAAGTGATCAAGGCCTGTGTAGCCCTGTTTTGGGGGGGGTTATGTGAAATGGCCCACACCAAACAAGCTATGGCGCTAACCTGTATATGAGTAGGCAATCCTGAGCCTTCGCTATATGGAAGAGGGGGGTTGTGATAATACAAATGGCAGTGCCTCCACCTAAAATAGGGATCCTGCAATTGAGGAGACTCACCCCTTTCTAGGAATGTAACAGGTAGACAACCTAAAGTAACTATACATAGCAGTATTAATGCACCCAGCTTATATTTCTAACATGAAAACATGTCACCACACCTGTATGAGATTAATGCAAAGTTTATATAAAGCAGCCACATAAAACAGGATGCATAAGAATAACATTCAGGAATTACAATTCAGCATAAATTGGGAGGTTGTAATTATACCCGGGTATATGTGCATGTAGTATACAGAATACCTCCTTCTAGGAGTTATAGCGCAGTCCGGTTGCAGGGGCCCCTGGAGAGGTGAGAGTCAATAAGATGCACACTTCCACTTTAGATGCTGTGATGGCGTCCAAGTAACATGCAGATGATTGCACTGCTTGTCTGAAGATCAGCGATGCATCACCTAAAAGGATAAAATGCCCTATCTATCCTCACTCTTAGTCCCTATCCCTAAACTGGGCTGTCACTGCAACCGGGCCTCTATCTGTCTAAGTGGCCGTCGGATGCCTAACCTACCTCTAGCCTAATCTATCCAACGCTCCCTATGCTAATCCTAGCTAAAAGGAGAGCCAGACCAATAAGGATGCTATGGCTTTAAGCAAAGAGGCTGCAAAGATACACTGCAATTAACAGAAAGTTCACCTGACAGTCTTATGCAGGTGAAAACACTGATCTATATATATATATATATATAGACAACTATAAGGATTCTGCAGTGTGTAAATAGAATAATGATAATGAACCACAACTCTCTCTCTTACAGAGATATTAGGGTTCCTATACAGAAGTTGAAATATAACAGAGGCAGACCTAATCTGCTTCAGTAACAACTACATAGATAACAGCCTTGTTAATCTGGATCATTACTCACAGAATCACCATACAGTTCTCCCCAGATACATAGCACATGGCAGGCTGGAACCCTCTGCCTGATACTTCCTGGAAAACAACTATATAACATCCTGGGGTTTCCTGACCTCCTTGTAGGGGCAGGAAGCACACCCAGGGACTTGTCTGTAATGGGACCTCTATGGTTGTGGCTGTATATGGATGTAAACAAACCACAACTAGTGTATAAAATAACAGTTCCCTACACTCTCCCCCTGGTGAAACCTTTACGTCCCGTCAAAGGAAGCTCACATTATATACAATAATGAAATTCAATTTCAAATACACAACGTTGTCCTCTCTCCATTACAATGGTTTGCTAAAGAAAACAACAGATTAGTATAAATACATGCCAGGTGATGCAAATACAGGTAGCATATTGACCAGATTAGATACTGCCCCTACCCAGGCATGGTATAGATGGGGCTGAGGAATGATGCTGGGATCTCCCAAAGTATCATAAGTCAAAACAGGTGGTGGATGTCTAACCCTGCCTCCTCTACGCACTTCCCTATGAGGTAATCCCTGATTTTCAGGTACTGAATGAGGGCTTTGTGTCATGGGAAGAGATGGCACTGATTGTGGAGTAGAACTAGATCCTTGGTTAGGCGTACTCCCTGACTCAGGCACAAACTCTGGAGATCTAGGGTTCAGTGACTCTCTTGGAAGAGGAGAAGCTGTTGGGCTCTGAATCTCAGGAACTACAGTCCAGTCACTCTCATTAGAGTCAGGAGGGTCAGTTGTAATGTTAGCCTGAGGTTGTGGGGAGTCCCTTCCCACAGTATCTTCTGAGTCATAAAGTGTATACCCATTGACGGCCATGTTTACCTACTCAGGGTTGCATAGGTGTTCCATGCGTCTCCATTCAAGCAGTATCATTGATGTAAATTGGGACACAGTGGCTTCATGGACACAGACACTGCTCCCAATGTCACTTCTGTGTGGGTGCAGGTGTATAGTCTCAAACGCACATTGTCTGCATTCTCGGCTGTGCACCTACAAGGATGTCAGATTGGAAGCAGAGTCTGTGTCTGTGCAGCCACTACGTCCCAGTTGACATCAATGTGCTTCCTGCATGGGAATACACAGAACACTTGTGCATCTACATGTGGGTATACATGGTCCTCCATTTACATATGCTTTAGTGAACGAGGCCTAAGTTACAGTATGTTCATCTACATAGTTACTGGTATACGTGTTCCCCACACCCTCAATGTGTACTGTTCAATGACTCACCCCAAGGGACACCTAAATAATCAAAATCTTTCATATTCTTTAAATTACTGGCAGCCCAAATAAGAATCCCTAGGGCCTGGAAGAACCCAGTGACCTCTTATGTCTTGGATAATGACACATACAAAATTAGCCAATATACTAAAAGACAAACAACAACATTTCAAAAAGATATGGAAGCCGTGGATTGAATTCTTTGCTTGAAATCATAGCCTCGTGTTTACTCCTGGGCTCTATTCCTTCCCTACTCCAAGATGGAGACACTGCACATTCTTTTTTCTCTTACTGGTCTTTCCCTTTCCTCTTTACTTGGGCCTCTGGCCAACCTCAATGCCTTGGTCTCTGTCGTGTGACAATCATATTTTAATTGAAGTGATCAAGACCTGTATAATTGCCTTAGCAATGCATCTTAGAAATCTTCATGGCAGGAATGTGTCATATTTGGTTATTGTCACAACTTTCTCTTTACCTGTTTTGTACAAAAACTGAATAAAAACTATTGAAAGAAAAAGCATGCCTAAACAGTACTGCTTAGGATGTTTGGGATGGGAGAGTTGAAGTGCTCTGAAGTACTCTTTCCATTCTGGGGTGAAGACATATAAACATGGGGTAGATGAGGCACAGGTTACAAAAGGGAGAGTGCAAGAAAGCAGAGTAGAAGAGAAAGGTAATAGGGAGAGATTACTGGTCCAATATTAATGGAAGACAAGGGAGATAGTAAAGGAAAAAAGGAAAAGTGGGGAAGAAACAGGAATGTGGGGAGATGAAATGAGCTACGAAGGGAAGGGGTAGGGAAGATAGGTAGGGAAAGACAGGGATCTCCCCTAACTGCATGATGGAGGAACAACAGTGGTATTTAGGTGCAGCAAAGCAGTAGAGCCTTATAATCATCCAAGAAGATGAAAGCATTCCAAATAGACTAATTTAAAGGGGTTTTAATGTTCGTTTTGGGAGGAATGGATAAGTTCTTCAATCATCCTACACCTATCATAGGTGGGGAAGAGTTTTTCCATTTAAGGGGGATGCAGGCCTTGGTTGTATTTAGTAGATGACAGAGAAATTACCTGGTATCACACTTTTTTATCCCCATTTTTAGTCTTGTACCTCTGCATGCTATGATCTGTTACTGATTATTGCTAGGCGATACCTTAAAATAACTCTTTTTTATTATTATACAGGATTTATATAGCGGCAACAGTTTGCTCAGAGCTTTACAATATAAAGGGAGAAAATACAGCAATGATACAGTTCAATACAAGAGGGATAGGAGGGCCCTGCTCTTTGGAGCTTACAATCTAAAAGGGAGCACTGGTAGTACAAAAGGTAATAACTGTGGGGGATGGACTGATAGGAGAGATAGAAGATTTGGTTATTAGCTGAAGGCTGGATAGGCTTCCCTGAAGAGATAGGTTTTCAGAGATCACCTAAAAGTGAGCAGAGTAGGCGATAGATGGATAGATTGGGGTAGAGAGTTCCAGAGGATGGGGGAGGCTCTGGAGAAGTCTTGGAGATGAGTATGGGAGGAGGAGACAAGGGAGCTAGAGAGCAGGAGATCATAGGAGGAGCAGAGAGGATGGTTTGGGTGATATTTGGAGACAAGATTGGTGATGTAATTTGAGGCATAGTTGTAAATGGCTTTATATGTTTTGAATTTTATCCGTTGGGCAATGGGAAGCCAGTAGAGGGATTGGCAGAGAGGGATGGCAGATATGCAACAGTTGGTAAGGTGGATGAGTCTGGCAGCAGCATTCATGGTAGACTGAAGAGGAGATAGCCTGTGAGTAGGCAGGACAATGAGGAGGGAGTTACAATAGTCAAGGCGAGAGATCACAAGGGAGTGAATAAATAAAATAACATAAAATGGTGTAGCACTAACACATATTAATTATATACACTGAAAAAATATATATGTACATAAATCATAAATAGCAAAATCTGTAGTGATATGATCCCTTTCAGGATCCAATGGTGAAAATATATAAAGTGATACGTGAAATACCAGAAATATTCCTGTATGAGTGAAAACACAGATGCACAAATCCTCAAACCCCCATATCCCCAAATGAGGGATCAAAAGGTACAAAAAATAACCGCAAGAGATCTCATCAATGGTGGCACTTATTCCTCTCAGGTCCCCTCCAGATACAGGTATCCGCAATACAGCTCACTCTCCCATAAAGGATCATATTAATAAAACAGAAAGATCCTCCATAGTGTAATCATGTTTATTAATAAACAAACATTAAAAATGCCAATTGCCCACTCACATATCCTCCATAGAACATCAGTTTTTACACCTCATGCTATGGGTGTACTGCATGGGTATTTTTGGTGTACCAAAATGGCTCCCACGCCGGAACTGCGTCACCGCGTAACGGAAACTCGTCGCTGCGTACCAACGCGTTGCGTCACGCTAACCACGCAGTGCCGAGTTTCCGGTACGCGGTGACATCAGTTCCGGCGTGGGCACCATTTTGGTACACCAAACTGCTAAAAAGAATATGAGAAATAGTTTCCTTATGAACAAGTCACCGTGTACCAACGCGTTGCGTCGCGCTAACCACACGGTGACGAGTTTCCGGTACGCGGTGACGTCAGTTCCGGCGTGGGTGCCATTTTGGTACACCAAAAATACCCATGCAGTACACCCATAGCATGAGGTGTAAAAGCTGATGTTCTATGGAGGATATGTGAGTGGGTATTGGCGTTTTTAATGTTTGTTTATTAATAAACATGATTACACTATGGAGGATCTTTCTGTTTTATTAATATGATCCTTTATGGCAGAGTGAGCTGTATTGCGGATACCTGTATCTGGAGGGGACCTGAGAGGAATAAGTGCCACCATTGATGGGATCTCTTGCGGTTATTATCCTGTGACGAATTATTACCTGTAAGGATCGTGGTGTGATCCTAAAAGCGAGCTGGCCCTTGTGGTCACTGTGAGGAGGTGAGGGGGCATTTTGGCCATTTGAGGATTTTTTCACTATTGCTGTGATCACTTATTCACCTCATCACCTTCATGATATTCATCTGTGGATCACGTTTATACGTTTAATTAATTTTTTTATATTGGACATTTAATGTGGATTTATTAAGTTTTTTGTGATACTGTATATTATTTTTTGCACTTTCATCTATGTGGATGTTTATAACGTGGTTAAGTGTATTCATTTTATCTTAGCACATATCACTTTGGTAGGTTGATTATCCCCCTGGTAGGGGATTCACTTACGTGTACACTCCATCTTTTGTACCTTTTGATCCCTCATTTGGGGATATGGGGGGTTGGAGGATTTGTGCATCTGTGTTTTCATTCATACAGGAATATTCCTGGTATTCAACGTTTCACTTTATATATTTTCACCATTGGATCCTGAAAGGATTTTGCTATCTATGATTTATGTACATATACATTTTTTCAATGTATATAATTAATATGTGTTAGTGCTACACCATTTTATGTTATTTTGTATATACACCTATTAGGTTTAGGATTGGGTGTGAGCAGCTTTGGTTGAGGGATCATCCATTGAAGCGCAGGAGGATTTATTATTTTTATTTCCAAGGGAGTGAATAAGTTGCTTTATGGTATCAGAGGTTAAGAACGGGTGTATCTTGGAGTTGTTGTGGTGGTGAAGTCTACAAGGCAGTGATTGGATTTGGGGCTGAAAAGGCAGATGGGGGTCTAGGATTACATCTAGTACCCTGGCATGAGGGGAGGGACTGATGGTTGTACTATTGATCTTGATGGAGAAGAAAGGGGGGAGGGCACGGGCTGGAGGGAATAGTATGAGCTCTGTTTTAGAAAGATTTAGTTTGAGGAAGTGGAGTGACATCCATGCCAATATGTCACTTAGTAGGTTAGTAATGCGAGTGGAGACTGAAGGGGTGAGGTGAGGGGTAGAAAGATAGATTTGTGTGTCATCAGCATAGAGATGGTACTTAAAGCCATGGGAGTTTATCAAGTGACCAAGAGAGGAGGTGTAGATGGAGAAGAAAAGGAGCTCAAGGACAGAACCTTGAGGGACCCCTACAGAAAGAGGAAGTAGAGAGGAGGAGACCAAGTTATAGGTAATTCTTAAGGAGCGCTGCGATAGGTAAGAGGAGAACCAGGAGAGAGCAGAGTCTCTGAGGCCAAGAGAGTGGAGTTTTTTGACGAGGAGAGGATGGTCAACCGTATCAAAAGCCGCAGAGGGGCCAAGTAGTAAGAGTACGGAGTAGTGGCCATTGGTTTTAGCAGTTAGTAATTAATTCTTGAGTTTTAGTAGGGCAGTTTCAGTGGAATGTAGTGAGCAACAGCAGACTGCAAAGAGTCAAGAAGGTTGTTGTCAGTGAGGTAGGAGCTCAGATGATTGTAGACCAGGTGTTCTAAGAATTTAGAGGTAAATGGCAGCAGGGAGATGGGTCTTAAGTTGTTCAGGTCGGTGGGGTCCAGGGAGGGCTGTTTAAGTAAGAGAGTGATCTGTGTATGCTTTAGAGGGGTGGGGAAGGCACCAGTAGAGAGGGAGAGATTGAAGATGTGAGTGAGGGAGCATAGGATGGAAGAAGAGGGTGACCGTAGTAGTTGTGAGGGGACAGGATCCAGGGGGGCACATGATGAGACAGGCTTCTGAGAAAACCTTAGTGACCTCTTTGGTAGTAGCAAGGTCAAAAGAGGAAAGTGTTGAGGGAGGTTTAGTATAAGGTATGCTAAGTGGAATGGATGTTTGTGCAATAGAGATGCCCCTACAAATTGCATCAATCTTGTTTTTTAAATGATTGGCAGCCTCGTGAGCAGTGAGTGAGGTACTGGGTGGAGGTGGAGAAAGTAGAGAGTTAAAAGTAGAGAAGAGACAACAAGGACTGGATAACAAGATATTAATAATAGTGACAAAGTAGGCTTGTTTGGCAGCATGGAGGGAGGAATTGTATTGTAAGAAAGTAGATTTATATAGTGTGAATGCTTGCTGGGATTTGGTTTTATGCCACAATCACTCGAGCGCACGACTATGTCTCTTAAAAGTTTGGGTGTTGTCAGTCTGCCAATGGTCGGAGCCTGATACCTCATGTGGTTAGAGGAGCAAGTGAGTCTAGTGTGGATGAAAGCGAACTGTTGTAGACAGTAATGGCCAGGTCAGGGCAGAAGAGGGGAGAGATTCTGTCATACAGGCAGTCAGTTGCAGATTGGAAAAGAAAAGAGTTAAAGTTGTGAAGGTTTCTGCGGGTAATTGTTTGCTGCTTGGATGGATAGGTGTTTGAAGACGAGGACACTTTGAAGGTGACGAGATTGTGATCAGAGAGAAGGAAAGGAGGTGTTGGTGAGGTGAAGGTGGGAGAAAACAAGGTCTAATGTATTCCCATTAGAGTGAGTGGAGGACTGTGTCCATTGTGTTAAGGCAAAAGATGAGGTTAGGTTGAAGAGTTGGGATGTAGCCGGGTTGTTCACATTAATGGGGATGCTAAAACTTCTCAGCAAAGATGCTGCTTCTGACCCTTATACTGCAGTGCCCTATACTGGCCTAGCTGAGTAAACAGCCACACCACTCAGTGCTGTGTCCTCATTGTATTGTAGAGAAGAAAAGGGGTTGTGTCTGACCAGGTCTGTTATAGTACTGGTACTGAGAGCTCTGGGTCTTTTCTGGAGAGAGCACATTCTTCCCAACCACTGTAAAAGAAAAGTGGAGGTATGACTAGGAAAATCGCTGTTGTTAGTACAGCGTCTGTCGGAATTCATATTTATTTCTGTGACTTTAAAGCTGAAGTTTAGGTATGGCAATCTTTATGCAGTTACATTGGTCCAGCATGGACAAATGTAAGTATTTATGCACCATACCTGTGGGATCCCTCTGGAAGCTGGAAATCACTGTGGTAGGCACTATTGGTACATTGATTACTGCTAGCGTCTTGGTCCCAGAAGCTGCCCTTCTGCTCACTGAGCCCAGGCAGTCATTTGCTTGGCATGTGTGTCGCCCAGAGAACCCTTTACACTTTCTCAGCAAATGCAAAGCATTCCCTAATTCCCATTTTCTCCCTGCCTCTACACCTCATCTAATCAGAGAATGATTTGCATTCACTGAGCAAATGCAAAGTGTTTTGTTAATGGCATCCGTGCCGAGCAAACAACCCCCTGTGTTCAGCAGGGCAGCAGGACCCAAAGGCTAGTGGAGATCACTATAGTAGGTGTGCCTACTACAATGATTTCTAGCTTCCATGGGGATCCTACAGGTATGACACATACTTTTAGTAGTCCAAGCTGGACCAAGTAACTGAATAAAATTCCATACCTAAACTTGTGTTTTTATTACTGTTTAAACTTGAAATTTCTAAAATACAGTAAAATGTAATTACTGGAATAACCAGTTACAGCTTCTTCATCCATAACTCTCCTCTTTCACAGTTTTCTGTTTATTACTGCAGTACAGCTGCTCATTACGGTAGACCATTCATACAAATCTTTAATGGCAAAGGAAATCAGAACAGCAGTATTTCGGAATGCAAACTTTTTATTGGGAATGAAATACATTACAAAGAAGAGATTACTTCCTGGGATAACCCTGAAGTGAAAATCATGTCTCTGTGGGCTACACAGATTATACAGGGAATTAAAGTATGGTCCAATAATAAAGTGGTGGTGTCATATCAGATTAGGATGAGCACGATTCACATTCGCAGGCAGTGTGGGCTTCTACAATTTCTGTGATATCTTCAGGTTTGTCTAGGTATGCCTGTCCTTCAGCCAGGTCCACAGTTGACTCTACAGGGAGAAGACACATTATACATGATAAATTAGAGTTCATAAAAAATCAAAGTGCTGTGTAGAGTCTCCACGCTTGAAGCCTAAAACAAATGCAGAAATAACTGTCTAAAAACAAACCACTGCAACTATTAAGATTCAAACGATTGTATGAGCGGTCCTAACAGGGGCGGACTGACCATTTGGAAACTCTGGCACTGCCCGAGGGCCCGGGGTCAGTAGGGGGCCCCATGAGATGCCCCTGGTACCTTTTTAATAGGCTTTTTTGAGTTTGGGCAAGGACACAGGGGCCCCATGATCCCCTATTGCCCGGGGGCCCCATGAGTTGTCAGTCCGCCCCTGGGTCCTAACAATTTTTCTCTTGCATATGTCTGTAAAAGCTTGTTGTGATTGGTTAAATTGTTTATAAGGAAACTATTTCTCAGCTACTTTTTAGCAGTAGGTAGGCGAAGGTTTTTAAAGAAACAAATGTAATAATATAAAGCAGTGGTCTTCAAACTGTAGCCCATTAGTCAGATGTGGCTCTTTGCCCGCCTTTATCTGGCCCTCGGGGCACTTTTCTTCCATCTGATACAGGGCAAAATTCCTTCCACTGACACCAACATTGGGCCATAGCTTCTCCTACCACTATAAAACAATAAAAAACTGTTACTCCTGCTGACACCAATGATGGGGGAATATTCCTCCTTCCACCAATGCTAGGGTATTTTCTCCTCCAATTTACCACAGTCTGCCCCCCTAAAGTCTGAAGAACAATAAACTAGCCCTTTGCTTAGAAAGTTTGGAAACCCCTGCTTGGATGAATGGTTTAGTGCACTGATAGTTAAATAATACAGTCCTTTTGTAGAGGGTCATACATCAGACCAATAAAAGGGACAACTAAAGAGGAAAGTGGGACAGAGGGATTTAGTTCCAAAATAAGAACTGCCTCTCGAAGTCCTCATTTATGGCAGTGTGTGTTCGGAGACATGCACCTGCACCTGTACCCGCACCCACACAGATGGCCTCATTAATGAGAATGCGAGTTTGGGGACATGCCCCCCCCACGTCCCCCCCCACACACACACGGATGTCAAGCAGTGGCTATGTCCGTGCAGCCGTGGCATTCCAATTGATTTGAATAGGAATACCTGCACACATGGAACACCTACCTGTGCATCCTGTGCAGGCCAAACATGCCCATAAGTATACCCATGTGAACGGCTCTTTAATCAGGGATAGTAGGGGGCTATGTATTTTGATGAATGATGAAACATCTTCATCATTACAAGGTCAGTCCAGTCCAAGTGTGATACACTACCAATAGCTATTCCCTAACAGGGCTTTTAACAACTTTATAAAATTGCTGACTAACTTTATAGAGAAAGGCAACTTTGGGTATTATGTATGTGTTTAATTTGGAACTTTATTTCCCCTTTAGCAACTACATTTCTTCTCCTGTTCCTGTTGTTAAAGTAGGATAGATTATAAACTCGAAAGAGCAGGGCCCTCAGTCCCCTCATGTTTTGCATTGTATTGGTATTGTTCTGTCACATGTTCTGTCCCCCTTTGTAATGTACAGCGCTGAGCAAACTATTGGCGCTTTATAAATACTGTATAATAATAATAATAATGTAGGTGGCAACACGTACTTTTAATCAATCAGATATGTTATACATTAGTCTTTTAATGTCAGCTCTTTGGAAAAGAAAATCATATTTTTTGCATGAAAAGGCCCAAAGATGGGCTGTTTTTAATTAAGCTGGTATTTTCACTTTATACACTGAAGAAATTAAGTGAACACTTACCATAGGGCAGACAATGGAAACCAACAGGTACATCAACGGTCTTGGTTGCACGACATTCTTTGGCGCAGCGCAAGACAGGATGAACATTGTAACACTTGGATTTTTCACCATAGCTTTCATCCTCGAGTTTCACAAGAGTGTGTTGAAGGTTGCAACCTTAGCAGAAAAAGAGAAGCAAAGGAAGAATTACACTTTTAAAAAATGTTTCTTAGTCCCCCAGTTTCCTCTTGCAGCAAGGATGGTTGAATGAAAAATTAGAACTAATAAATAAAGACTGTCCTCCACCTTGATTTTATTGTTGCTATTGCTTGTGCAGTTCTGCAATCAGCCCAAATTATTGGTATACCTTCCCTAAGCTAACCCCTAACCCCACTGTATAGACTTACCTATGACAATCAGTGAGTGTTTAATTTTTATCTTTATTTTATCTTTTTTTTGCAGAGTTTCTTTTATTTTCCTTGTTCTCGTTTATTTAAAAAAACATGTTATTCCCTACTGTGTTTTTGACCACTAATGCATTAGTTATTTATTGACTAGAATATTACATCACCAATCTTGTCTCCAAATATCACCCAAACCGTACTCTCCGCTCCTCACAAGACCTCCTACTCTCTAGCTCCCTTGTCTCCTCCTCCCATGCTCGTCTCCAGGACTTCTCCAGAGCTTCCCCCATCCTCTGGAACTCTCTACCCCAATTTATCAGACTATCGCCTACTCTGCTCACTTTTAGGCGGTCTCTAATCTCTTCAGGGAAGCCTATCCTGCCCTCAGCTAATAATGAAATCTTCTACTTCCTACCAGTCCATCCTCCACAGTTACTACCTCTTGTACCACTAGCTCCTCCCTCCTAGATTGTAAGCTCCAAGGATCAGGGCCCTCCTATCCCTCTTGTATTGAACTGTATTGTTGCTGTATTGTCTCCCGTTATATTGTAAAGCGCTGAGCAAACTGTTGGCGCTATATAAATCCTGTATAATAATAGAATATTATGTTTTAGAATAATATGTCTAGAATTCATTCTTTTTGTTATGAAGCTTTACTGTTAATTAGCATGTTCCAGGGGCAAAATTATTGTTGATCACTTTACAAAAAAAAAAAAAAGCCTGTAAAGAAGATATGGACAGCGGATGGTGCCATGTGTGGACTATAAATATGCCCCTAGAGGAGAATACTGTATGTAAATGGGATGGTTATTTCTGCAATATTGTGCCTATTCTTTAGTGTTAAGTGCAGTTTGGTTGCTGACTATACAAGCTTCCCACCATCACCATCCACCACCCAGAGTTGGTTGAGCACCTTCAGTGCAGGACTGAGAAGGAAGGATCCAAGAATGAATATGGCTAGCGGCATCCGTGGAAACAGATCTATCAGGTCTTCGGAACCCATCATCATTTTGACCACATATACCGCATAACTGGCCTGACATGGCGAAAGTTGGTCGCACCTGGTATGACAGACATAAAGTGAGATGGAGTTGGTACGTTCTTGCAGTAATCCACATTCTATTCCTATCTTGGAATGCTTTTACTGTCTGGCTCAGTCTACTGCATATGAACTATACATTATATAATAGAGACAGAGACATAAGTTTAATACCTGAACATTTCCTCCATCATAGTTAATGCTCTCGATACCAAAGTCGGGTGCTATCAGGGACACACCTGTCGCCGTCTTGTAAATTTCCACATTTGGATCTGGTGAGGCAATAAACATTTTAGCTTCATATTTTAGCACAAACCATCTCACATGTCTTTGTTATGTAGAAAACAGTTACATACCACCAAAGGATTTGTATGGGAGCATATCCATAGGGAGACTGAGGCCATTGATGGTCATTTCTGTTGAACCAGACTGCTGGTACATTTTAATTTCACTGAATGAAAAAAGGAAAGAAGACTTTTAAACATGTTTTTCTTTATTGCTTTTAATGTTGGCAGTGGAATGGTATAATATAACATGATGTATTTGTGGAAACTGCGTAAGTGGGTTCTGGGATCAGCTGTCAAGACAGCAAACAGGTCAAAATGCTGTGTGGGCCACTTGTGTGGTTGTAGTACTATAGACCAGACTTTTTCAACCAGGGTGCCCAGGCACCCTGGGGTGCCTTCAGGATTCTCTAAGGGTGCCTTGACAAATGCCTAAAAATGGCCCAACATTTTTGACAAGCCAGCAGGTGGATCAAGCCTACCTTTTAGTTATACAAAACCACAGGTTTTCATTGTGCACCATTATACCCTTCCAGTCGCAGTGCCATCACAATAAATGACCCCATCATTTGATAATTAGGATGTTGGGCACCTGCACAGCATCGTTGTTTGCCCTTCCTGTGCCCTCCTCCGTTAGCACTGGGGTCTCTGTCACTCTGCTCTGTCCTTTTAGCAGCATGTTCCCTGTTAGCACATTAACTGACTGGGCCCTTGTGCTTCTTTTTTCTCTTCTAGTTTAAAGTATTACTAAACCCCAGACCCTGCAGTCACTATATCTGGTCTCCCCGGACCCTGCAGTCACTATATCTGGTCTCCCACAGTACACACAACATGGCAATGCAATTAGTTTAGTGATTATGAACTGCTAAATACCTTTTCCATCAGCAGTTAGAGCAATTTTGTGACTTCTATCAGTGTCCAGCCGAGCACTGGTTACAGCTTGTAGGAGGAGTTTTCTTTCTGCTCTAGGAGGGTGCAGGACCCCATGACCTCTGGCTGACCAGTGCTGATTGGCCCTGTGCTGATCACATGCACTCTCCCAAGAAAATAAACAAAAAAACCCTCTCTAGTAATACACACCAAACTGAGCATGTGTAGCGTGTCTCCACACAATATGTCTTATCAGGAGATAAGAGGGGGGCAATGGAAGAAGGGGAGGATCATAGAAGTCAGGATCAAACAGACTTTTTACACAATGCAGAGGATTAACCCCTTAGGTTCCACAGTGAGTATAACAAGCATGCTTTACTGCATCTACAGACTGATTTTACTGTTGTGGGTTTAGTAACACTTTAAGAGTATGAAAATCTAACATTTTATATTCCTCAAAAAGAATCCTGGAATCTTGGTATTGCTTCCTTTGTGTGAAATGGCTGGTGTGCCTACCAGTCCCTCTGCTTTCCTATTAAAAACTGACTACACTAGGCATGAGAATACATCGTGTTCAGCGCTGTAGTTATGTTGGGAACTCAGTCTGCTATCCTCCAATGACCACACTTGTCTTGGCTGATCTCCCCTGCACGGCATTCCACTGGGAAGACCAGTGTGATGCTGTTTCTCTTAACCCAGCTCTTATACAACTGAGAACGGAGGGAATGTGATCACTTATAAAAAGGGGAAAACAGTGTTTATGGTGTTTGTTTTATACCTATACACAAACGTTTTACCTTTCATTTCTATTTTAAAGGATAAGTTCATCTTCATAACCTGTTACATATTACCCCCCCCCCCCCCATCCTGTCTTCTTTGATCCTCCCATTCTTCCACAGTCCCCAATCCATCAGCTGATAGTACAGAGCCCTGGGAGGCATTCTGCACATGCTCAGTTTGGTGTGTATTGCTAGAGAGCTTTTTTTTTTGGAGGGTGCATGTTACAAACACAGCGCTGTCAAGACAGAGGGTCAGGGGTCATGCAGCCTCATAGGACAGTTGTAGAAGAATGAAAACTCCTCCTACAAGCTTTAACCAGTGCTTGATTGGACACTGATAGAAGTCACAATACTCCTATATACTGCTGATGAGAAAAGGTATTTAGCAGTTTATATTTATTAAAATAATTGAATTTCCATGTTCTGTATACTATGGGAGATCAGATATAGTGAATGCAGGGTCCGGGGTTTAGTAACACTTTAAGTAGTGGATGTGCATGCACTATTTTTGGACAATAAGGATATTGTTTAGTGCCAGTTTAATATCGTACATTATAGCAGTAGTTTGCACACATTAAATATTTACTCACTAGTGGCCAAGATTGATATTAATTTCATTTTTGGTAGGATCCTCCTTGGATGTCTTTGCCAACACCATGAACTTCAACTCCTCGCTACAGTCTTGGGCCAGGACGTGGTAGCAGCCCTCAGTTAGTGCCTGAGCCAGATTCACTCCACTGAAAGTTGTGATCTGGTCTTTGGATACTTTGCATTCTCCTGTCAACAAATGAATTTGGTCAGCATGTAAAAGAGCACAACTGTTCTTTTTTTGTACAATCTTTTAGCTATCATCAAACCTTGCCAAGAATCCTTTAGGATCTGGGGAGCTTCAGCAAAAATGCCCCATGATGGAGCCTGTAGGATGTTGCTCTGTGAAATGCGTCGGACTGGAATTGGCACTGGTAAGCTCAAAGCCCTGTAGTGCAGGGAAAGCTGCAACCAACCAAAAAGGACATTGAGAATAGTTTCCATGTAACAAATTTCTGACACAGATAAAGCACTACAATTAGTTCCTGCAGTATATAAGTATTTTTCACTCTGTGATCATAAGTTGAGTAGAGGCCATTGGAGAAGACCCTAATACATGCCTCCTTCCACCTCTTCACCTTAGCCCTACTGTCTCAGTCACCCAAATATTTCTCGAGTCCAGATGCTACTTTAATTTTCTGAACATCTTTGATTCAAAGGACATACAAACACAGTGACTACAGCTGGTTACACACTATCAGTTCTTTTTCGTTCAACCTAGTGGTCTGAATGAAAAAAAAAAACTGAAGAGCTCGAGAGGAGTACAGCGTTAGTCTAGCGATCTCCCCGCTACGCTATCGTGTTCTGACAAGGGGACTACTCCCCCCTCCACCAGAACAGACCGGTCAGCTATCGCAGCCATTGCTTGCCAGCACTGATCGGATGCCAATCAGATGCTGGTTTTCCAGCAGCTATTCGGCTGGCTTCTGTCAGACAGGCTGGGGTACGAACTGAACGAATTTTGGCTGGTTCATTTTGAACCGGCCGATGTTGGCTGATATTCGGCCTCTTGTTTGCAGGGCTTAAGGCAGGTCATACATGATTCCTTTTTTGAAACGATACCCCCATCCAGACATTGAATGTGGATGGGGGAGTCATTTCCACTGAGCTATTGTATTCTGTTGGTGGAGAGCCTTACCCGCTGGCAGAATACAATGATCATTGTTGCCGGGTATAGCCAGCAGCACTGATCATTTGGGAAAAACTTGACAGGCTAGTTATACACAAGTCTATTGACAGATCAAAATATATAACCAATATGTGAGAATAATAAATAATATATAATATAACCACAAATAATAGCGCTCACAAAATATAAACAAATATATAAATCATAACCGTAATAATAATAAAATATTATAACTCCACCACCAAAAATAAAAAATGTGAAAAAAAGAAATATAAATGATATGATAATTAATAGATCCTCATAAAGTCCATTGAATAAAGTCCACATATCATATGTATATATGATCTTCAATCAAATGAAGTTATAGAATCTTTATCTATTGATAGATCAGCTTATGTACAACCAACTAGCCCATACATGGATCGAAATTTTGCTGGTCCCTGCTCAACTGGATGAATTTTTAACATGTATGGCTGGCTTTAGGGGTTCAAGGTGCCCATGTTCCCTAATTCTAGTGAGACGATGGCAATTCCTACATTTATACTAACAACATAGGTAGAAATTGATGGGGGAATGTTGTTTAGGTCCAAGCAGTGGGTCATTATTGAGTATGCAACAATTACCATCCTTTTGCTTGTGCTCTGGTGACAACTGTACAATTTGGAATCATTTTCTGTCTCAGTGATAATGGTCACCAGGATAAACAGGGAACTTTTCACTCATGAGATGGTATGTGTCATACACACAGGAATATATATATATTTTTACCCTTGGAAGCTTAATAGAAACATCAACAGTACGTGGAGAGCTGAGGGCCACAAGGATCTTGATTTCACGCTGAGCGCTCTTCTTGTAACTCTCAGAGAATCCAAACCAGTAAGCAGCCCCTGGGACATATTCGGTTATGCTGAAAAACACAGGAAGGACATTTAACGCCAATATAAGACCTACAGATGGTATTAAAGGTATTTTTGAAATCTTTTGAAAAAAAAACAGGGCAACCAGAAAGACATTAATGGAAGGTGCTGAACTGTCATTACAAACCTCAGTGTCTCTAGCAAAGAATGTCATGGACAGTTAATGGAACTGAAACATTTCATCCTGCTTTCTCACATGTAACTCCAGGGCTCACTTTGAGCTGCACCTTTTACCAGCAAGGGAGAATGTCACCAGCACACCGAGGATGACCAATATGGGTCCAAAAGTTTTAATGAATGATCACATAGTTACAGCAAGGCAATGTTTCAGATTCTCGCAGTCTCCCAGCCTGATGAAGGGGTCCTGCGAGACTCCGAAACGTTGCCGTGCTGTAACTATGTGATCGTTCATTAAAACCTTTGGACCCATATTGGTGATCTTCGGTGTGCTGGTGACATTCTCCCTTGCTAATTCTGTTCAGTACCAGCCAATAGTCGCTGCAGCACCCACTTATACACACAGCCATTTTTAATGCAGGAATGTGTGTATTTGGATTGTACACTTGAACCTTTTACCAGGACCCACCTTTCCTTAAATCAGCAGGAATCTACCAACTCTTCAGCTGGCCATACACTATATGAATTTCGTCGAGTTCCTGATTAAATTGATGTAATTTGCTGCGTGGGTGGGCCTGTCAGCTCCCTCCCACCTGACATTCCTTGATTGAAAACATTGAAAGAGGTGGACAGACATTTTACAGCCAAACAATGACTGCATCCATCTGGGCATCCTGACAGCTGCAGCATTCATAGCGATAGATCTGTTCTGAGCGAATGCTGGCTAAACTAACAAAATCTAATAGTATATGAGCTTTTTCACATTGGGGGGCAGGTCTTACTGCCCTCTGAAAAGTGATTTGGTGGATTTCTTTTTAGAGGCTAGCATAGCAGCAGACGAATAAGGAACAGAAGCAAAACTGTCATGAATCAGATTGATTCATAACAGCTTTGCTAGCAGTGTGATCATGTGATCGCATAGCAATCACATGATTACCGGGATCCGCATTCCTCTGTTTCTGGTGGACACAGTGATCGGGATCCAGTGACCATGTGATCGCATAGCAATCACATGATCACCGGGTCCCAATTACAGAGATCCGCATTCCGCTGCTTTGGTGGACACAGTGATCCCTGTGGGGGATGCGTTGTGTGACCAGTTTGCCACGCATCACCCCCCTTTGTTAATCCAGGCATAGCTTTGCCTGTAGCTGCTGCCCGTCCGCAGTAAAAGTACTGTGGGCGGTCGGCAAAAAAATGCCTAACGTTTGGCTTGCAGTTGCATGCTCCCATTGACCTCACATGTTTTAAAGGCAGTACCACCAGACAAGTTTTCCAAGCTAAATTAAAATTGTTGCTGTTGCAGCATTGTATTTCTCTGTCCGGCTATAATGTTGGAATTTAGTTGGGTGCCCTGAGGAGGGTTAAAACAGCAGCTCAGCCACCTGTTTTTACCACCCCATGGCCACCCATGTGAAAAAAACACTATGGCTTGCTTTAGTCTTCAAACATGCCTTTATTATGGCATCTTTTCAGGACACTATATAACCTTAATCCCTAACGTTTCACTTCCATCAAATGTTTTTCTCATCTCTGTACCTTTATCTAGTCACTGCTCCCTTAGGAATTGTGTCTGTCTCTTTTACTTCTAAATGTATAGTTTAAGGGGTTTTTTTGAACAAAGATCTCATTCCTAGCGTTTTAAGTATTTGTTTATTTGATGATTATTAAAACCTTTATCCTGTTGGTGTTGACAGTATAAAAAACACCACTGACACAATATAAATCCCAACATAAACTTACTTTGTAGCAAGAGACCTCAGCAGGGATGGGAGTTTAGACCACTCAACAGTCAGTCTCAAAGCTGGCTGCCATCCCACGTGACCAAGTTGAACCTTGGTGACAATCTTATAATCTTGACAGTTCTGTCCCCACTTCAAGCTGGCCTGAATAACCCAAAATAACAAGTTGTTTTAATATAAGACATGGATAGCTTCAGGATTTTATATTTTTGTAGACAGGGTAGAGAAATTAGCTGGCCTACCACAGCTTCATGTAGGTTCACCACTCCAGCGTTAAGGCATACTCTCCATCTGCTTGTCTTGTCGAGGTCCACAACAAAGGCCTGTACGCGGGGTTTGAGGTTAGAATACTGTGCATAGACAATCAGCTGGTATCCTTGGTGTGAGTTGTCATGTCTGATGGCCTTTACGGTCACAACCAGTACTGGAGGACTGCTGTCTCCCAAAAATTTGCCCTAAGCAGAGTTAAAAAGCAAAAAGTCAGGATGTAAGAAGGATCATGCCAACCGGAGATGAGTTTAGCTCGAAAAATCTCAGACACCATGCCTACCTTGTATGGAGATCTGATGCTGCTGGAAGATGAAGAATAAAGATCTGCCCGTTGCTGGCTGGTCTAGAAAATGAAATGGTAGCTCAAGTTTTATTCATATTTGTAATATTATACATCTATCAATTTTGATCTGTATTCTTAAATCAGAAGGCATCTGCATGTCTTACTTTAATCACGAATCCCAAAAAGAAAGGGCTTATTTCTCATTTTAAGGTAGCGGGAGTAGCCTTTCAAATCATTCCTTTTTCATACCTCTGTACCAGCTGTGCATCTAAATTGCTGGAGATATATATGTGTTTAAGTGAATGAGCCCGCACAAGTGCCCCCACAGAAAGAGGCTTCCTATGGGGGCACTGGACAGAGAGGAGGAGTCATGAGTGCCAGCAGGGCTCCCGAGAAGAGGCTGTTCTATGCAATTCCATTGCACAGAGTAGGTAACCCTTTTATTATTTAAAAAGATTTCATTTACAACCACTTTTAGGTTATTTTTGAGATCTCTGTTTTGGAGGGTCAAATCGCTCTGGTAAGCATGTGTGATACATGGAGATCATATCCCCCCTTATGTATTATACATGGAGATCATATCCCTCCTTATGTATTATATATGGTGCTCATATCCCCCCTTATGTATTATACATGGAGATCATATTCCCCCTTATGTATTATACATGGAGATCATATCCCCCCTTATGTATTATATATGGTGATCATATCCCCCCTTATGTATTATACATGGGGATCATATCCCCCCTTATGTATTATACATGGAGATCATATCCCCCTTATGTATTATACATGGAGATCATATCCCCCCTTATGTATTATACATGGAGATCATATCCCCCTTATGTATTATACATGGAGATCATATCCCCCCTTATGTATTATACATGGAGATCATATCCCCCCTTATGTATTATATATGGTGATCATATCCCCCTTATGTATTATATATGGAGATCATATCCCCCCCTTATGTATTATACATGGAGATCATATACCCCCTTATGTATTATACATGGTGATCATATCCCCCCTTATGTATTATACATGGAGATCATATCCCCCCTTATGTGTTATACATTGTGATCATATCCCCCCTTAATCTCCTCTTCTCAAGAGAGAATAAATTCAGTTCCTCTAATCTTTCCTCATAGCTGATCTCCTCCATGCCTCTTATCAGCTTGGTTGCCCTTCTCTGTACTTTCTCCAGTTCCCCAATGTTCTTTTTGTGAATTGGTGTCCAAAACTGAACTGCATATTCCAGATGAGGTCTTACTAATGATTTGTACCGGGGTAATGTGTATACAGATTCATAACTTCAGGTTTACAGAACAGATGCAGCCTATTATTTTTGAGATTTCCGATGGATGTAAGTTATGTAGATACCTTCTGTTTTAAGATGGCTTTGCTGTCCTGGTTTAATGGAAGACTACATGTTTCCTTTTGGCCCACCTCACATATAACCTATGTTGGTATCCCTGCAAAAGCCGACATTTTGAAAAATATTACCTATATATGAGAAATTGCAAAGGGATGTGTAGTGATGATACCCCTGGCTAGTCAGATATCAATAAGCTGAAATGTTTAGATTTTGATTTTGCTGTGTTAATATAGGTTTTCACAGAATGACTGGCTTCTTAGACTTTTTGAAGCATAGTATAATACTATGCTGCGGGAGGCAACTGCGGCTATGGGAACATGTTACATGTTCCACCCTAAAACCGGGTGGAACATGTAACATGTTCCCAAAGGTGAACTTATCCTTTAATTGAACATGTTGAAGTTAAAAGCTGATTGTCTACTATGCACGGCTGCACCAGATTTTGAACTTTTTTGTTTTAATAAAGCAACCCCACAGTGTACTTTTTTCTCTCACTGTGTGGCTTACATGTTTTGCACATGGCACCCAAAATGAATAGCTTTGGTTAAATACAAACCACCTTCAGAAAGGGGATACTTACTCTTTTTACTTTGGCTTGCGTAAATTGAAGGTTGTAAGCCTGTCTATATCTCTGTGAAGAAAACATAGCAATAACAGATTGATATACATTAACTTTCAAAATTGCAAAGTATGTTCATTATAGCTACATAGTAATTTGCATTGGATCTTTATACTACTGTAAGGAAGAACTTTTTTTTTTTAGCCAGGACATAACTAGAATTTACAGGGCCCAACTGCATAATTTTTACTGGGCCCCAGTCAGCGGTAGGTGGTCTGTAATGCACTCCAATTTACAAAAGAAACAGCCTATAATGTACCTCTATAAGGGTTCTACCGGTTAACGTTTGCAACCAGTGCTTGCTGAACACTTGCAAGTTGTAGCTATACAACCAGAATTAGGCACAGGAAGGGCTTCCAAAAGACTTAAAGTGGTTGTAAATCTTTCCATATACCCAGTGATGTGATTGGCCTCAGGTGATATACAGAGATGAAACAAATCCTCCTACATAAGTTGTATCTGTATATCTACAGCAATCTGTCCTCTACATGCATTCAAAGTGCTGAATTTAAAAAGGATCTCTCAGCTCTGAAAGTCAGGGGGCTGGGAGCTGAAGTTACATCAATGAGTAGAGCTCTGAGAGCTGATTGGAGAGAAGGGACACATCCCCCCTTCACACAGCACAAAGGAACAGAGCTGAGGCTGTCAGTCACAGGCTGTGCCCTCCCCTGTCACCATTTTTTTCTTGGTGTCAGGAAATCTTGTCAGAAGTGACTCATGCAGAGGCAGCGGAGAGATATGACACTTAATGTTCTGGATTGAGACAAGTACACACTATAAAGAGATATGCTTTTCATATTTCATGTCTGAGGTTTACAACCACTTTAACTTTTTTCTCTTGAGTCACAGAGCTGTACAGTATATCAAAGCAGAGGAGCTTTGCAGTCAGCTGGGATTAAGGTTGTTTGGGCAGGTGGATCAATGTGTGATCCTTGTGTCAGCATGTCCTTACTTTACAAGCCAGCAATCATACAGTCCCTATTTAGACGTGGAATGGGCCTTCTCTTCCTTTTTGGGAGCCCATGGCAGCCATATGGGTTGCTTTGGTGGTGGTTGTGCCTTCATTTTGTTATCATAGATGAATTTTGTAAGCAATTGATAGATATTACAGATACTACAAAGATATATTACTGTTATGGTTACCGTTCCTTGTTGGCTGCTACTGCTACTGCTGCTACTGCTGCTGCTGCTGCCGGTGCTAGTGCTGGTGCTAGTGCTGCTGCTGCTACTGCTACTGGTGCTGCGTCTCCTGTCATGTTGATGATGGGAATGCTTTTGCTTCTCTTTTTGTTGTCTTTCCTTACTGTTTCTTCTGGAACTGTTGCCGCTGCTGCTGCTGCTGGTGCTGGTGCTACTACTGCTGCTCCTTCTGTGGCTTCTGTCACTACTGCTGCTACTGGTACTGCTGCTGCTTGATCTGTGGTTTCTAGACCTGTTGTTGTTTTCGCTGCTGCTGCTTGAGCTACTACTAGTTCTACTGCCTGAGTTGCTGCTACTGCTTGAGCTGCTGCTGCTGCTGCTGCTGCTGGAACCCCTCCTCCTATTGTGGTTCCTTTGCTTCTGTTCTTGTGCTGCCCTGGATTTCTGCCTGCTGCTGCTGCTACTGCTGCTTGGACTTTTGGAGGATGTGGAAGAAGTGGATGAAGAACTTGAAGACTGAGATGATTGTTTGCGGACAAGTTCTATGTCATCTTGTTCCGTGTCATGCTTATGATGTCTCCTTAGTACAGGTATGGGATACTTTTTGTGAACTTTGGTTACATTGGTGGGCTGCAGATGAGAGAGAAATCATTTGTAAGCAAGAAAACAAAAATCAGAGCACCACTTGCTTCACCAAAATCACTTACAGTTTTATATTTTTTTATTCCAAGAATGACTTTTAGCCTTTCCGTGATCTCAGATTGGTCCATCTGCTCTCCCTCGTTATTCTCTACATCAACCAGAGCAATTACTTTGGAAGCTGCTCTGTGTCCAACGGTGATTTCAGTTACGATTTTCTGTATAGGGGGATCTGTGTGTGCTTTAGACACAATAACACCAATCACAAAACTGTACAGAAATGTCACCTCCATGCAACAAGTATATTACAGAGCCTACATGAAAATTTTACCTGGTACTAGTATCAGCTTAGTGTCATGAGAGCCCAACAATCGATAGAGCAAGGAAGACCTGTGGCTTGCTGCATTTTGCGACTGGTGCTGCAGGCAAAGTTTGATTGGTAATTTGGAAATTTTAATACATGAAAAAAGTAAAAGGAAGTGTTTACTTTTTAAACCTCCTAATCTATTTGGCTTCCTGGCAAGATCCAGATATTTTTTGGTTCCAGCCTCTGATAAAGATTCCTAAAAAAAAAAGGAATGAGATGGTGAAATTATTGAAACAAACACCTGGAAGATGCCACTTCCCAGGGTACATAGAGTTCCTTGCTGGTTACCACGGAGCTAGCTGCTTCCACTGATGTCCTTCCTGGTGTCTCAAAGTGCTTCTTCAGGATGTTCTGGCTGGCTGATTCTGGCACAAGCTTTATCTTCTTAATTGCATCCAATTCTTCAACATTTCTTGAGACAGCATGTGTTACGGTACTGGATAAAATGTATTGAAACAAGGTCAACCACAAGATTACATACACAATGCCTGAGCTACCAATTCCAATATCATCTCATCAGCTTCTCTTTTAAGCTGAAGGCCCAGTTTCCCTCAAATAAGGTGCTTGTATTATAGTTTCATTATTCTGTCCCAAACTAGAACTTTCTGTGCTGGACTCTTTTATATGTTGATGTTGCCAGCTATACTCTCACTAAAGACTGCATTGATTCATACTGGTCAAGAGAAAGAAGACTTCAGCATTTCCAAAGTTAAATCAACAATACCTTATTTGAACAACAGTGTTCTCTTCCTGGTATGGCTGTGATTCAATCTTAATTGTAGCTTCCTTTAAGTTGTAAAAAACACTTGGTTTCACAGGGATGTTCAAAATGGTTTTGCTATGGAACTCCAACCCTTTCTGGAACAGGTGCGTGTTTATTCCCATGGTAGCTGCCAAATGAAATAAACCACTGTGGGAAACATAATGGACATATTGCTTTAATGAATCATCAATCTGTGAAACATAACTTGCTTTTTAAACAACCTTATTGGCAATTAAACAATGAGCAATGTTAGCACAAAGTTTGTTTTTACCTTGGGTTGATATCTACAGTCATGTGCATCTGAGATTGTAGAAACTGACTGAAGCTAGAGTCTTGTGAGAAGGGTGGGTTCACCTTAACATTAACTTTTCAAAGGAATAAAATATATTAAAATCAAAAAGACCAGAATATATAAAAGAACAAATAAATAGTCTATAGCAGGGGTCTCCAAACTTTCTAAACAAAGGGTCAGTTTACTATCCCTCAAACTTTAGGGGTGCCAGACTATGGCCATTGGGAGTAGAAAATGTCCCGGCATCAGTTGGAGTAAACAATGCCCCATCGTTAGTGTCATTGGTAGGAACTGTTCCTCATTATTGGTAGTATTTGTGCCCCAACATTGGTAGGAATTGTGTCCTAACATTGGTGTCATTGGGCACCATCGTTACCATCACTTGTAAGAATTGTGCTCCAACATTGGTTTAATTGGGCACCATTGCTGGTGTCATAGGGAGGAATTGTGCCCTATCACTGGTGTCGATGTAAGGAATTGTGCCCCCTCACTGGTGTCATTTGAAAGAATGTGCCCCATCTCTGGTGTTATTGGGCCCTATTGTTTGTGTCATTGGGAGGAACTGTGCCCCATCACTGGTTTTATTGGGAGGAATTGTGTCCTATCGTTGGTGTCATTGGGAGGAATTGTGCTCCTTTGTTGGTGTCAGTGAATGAAGTAGTGCTCCAAGGGCCAGATAAGAGCAAGCAAAGGGCTGCAATCGGCCCCCGGGCTGCAGTTTGGAGACCACTGGTCTATAGGATGAACAAGCACACAAAAACAAAGCTATGAATAAATTATTTGATCAGTTAATGAAGATCAGAAGCAGGAGTTGCTACATATAACAGAGATATTACTAAAGCTAAACTCCCGGCAAATATAACAGAAATATATCAATCCAGCTCTGCATTAATAAATACTGTGTAATTAAATGTATTATTAATATAAAATTGACTATCGGCCCCCTGCATTATGCTACATAGCGGCACTAGGAGAAGGAAGTGCAGCAGTGATGGCAGATTGGTGAGCTGCATCCAAATTTGTTGACAAGAAACATTTACATAGGAGGAGTGAAAAAATTGAGCAGAGAGATGACCACAGACACCTGCTGCTCTTTCACTCTCCTGTCAGCAGGTTAGGGCTGGAGTATACTTAGTAACAAGCTCCTGGGTAATTCATCTCACCAGTGTCAACACATTTTAATTTATCAATTTTGGGAAGACTGTCCCTTTATCATATCTCACAGTACACAATCATTTCCATATGCAAAAATAAATCAGGTGTACATACTGCTGAGCACGGCATTTGCTGCTGCGATGGTATACCAGCTGAACTCCATTGGAAGACCAACAGTGATGGGTACGATGTGGCGGGTCTCAACAGCAATGACAGCTCGAGCATACTGGCCGATAATGCCACTCAAAAGCTCGTTGACGATGTTCCTACCGGCAGCATACCTTTCTGCTGGTTCATTTATTGCCTAAATCAAATTGAACAAAAAGATTGTATGTGAAAAGAAACAACAGGCAAATGATAGGCAGATTCTATATTCCTGAACCTGCCACAGTTCTTACCTGAGCTACTGTCTGGATGGTGTTTTTGCTGACATCATCGAATGCAAGCTCCTGGCCAAAGGTCTTGCCGTACAGAGAAAGCAGTTTCATCTGCACAGGCTGTGCTCTGAATCCCTTTAACTGTCGAAAAATAGTACAAAAGTGCAAATTGTTTAAAGCGAAAAATTTATAAAGGGTGGAACAAAAGAGAAGAAAGAAAAAAGATACAAAACTCTTTTGGGAGCACAAGGTGCACTATCTACATGGAGTTTGTATGCTTTAACCATGTTTATGTAGGTTTCTAAATACTTTGAATTCCCTCTACAAATATATTCATATATCCATTGGCTTTTGACCAAAGTGGCTTTGTGTTTATATTAATGTAGTAGGGACATCTACTGGAAGCCTAGTGTATAGCTGATCCTGGTCACATGTTGTCAGGAGGAGAACCAATCATAACTGCCCTTCCCTTCTTTGCAATCTCCATTTGGCTTATAAAACAATAAATTCAGTATATAAATGAAACCCATGTTTTTTTGTTACAAATTATCACCTTGAAAATTGAATAGAACAGTTGAAGGTTTAGCTCAAGATATGGGAGGTGGTGTGGGTGGAAGGTTACATTTTTTAACTAGTACCTTGAAATTTAAGCTACATCTTTTACTAGATCGTAAGCTCCTATGAAGCAGGAACTGCTGTAAACCATTTTTAATAAACTCTGTATACAACTGTGGAATAGGTTGGTGTGATATAAAAGAAAAAGTATGTCAGTCTCA
Source organism: Staurois parvus (assembly GCF_062004578.1). Lineage (NCBI taxonomy): Eukaryota > Metazoa > Chordata > Amphibia > Anura > Ranidae > Staurois > Staurois parvus. The sequence continues at coordinate 5,377,288 of NW_028318143.1, forward strand.
CCAATTTCACAATCTGGGCGATCTTCTTATATATTGGCAATTTACCAAACTGAATATCTTGTCTTTTCAGCAACTGAGTAAGTCCTTCAGCTCTTATACCAAACTATATATAGTAGAAACAAATGTAAAAAAAAATGTAATTCACAAATCTAGGTAATCTCAGGTGAATGTAAATTTGAGCAATGTTTTCAACATGTACTAATTACTATGTTGCTGATAGCTGTGGATAATTAAATATGCATATAAAAAAACAATTAATGCAGTTATATGTTCATTACATATATTTTCAAATACAACTGGCCTTCTGTCCTAGTATTAACCTCTTGTAATCCCAGAACTAGGAACCAATTAGATAGATGTTCTGCAGTGCATATGTGCTGACATGTAACATGCCGAATGAAGGGGAAGGCAGAGTGATGAATCATCAGTCTGCTGCTTCTTCATTGTCCAGTGACAGGGCTGTAGGCAGGGAGATGATCAAGGTGTATTTTTTAAATACAGGTCACTGACTTCTCTTTGTCAGGGCTGTGAGCCTTCACACTGGGTGGACTGAATTATTAAAAAGCACCTATATATGTATTTTTAATTTAAAATTACACAACACTTGCCTGTAACAGATTGAACTATTGTATCTTTATGCATGAATTGCTTCACAAAGCTTTAGCTGCGCTGTCATCTGCTTGTATAAATAAAATCTATATCACTGCTTTCTACTGCCTGCTTTCACCATGGAAGTTCCAACAAAAAGTAGAAAATCTTCATTTAATAAATTGTAGTTGTGTTCACTTTAATTACCCAATCATATGCAAAAAAACCCATGGAATTTGTTTTTTACATGATTCAATAATTGAAATGAACACAGGCTCGCTTTCCTAACTGAAAATACTCTCCTCTTTTATGACTGTAAATCAGCTCCTTTTTGTCATAGTTTGATTATCTATATATGTAAGTATAAGTGTAGACAACTATACAGTATCGTTTTTCTTGTTCAGGATTCTAAATGGAATTTTCTGTAACTGATTTCATTTTGCATGACTGGGAAATGTTTTTTTTTAACTTTCCTTGCATGTGATTCGCTATTCTTTAAAAAGTGATTTTTCAACACAATCATTTGCAAGGGGAATGTGTTCTAATTTTTTAGTAAATTAACCTCATTATGTAATGTTCATAATTGGAAAACAGTTAAAGTATGGAAAAATACAGAATAAAAATGTAGCTATACCTCTCCTACGTCAACCTCAGAATTGCCAATATAGGACCGCATTTTGACAATCACATTTGTAGGTAACATGGTGGTTGGATTGTTCATGATATAGATTTTTAAATCAACTCCAGACATTAGGGAATCTATCATAAAAAGAACCATTTTAAGACTTTGAGTGATTATTATGTATTAAGCAGATAGTATTCTCTGTTTACTGTTATACTTACATTTGTATAGGTCAAATTGAATGACCTTGCTGTAGCGATATCCCAGTTTATCAAGGATTGGATTGAAGAGCCTCAGTGCTAAATTAGCAGAAGCAGCCCTAGTAGAACAATGTCTGTTTAGTTCTAAAATGTCAACCCTAATAAACATCTTTAATATAGAAATTTATAACTGTATACTAACATGCTTTTAATTTTTGACATTGAAACCTTTATAGAATCCTCAAGAATCTGGTACTTACGTAGATTCTAATTGGGGAATGATGCTCTTAGCTAAGGCTTTAATTTGATAAAAGACAAAGCTGCCAAGCTGTGGGTTGACTAGGGCTTCAGCTACGGCCACATATGCAATGTTCATGATCATGGCAGGGCTGGGTTTTGTTTCAAATAAGGCTATAGAAGACACCATCCTCACTTCTATGTGAACTGCACCATTCGTGTAGACTTTCATGAGGAGTTCTTGAACCTAAAAAGACGGTTTAGACACAGGTTATGGTGAGAAGGGACTAAAGGAATCAAAAAGCATTCCAACCAAATCAGTGCTTAGTGCAGTAAAACCTTCCCAAAACAGAACTCTGATCTCTCCAAGGAATAAAAAAATTTGCATTGACAATGTAGAAATCTAGGGGTGATGGGTGAGTTGGCTGGTATATGTATGTGCGCATACTACTAAACATCGCCATTCAGATGATGGTCTTCACTTACGTTTCCTGGATCTCGTTTGCCAATGTTCCTCAAAGACATGACTGCATCAATCTGGACCTTGACTGAAAGCTCAGCAGCACCAGCAGAAATTCCTGGCAAGTATTTTTGGATATGTTTGAGACTTTGAGACTGACCAGCATTACCAAGAGCTTTCAAAGCCAATGTCATGTCCTCTTCGTGGCCTTGGATGAGGGCATTTTCAGACAAATCATGGAGGTGCTAAAACAGTAAAAACAGCTTTGTAATATTAGCAATAACAATCTAACAGAGTTGTTATATTGGAGACCTACTGGTTGAGCTCCTAACGTTTTCCTGGACTGTCCTTGATTATTTTAAAAGTGTATGTATAAATATTGCAGGGACTGCTTATCATAGAATCAAAACCAAATGCAATATTCCCAACGCACACATCTCTGCAGATGGCTATTCAGTATTGCTGGGTGCTGTAGTAACCACAGGCTGGGAACTGCAGACAATCTAAATGAAGAAATGTCACCAGCACACCAAGGATTCCTTAAAATGGGTCCACAGCTTTATTTTGTGGTCACATGATAAACACAAGGCAATGTTTCGGAGCCACGCTAGGCCCCTTTGTCAGGCAAATGGCCTGACAAAGGGTCCGAAATGTTGCCTTGTGTTTTACATGATAAGCACAAGGCAGCGTTTCGGACCCTTTGCCAGGTAAGGTCACTTGCCTGACAAAGACGCCCTGCATGGCTCCGAAACGTTGCCTTGTGTTTATCGTGTAACCACAAAATAAAACCTTGGACCCATTTTGAGGAATCCTTGGCATGCTGGTGACATTTCCTCACTTTGCTTATCATAGCATGGAACATCACAGCTGGTTTCCAAGAAATTTATGACTATATTTGACAGCTATGTATTGTGATACCCTACCACTAGCCCATCAATCCTCTACTACATACTAATAACACTATAGTAAAATCTTGAAGCTGCCGTATACTACCTTGATCTATTTAGTCATACTAGACATTGTCTACCATGTCTAAAGGTAATGGACTTTTTCACATTGGGCCAGGCTGGGATGAGGAAAGAGCAGCTGCCACAGTCATGGTGTATTTATGTGGTGGGAAAGGGTTGGGCTGGGAACTTGTTGGAGCTCTGTTCTATGGCAGGCAGAGCAAGATTTCCCCTTTACTTTCATCCAGTAGCAACCTACTGTGGGTAGAAGACAGCCGTGAGAGGGGCACCCACTAAGAACAGACTTTTATCTCAGTATGGGCGACTGCATACTATATATATGGAGCAAATTTGGGGACCCTTAGGATCTGTAGGTAGAAGCAGCATTCACAACCCTGTCCAGGTTTCTGCATGCCATGAGTATGATTAAATGAAATGTGCGTATCATAGATACAAATATGATTTTCTTCATAAAAAAACAAAAAAAGTACCTCAATAGTCAAGAATAACTCACCTCCAGAGCAGACGCAGGGCAAGTAGACAGGTGAGCGCAGTATTTTTTGACCATTGTACCTTCGGCCAGGATTGTGAGTTTGCGAAGTGTTGGGTTTTTCTCGATTTGGGGGTCTCTGGCTAGGTCCTGTATAAACAAGCAAACTGACCAATAAGAAGTCTAAATACTGTAGCTAGAAACCTGTAGAAGAACCATTGTCAAGTGTTTTTTCAGCCCATTGGGAACATGCATGTAGCTACTGATTTGTATGCAATTAAGGGAAAATTCCATACTACAGCAATAAATAAAAGTCTAAAATTTGTACAGATACATGGTAGCTTGAGACTTGAAGATAGAATGAATGCAAACTCTGTCAAGAATACATACTTTGGCGATCTGCAGGGCCTGCTGGCTGCCTCTAGTAAATTGCAATGCAAGGGGAATCAGTTCTATTGCTTCTGGATCAGTGAGTTGATAATTGTGAAAGATTAGTTGAATAAACTTCAAGCTGTCCACAGTTCCACCCATGCGAAGACCTTGCAGGAGCCAATTTCTGCAGAGTAGAAAACAACTGACTATAATAAATCATAACAGACAAAGTGATTTAAGGTAGACTGAGGAAGTATTACAAAACATTTTTAGTCAATAAACTATATACAGCTGTGACGGTGATAGGCCCTTGCACCCAAGGCATAAGCTTGGGTGCAAGATGAGTGTCTCAAGTTAGGCTAGCTACCATCACTACCACCACCAAGTTTGCTCTGGCAATAAACATGGGATAAGATATGAAGTGGTGAAGGAGAGGGGAGCTTTGCTGCCTTTTATAAGATTAGCGACAACTCTGGTATATAGGATCTTCAGGTTTCCACAATACTTTTTGACATAAAGGAACTGTGGATAGAGACTTGCCTATGTATCTATGCACCTTGAGTGCTAAAGCAAATCTGCACCAGTACATAACATGCTAAGGTAAGCGCAGTGATAATTAAAGGCTCCATATGAGCTTGATCATTTTACTGTTTTAACAAAAAGCCACCTTGCAGAATTGCTGAACATTCCTTGAATAATCCACTTCCAGGGTATGTAGCTAAAACATACACCCACTCCCACAATGTTGAATGACCTATATCTAGACTTGAAAGCTGTCACAGGTACATGTCTAAGCCTAAGGAAATGCTAACTTTTAAAAATTCTATATTGACATAGGAAATTCTGAAAGTAGTTGAATTTATGTTACAATAGGTACATGATTAGACAACATACAGACAGATGTGGCTTTAAATGTATTGGTATACAGATCAGGAGTTTTGCAAATGGAATTTTGAGGAGATCAGCTATGGCAACCTCCAGATTTGTTTCTCTTGATAGATAGACAAATGTTTTGCACATGCTTTACTTTTATTTTGTATCTAGCTAAGCTCCAGGAATAGAATGCCAAGTTGGGGGCAGCATACTGCAGAGAAGACCACTGTGTTCTGCATGGGAGCAATGAGGCCTTTGCTGACTGCAGAGCTATTGGTCTAACCCAGTAGGTAAGCATGTCGGAGCTCTGTGGAGGGACCCCTATTCCCACACAGATTGCATAGGTTCCATCTCTTGCAAGCTCCCTGGTCTTAAAACTTTTGCTATGCCTAGAGCAGAATGGGGCAAAAATAAAATTAAGGCGCGCGCAAAACTGCAGCACACTTATTTATCACTAAAGACTGAAACTTCTATTGGGCTTTAAAATTTATATGACACATATGACATTATTATGGAGTTATGAAGCTGAACAAGTGCAGAAATGCCTTTTATGTTTGTAAATTCATGTTACCACTGTTGAGTAACCAGTAAGTTTGGAGTATGTTGTTGAAATTTCTAACTTCTTAGCAGACTCCTTAGCAGAAAATTGCACTAGGTTCAGAATGCTCAACACTGCACTGCGCATTTGCAGATAGTTATCCATTATGACCCCACCTTAAGACTACTGTGTATTATATTATGTAGAAGGTAGTCTAGACCAGCCTTTTCAACCAGGGTGACGCAACACCTTTGGGTGCCATCTAGGTTCTTCAGGGGCGCCATGGAAAATGCCTAAAAAAAATCCCCAAATTGCCCAAAAATTATCATCAAGCTGATGAATGGATCAAGCCTTCCCTTTTTTGTTACACAAAGCCACAGGTTTTTATTGTGCAGTACTACAACCTGGGTCCCCATGGAGACCAGTGGCCAGCACCCTAACAGCTAAAGATGTCAGGCACCTGGAGTATGTCAGGCACCTGCAGAGCACCCTTTTTTGTCCATTCCCTGCTCCTCTCCATCAGCACTGAGGTCACGTTTGCTGTGTAAGGGAGAGAAACTGAGGCAGAAGAGAAACACTGAAAAACTAGTCAGTACCAGTGAGCACAGGTATATTTGCTTTGTGAAAATAAATCACCTTTAATGTTGAGGGTCCTACATGTGTGTTGATGCATTATGTAAAACTAGTTTTACACATTTTAGAAAGGGGTGTCTCATGATTGTGCATACATTTTTTAGGGTGCCTTGAGTTGAGAAACACTGGTCTAGACAGTGACAAATATGTCAGGAGAATGCTAATTTAGTTATATCGAACTACTCTTCATGTATAAGGCAGCCCATACATTGATCATCTTTTTCATTCAACCAGTGGGTTGGACTAAAAAAAAAAAAAGATCTGATTCCCCACTCCTGCTGTGCTATTGTGTTCTGACAGCAGGAAGACTCCTCTGCAGTCAGGATACACTGATTAATTCTTCTGGCCATATCCACTGGCACTGATCGTTCAGGAAAACCCCAACAGGCTGGTTGCACACAAGTCAATCGGATGATGTACAATGGTGTACAACCAGCCTGCCCATACATGGATAGAAATTTGGATGGTCCCTGCTGAACCAGCCACATTTTAATCCATCTATGACTGTCTTAAGTAATTTTTTCTTGGGGACACGTTACCTTTACATATAAAGAAAGGTAGCAAAACAATGTCCTAGCAACTACTGTGGTCCAAATGTTCAGTTTGTCTGGCTGTTTGGAAAGATGGAGTTTAGTGACAATAGGCACTCTTTTCCCAAATATGGGCAGACTTGGTGGAATGTAGGCAGATCAGAAAAAGATCTTGGACCAGTCTTTAGATTTACAGGATAGATTCACCTTTAGTAACATGTTACACCTGTATTTAGGGCGTAATATGAAACATGTTACTATGCAGTATCCTCCCTGTCACCCTCATCACACCCTGTTACAGAGGATGGGTTTTTTCTCTACGCACCCACGGTCTCATGCCCACACAGCCATGTCATTCATTCACAGTTCCCTGTGACAGATTCAGGAGACAGACCTGTAGTATCACAGAACTGCATGCATGCTGATCAACGTGCTCGTAGTTCATTCACACTGCCTACAGCTCAAGAACTGTCTGCCCATACAGAGGTACAGGCAGTGCAGTCTGTCAATGCACCCGCAATCCACTGATAGTAGGTACAATGCTCTGCCGACTCCTGTCAAAAAAATAATACAGTAAATGCACATTTCTTTTTCTGCAAAGAGATGTACAGTTATTATTTTGTTTTAGAAAAGGTGAGCTTAGCCTTTAAACACTAGGAGCTACGACAAAGTGGGCAAGGAGCTTGCTGACCTGTGTCTTGGTTTTGGAGCAAGCTGCTTCCATGTGGTGTGGAGAATCTCGGGAGAAGACATGCGAAGAAGCTGAACTAGTTCCATGAATTTCATTGATGAATCCATATGGATCTTCCCCTTGTTGTGATCTACCAGGTGTTGTACAACGTGCTCTATCTGATAGGAGTAAAGCAGAGAACCAGTCAGATTTGTGAAGTGAGTCCCAGAACAAAGGCTGTGAAAATCTTAATTCAGTTACATTATATAGTATATTCTGTCAGTTTTATATGAAACTACCAGGCAAAGAACAAACCAGGCTTTAGCAATTTACCTGAGCCTCAATGTTTTTGTTGCTAACAAGAATAAAAGAAATCTGGTGTAATTCTTCATCAAAACTGTAAAAGATATTTCCGCGGTTGTGGAGTTCAATCTGAGGGGGGCTTGATTGACTGCTTCTGGTTCCAAAAAGGATCAGGACTTGCCTAAACACAAAAAGACACTTTAGAATGACTTTCTTTACAAATATAGCAAACAATGGCTACTTCCAGTTCCCACTGTGTTATTAAAGGGATATCCACTGTTAGTATGAAAGACAAAATTCCTGGCTATTAAATCTGTAAGGAGTGTCTTTTGTGAGTGTAGACAACGTACATCAGAGAGGTTCTAAGGGTACAGCATTTCTGATCTTGGAAATCCATGAACAGGTGGTTTTCCAAAGTCAGAACTGTGTCACGATGAACAATTCATCTGAATACCCCATCAGGCTCCATAAAGGTCCGTGTTAAATGACCTTGTAGCATGCCATCATAATAAAGTGGCTTTCCACTTTCTTACTGAAAGTGAAAAACTCTTCATATGGGGCCATACATTTTGAAAATGATTTACACTGTTAAATTATTGTAATTACTAGGTTACTACTAGTAGCCTCCTAATTGTAGTAGATGCTAAACAGATGTGAATTTGCAGGAGGATTAAAGTGGTAGTAAAGTGTGTTTTTTAACTTGTACCTACAGGTAAGGCTTACTTGTAGGCACTGTAAATATCTCCTAAACGTTCACTATTCAGGAGATATTTGCCTGTGTAGAGCACTGGTGCATGTGCTTTGAAGGAACGGCATGCCTGTGACGTTCCTTCAGTGCTGTGTGCTGTAAAAAGTGACTCCCACGTGCATGCGCAGGAGTGACGTCATCGATGCTCAACCTTCAAGCCACTGGAGTCCACAAACCAGGAAGAGGGATCGAGTGAAGATGGAAGCCCTGTCAGCGGTGACAGCGTGCTGCTGAAGAGCTTCAATTTAAGGTAAGTTTAACATAATGTGCTATTATACGATCAGGGGTGGACTGACAATTCATGGGGCCCCCGGGAAATAGAGGATCATGGGTCCCCTGTGTCCTTGCCCAAACTCAAAAAAGACTATGAAAAAGGTACCAGGGGCATCTCATGGGGCCCCCTACTGACCCAGGGCCCTCGGGCAGTGCCCGAGTTTCCAAATGGTCAGTCCGCTCCTGTATGCGATACATACTAGCACATTATGACATTGCCCTTGCAGGGGAAAACTTTTTTTTTGGAGAGTTCACTACCTCTTTAAAGCGGTAGTAAACTCTGCTGTAACATTTTTATTTTGGGGCCCAGGTGGATTATGCCATAATGTGCTAGTATGCATGGCATATTAGTATTTTTGGTGAAGACTTACATGTCAAACGGTGCCCTCCAACGCTGCGGTGGGATCGATCTGGAGTGCCCCCAGTGCTTCCATCTTTGCCTGGTCTTCCTTCTGCATCCCGTAGCGTTGTGATAGGCCGGAATGCGATGATGTAACTCCCACGCATGCGAATGGAAGTCATATCATTGCGGCACAGATCGGGGCTGTAAATGCTCGCTGAGCTGTGTACATGACAGCTGACAGGCAGGAGGATGCATTTATGGCAGAAGTGACCAATAAGGTCTCTTCTGTCATAAATACCCTGCATGTCAGCAACTTTTTAGAAATTGACTTCACTTCCACTTTAAGATGAATTTAATGATGAATACTCACTTTGATTCCATTGTGGCACCACCATTACGTTCCTGTAGTGGACTGTAATTTATCATGTGCTGTAAGACAACCTCCTGGATGATATTGTTTTTCATCCTAATTTTGGATGTTGCAGCATTACGTACATTCCTGTGCATCTAGATGAAGAAAAGAGAGGAAGTCAGTGATAAAAAAAGGGGACTACTTACAAAAAAAAACAGAGAATAAAAAATATTAAGAAAGGTGAAATCCATAGAGACCAGTCAGCAGTCATCCTTTAATTTATGGGAACATAAAATGAGGAATCTGATTGGTCATTGTGGACAGCAATTGCGCATTTAAATCTTATTTTTTTCCCTAAAGGTTTTTTTTTTGTATAGAAATAAACTGTACCCTTTCACAAGGTTCACATTTGTCCAAGAAAACCATTCCAATATTCTTTGATACTTTTTCTTGGCAGTTATTGTAGTCTATGGTTTTCAGAAGAACCAGTTTGTCTTTCAGTCCCTTTTTGACCACATATCTCGTATGACAGACACCTCCAATGCTGGTCTGTAATTCAGAAAGAAGTAGATAAATTAACATTGAACATTAAAAGCACGCCTCAAACATTTTCTGCTCTTAAAGTGTATCTGAAATACTGAGAAGTTATTACCCCTGTCATATTTTTTAATTGCTGTCTGTATCCCCTTTAGGGGATATACTTTCTCTGTTTGTCTTGGCGATTACCATCACTGGGACTGAAAACTACATTTTGCATTGCCACCAGAACAGGAGTAGAGGGGGAATCTTCCAATGGAGACATTTGTTCTGTGAGAGCTGTCTACAGTTCTATTTCTCTCACATTGGACAGATTTCCTCTAACTTCCTGTTGTCTCTACAGGACAGGAAGTAAAGAGAAATATCTCCAATAGGACACAGATGATAAAAAAACCTGACAGAGGTCTTTACCATTCCCTAGTCTACCCATAATAAAAAAAAGGTTTTGGGTAACACTGCCTTTTTTTTTTATAATGTAACACGTGTCCACCCTAGCTATTTAGGCCTTGTCTTTAAATATCTATGTCCCATACTGATGGTTAAAGAGGAAGTTGTATGGTGTTCAGCACATGCATGACAACCTTATGAAATAATTTATGGAACCTATGAGGAATCATTAAAGAAATGCTTCTACTCTACACCTCTGTGTTCATATTTATACCATCCAAATGCTCTTGTTGAACTAGACATATATTATATTCCCTAAAAATAACAACAAAGAATGAGCAAAAGCTCAGAAACAAACACCAACCTCTTGCAGATCGTATGTATTCTGGGACATCTTGATGTTGACATTGAACAAGCTGAGAATTCCTTTGAACATGTTGAGGACAAAATCTGAAACATCACTAGGGGCAAAGATGTCTCCAACACGTCCATTGTGATACTCAAACTCGATGTGTTTGGAAAACTGTTCAGACAGAGCCTGGCTCAGGCTAGAGGAGCGAGTGAATGGATCTTTGGGCCACACACCCGTAACTTCTTTTATATTAATAGACACTACCTAAAAGAGAAAAGTATCAGTAGTTTAAGCAGTGCTAAAAGTTCATGAAAAATACATTTAACATAACAAATTTCCAACTATGAACATTTAAATAAAAGGTCATGTTTTTTGGGGTCAGTAGCTCCATTAAGGCAACACTTCAATCATTTGCACAAAGCAGATTATTCTAACCTATTTTAGAAGTGTAATTATTTCCTGGAATTAAATAAAACAAGGATATTATATTTGCTCCATGCACAGCTTACTGAATAGTGAAACAGGTAAATACAAATCTTAGCACAAGCAATTTCAGGTGCCAGAAATAACTGAAGTAAACATTACATTTTTTTTGGATGATTATGCATAAAAAATCTGGGAAAAATCTGTTTGATGCAAGGACCCATCCAGGTTTCAATTCAGAGAAAGGCCACCTAGACCTAGGCCTAGAGTAGATAGCCATGGAGAAGGAATTAAAAAATTCTCACTCTCCAAGACATTTTGAAGATTTTTGAATGCAGCGCTGTAATGATTGTAGATTAGAAAACAAAAAGTGGAAAAAGACGCACACCAGGGCCCAGCCACTACTTTGCAAGGTAAAGATACAGCTTCAGCCTGAACTCCTCCTGCTCCTCTGACATGTTTTGCCCCACCTAGAGGCTTAATCGTTGAGATATAATGATTTTGATGATTGATTATTTAAATATTAATGTCCAATCCAGTGCTCCAATATATTCATCCGTGATTCACAGTTTATTATCTTCCATGTCATCTTTACATCTTCAATCCCGTGTGTCATTCTCCACCCAAACTGAAAATGTACTGCTGTGCTCCATTGTGATTGGACTTCACTCCCAGCAATCATCAGTTGTGCTCTGACCTTATTATATTGGACCTAGTGATTAGTAAAGCTGGCCATAGATGGTTCAAATCTCAGCCAGTTCAGCAGGATTCAAACCATGGGCAGGCTGATTGTACCCAATGTTGATTGTTGTACAACTTGCATACAACCAGCATGTCAGATTTTTACATGTCATTATTGCCAGCAGCTATAGACTCTTGCAATAATCACTGTGTTCTCCTGACAGGGACAGCTCCCTGTGCCCCCCCCAACAGGGAGAACATAATAGCTCCTGGCAGTGTTGATGGAGAATCAAGCTATTTTTTCTCCCGCAATTCATGGTTGCAGGAAAGAAAATTGCATCATTTATGGCCTGCCTAAATCCAAATAGCGCTTATTCCCACCAAGGGTTCATCACCATAAACTGTCCAGGAAAATTAACTGATCCTTCCCACAGAGGGTTAACCTCGCAGTAGCTTTGTCTCCCAGATAAGACAATGCACTCAAATCAAATAGCATTGAGAACTCATAGTGCTTTCAGTAACCAGCTCATTTATTAATAAACAAACTGATTCCAGAAAGCAGTATGAGTTCTCTCTGCTATTTGTTTTGAGCGTATTGTCTTACCTAGGAGGCAAAGCCACAGTGAGAATAACTAATCAGTGCAGGTTAGCTACAGTTTGAGCTAGGATATATCACAGTGCAGGAGTAAAAAAAATGAAACACTCTCGAAGACATGCAATAAAAATCTGGTCCATGTCTATAAGTGTAATTTATATTAGGGTCCATAATATCTCCCAATTGCTTTAGATTCATTTGTTTTTATTACCTTGAGTAGGTATCTCCTTTGACCATGAGCGCTGATCTCCAGCTTAGCAATCATATGAATTCCAGTACGGCCAAGGTCTTTTTCTGGAAGTCCGATCATGGTAGAGGCCTCATAGCTGTATATTGCTATTTTATTCTGGCTGAATGTAGGATCTGTGGAAGAAATCAATTGTTAATTGTGAGATGAAGACAGGATTTGATGGGGCACTTGATGGGATACTAAACTCTATATATTTATTCTATATATTTAAAACAACATTGCCTCTTTTGCATGCAGTGTTAAGGCCCAAATGTTTGTGAAGGTTCTCAGTTATGAAGATCATGGTATAGTTAGTAATAGCTAGTAACAAACAGCTGGACTTGGTCTGTTAAGTTGACAACATTTTACCACTTGTTCAAGTATCTACTTTAGTTCTAATGAAGTTCTTGGAACTGAGGAAGCCACTTAAAACGTTAGTGAAATGTTTTCAACATTACAGAAGACATCCGGTTAAATGTGACTAACTACTCTTTGCTGTTAAGGACAGGGGGTTGGCATCATGAGTGGAGCAATAAAAGTTAATATTGTTCACGTTATGCTTTATTCAATATGTTGGGATTGGTATATACTGCTATAGCTGCAGTAAAAAATTTATAGATGGCCTTGCAGGGCAGAGCAGGTCTTTACCAGGTCTTGTCATGAAAGGAAATTGGTCTTTAAGAAATGTACGGTAAGTACATTTCTTAAAGACCAATTTCCTTTCATGACAAGTTTGATATTTTATAAAATGGAATGAATAATACTTTTGCCTATAAAGTGGCAAATATTCCTGGTGGAAAAACATTACAACTCTAAACAGAAATCTGTTGGTAGTTGGCAGTAGATTATATAGTATATAATATTTTAAATGTTTTATGTTGCACTATGTATAAAACTTACTAAAGAGGCTGAAAAGTGCATTAAATGATAAGTAAAGTTATAGTTACTAAGTAAAATATAATTTGTAGTTATGACTATAGTTATATTTTTTATTTTTTTATTGCTGGAATTATTGTCTGCTAAAGAACTATAGTTACTTGTACATTACAATTTTTATCAAGAAAAAAATGTATTTTACTAAATATATTTGCAATGTAATTAAAATGTAATGCACAAAACCAGGTTTTAATGCTATAATTCTATAAATCTGATTGTACAGACAGTTGAAAAGAAAAACATTTTTTTTTTTACCTATTTTGGCATGCTCAGCACCTGTTTAAACAAAAACAAAATGAAAAAGTGATGTTAAATACAATCCCAGGAAAAAAAGTGTTTAAAAAGCATTAACATATTTTATGTAAAAAATATGCTTAGAGACATATTAAAGTAATACTAAATAATTTTCCCCTCCCTCCTAGATTGTAAGCTCCAAGGATCAGGGCCCTCCTAACCCTCTTGTATTGAACTGTATTGTTGCTGTATTGTCTCCCGTTATATTGTAAAGCGCTGAGCAAACTGTTGGCGCTATATAAATCCTGTAGAATAATAATAATAATAATAATTTAAATATTAAATCAATGTATATTCAAATATTTACTAATACTGGAAGACTCACCCGCTAGTGCGAGCACTAGCGCTAGGATGATTCCCCTCATGATGATGGTGAATACTCCACTAAGGACATCCTGGGGTATTTATAGTGGAAGCTCTGGTAAACGATCTCTGGACACACCACTTTTGGCAAGCTACAGTGTGCTTATCGCTTTTGGCTAGCCAACAATTTCATAAATTATTACCTTTCCAAAAAAATAAGGGCATCATCCTGCACATTTAATAACAAAGATATTGTAGAAAAGAAAACATTTTTACATGTGTATCAACACATATAGATAATCTGCATAATTTCTAAATGTTGGTTATTTTTTATTTTTTTAGCTTACGATACTGTTAAGTTAGTCTTTTTTGTGATAACATACAGGTTAAGTAAACTTTGTCCTGGTCACTGTGACATTTGGACAGCACAGCCTACAAGTCACATTAACCGTGCATCATCATCAGATCCAAGCATATAGACATTTCATCCCCAAGGGAACCTGATGGTATATTTCACTTAAAAGCATCTTTTTATAAAGTAATAAATACACAATTATCTTAACATATAATTATTATGTAGGAATGTAGGAATGAAAAATAAGGAACAAGAATCCCATATATTTCCTAGCAAATCTGAATGAAATTGTTTGATTTATAAAATTTAAAGGAAACTTGTACTAAGAGATATACGGAGGCTACCATTACTGACATAACATTTTGAAAATGCATGCTGCCTGGCTGACATGAAGATCTAATATTATCCTTAAAAAAGAAATGAGGTCTGGGACAATACATATAAAACATCACTTTTAATTTATCCGTTAAAAGTTGTTCCAAACAAGTAACAAAATATTTTTAGTGATAATTTAAAAGTGAAAGCTGTCTGTAGCTGTTAGGCTGGAGATGCCGGCACTGATACATGGAACCAGCTTTGGAGAGGACATGTGCAGTGTTTGGCTGCAGCATTCTATGTGAGCAGGGGCGGACTGACAACTCATGGGGCCCCCGGGCAATAGGGGATCATGGGGCCCCTGTGCCCCTGCCTAAACTCAAAAAAAGCCTATGAAAAAGGTACCAGGGGCATCTCATGGGGCCCCCTACTGACCCTGGGCCCTTGGGCAGTGCCCGTGTTTCCAAATGGTCAGTCTGCCCCTGTATGTGAGCAGTCTTAATAAATAAGAAAGATTATGCACATGAACTCATGACAAAGATAAACAGTAACCACAGCAACTGGATGAGTGAAATATTATAAACTGATTAAAAAAAGAGACTAGCAAAAATATAAAATAATATATAAATAAACCACAATTCATAAAACTCTCCTTCGCCTCAAACTAATTATAGTATATGAGCAGCACAGTGGCTAAATGGTTAGCATTTCCACCTGGCAGTACTAGAGTCGTTGGTTTGAATATCCAACCATGGCACCACCTGCCTGAAGTTTGCATGTTCTCCCTGTGCCTGCGTGGGTTTCCTCCAGGTACTCGGGTTTCCTCTCACACTCTAAAGACATGTTGGTAGGTAAATTAGACCCTGTCTAAACTGGCCCTAGAATATGTATGTATGAATGGAAGTTAGGAACCTTAGATTGTATGCCCCTTGAGGGTTAGGGACTGATGTGAATGTACAATATATATGTAGAGCACCACGTAAACTGATAGCGCTATATAAGTACCTGAAATAAATAAATAGTATAGTTCTAACTTCTAGTTCCTTGTGGAGACCCACAGAAGCTAATGTATTTAACGTGAAGATCCAAAAGGTCTCATGGTGACAAAACCCATGGCATCTTTTGAGTTACACAGGGTAACTTATTCCATGATCCAAACTTTAAGACCTACAGTAGAATTGTAGCCCTTTAGCGTGAAATGTCTCAGGACACTCTGTTGTCCTGCTTGATGAGCCTCCCCAAATCTGCACCTACATAAGTGTTCTGGTGGTTCTTCCTACATACAGAAGATCAAAAGGGCAAGACAAGCAGTATATCACAAACTCGGTGGAGCAGTTATAGAAAGCTTGCATGGGGTATATTTCACCACTACAGTCAGAAAACCTCCTTTTACTGTATTGAATATACTTGTATATCATGTACTTCCTCTTCCCGCACTGGAAGATACCAACAGGATTGCGACAGAAACTAACCAGGGTGTTGGCTATATCATAAGTCAGCCATAGATACTGTTAAATAATCTTGATATGTTTCAGTCTTTTTAACTATTTCACAAATGTGTTCAAGTCCTGAAAAAAAAAACAAGGAGATGTGAGGGCAAATTGATCCAAACAAAAATAGAGAAGCTGAATAGGGATTTGGAAGGTTACAAGCAAGCACACATCTTCTCCTTGAAAATGAAGCATAATCAAACTATAGTGCCCAGAACCCTCCTATATCACTCATGAGTCTAAAACCAGTGCCCAATTTCAATATTGGGAGCATGTGAAAATGTAAACTACGCCCATCCTTATCAAAACAGAATCTGAATTGTAGTGTCCCCTCTAAACCCTATAAACCTACCACAACATAGACTAAAGAGATACCCATTAATACTATTACCAACATGCAGACAGCATGTACAACACTTACACAGAACAATATATGTAAGAGGTCTGTCTCTGGGGATACGCACACTATACAAAATGTTGTCATCATTACTACTGGAGGCCCAGTAGTACATCAGCTGATCATCCCATCATTGTAGAAGCAAGTGACCTGGAGACTCCAAACCATCCCATTGACATTGCTGTTTCCATCATTAACCATTCCTCACAATGAAGATAGATTAGTGCGGGATTCAACCAGCAATGTAGAACAGCGCCTAGGTGTAAATGAGATGTTGGATTCCACACCAGGTAAAAATGGGCCTTTTTTTAACATCCCCCTCTGCAATCTTCCAAAGGAAAAAAGAAAGCTAAGAGAAAAGGAAGAAGAGTAGGGAAATCAAAGAAAAAGGTAGAAAAGACTTACCCCCCAGGTACAGCTAGAAAGTTAAATCTTTCTTCCCGTTCTCTGTTTGATGATGAAGTGTCTGTGTTGAATAAAAGACTTAATTTTGTTCCAAACAACAAACAATCTATACAGTATTCACATAAGTTCATTCGTAGTCTCATAGTCAAGAGATTTTATAATATGAAATCTAATCCCCAGACATATGAAGGGCATCAGAATCCCAAGGTAGAGAATGTCCAGCATGAGTTGAATGACAATGAAAAATTGACTATCAACATTCTAGAGCAGGGGTGTCAAACTGCGGCCCTCCAGCTGTTGAGGCATTGCAGGGCTGACAGTTAAAAGCATGACACCCAAAGGCAGAGGCATGATGGGACTTGCAGTTTCTCAACAGCTGGAGGGTCACAGTTTGACATCTTAGTTCTAGAGCAGGGGTGTCAAACAGGTGGCCCTCCAGCTGTTGCAATACTACAAGTCCTATCATGCCTCTACCTTTGGGAGTCATGCTTGTAACTGTCAATCTTGCAATGCCTCATGGGACTTGTAGTTTGGCAACAGCTGGAGGGCCGCCAGTTTGACTCCTGTGTTCTAGAGGAGTGTTTCTCAACCTTTTTTTAGTCAAGATACCCTTTAAAATTATGGACAGCCTGAGGTACCCCTTAAAATTATGATAGTCTTGAGGCACCCCATTCTAAAATGCGGTGCCTCCAGACTGTCCATAATTTTAAAAGGGCACCGCATTCTAAAATGTGAAAAATTATGTGACCCCAGCACTAATGGAGAAGGGCAGGGGAGGGTAAAACTAGGATGCTGTGCAGGCAGCTGACATCCTCCTTATCAAATGATGATGTCATTAGTTGTCAGGATGCCGACACTAGAAGGTCGTAATGGTGCGCAATGAAAACCTGTGGCTTTGTGTAACTAAAAGGCACACTTGTTCCATTGCTGGCTGTATAAACATTTTTGACAATTTTTAGACATTTTGCCAAGGCACCCCTGAAGAAACCTCAAGGCACCCTGGTTGAGAAAGGCTGTTCTAGAGGATCTCCTCTATGACAATGAAATAACTATAAATGATGTTATCTCTGAAGCTAACACTTCCTCTAAAAACACAACTTTTAAACCTAAATTGGTATTCTACCTGACACAAGCTACAAAACCATTCCTAGAAGCTTACTATCATCTCATGTATTCATAACTGTTAAATTTGTGTGACACAGCAAATGGCAACATGATGCAATCCTTTGCCCACGACCATAAGAATTGATGCCAGGACCTTTCTTACTACAGTATATATGCGATACTTTATACCTCCTAAATACATTAAAAAACCTACTCTTGGAAATCTTCATACATTTGGCTCTCCATACAGTATATGTAAGCTTTCTATATACAGCAATCCCTCATGAAATAAGTTTATTTGATTACAAGTTCCAACCTCAATCCAAAACAGGCCCAACTTATTCTAAACAGTACTAAGCTCTGTCTGGAACATACAGGCAGTCCCCGGGTAACGAACAAGATAGGTTCTGTAGGTTTGTTCTTAAGTTGAGTTTGTATGTAAGTTGGAACAGGTACTTTTCTTAAGTATGACTTCAGCCAAAAAAATATTTTTAAGTTTTGGATAGCAAAAGAAAATGCAGTGATGTGAGATTGCTAACAGGTCTGCCGGACAGTAGGTGGCAGCATGCGGTGAGCAGCAAGATGGGAGTCCGGCACTTTCCAGAAACAGCATGACGTCATGCTGCCTCCCTTCTTAAGTATGATTTGTATATAATTCGGATGTTTGTAACTCGGGGACTGCCTGCAATTATTTCATATTTGATGATGAATATTATCTACAAATCAAAGGTACCGCTATGGGCACGAGTTTCACACCCAGCCATGCCAACCTCACCATAACTGTATATGGAGCAATAAACCTTTTGTCTCCCAAGTTATATTTTCTGTTGTTATAAAGATAATATGTTACCATTTGGAACAGGCATTCCTCTTCTGTGTCGAGTATTGTAACGGCAATAACTGGGGCTCACCTTTGCCTATGTTTGTGACCCTTCCTCATTGTTTTTTTAAATTTGGAATTGGGACACAGAGAGGGAAATATCATATCCAAAAACCATTTAAAGCCCAGAGTTCATACTTACATCCCCTGAGCTGTCACCATCCCAAATGAAAGAACAATATCCTTAGGAGCCAATTTTGTAAGATTGTAGGCTCAGAAAAAACTGCCCACTTAGTCAAGACTATGTCATTCATGGTTAGACACTAAAAGCTACATTTTTAGAAGGATGCTCTGAGGAATTAGTGGAGGAAGTGTTCACTAATAAACTTGATCCACGACCACCCTCAAAAAAACAGGAGCTTCTTCTATTTATAATGTAAAACTTATCAAACCGTTCCACTCAAAATTAAGACATATAAAGCTTATTGTGAGAAAGACAGCCAATTCTATTCCAGGATCCTAATTTGAGTCCAGTATTACCCCCAAAACCAAAATTTTTACCAAAAGGCATCTAATATCAAAAATAATATAGCACCCAGTAAAATCAAAACCATTAGGATTACTTTCTGTCACAATCATGTTAGTATCTTCCAGTGCAATGCAAGTGACATGCAAGTATATCCAATGCAGACAAAGGATGTTTTCTGACTGTAGAAACAAAAAATATCCCATACAAGTTTTCTAAAACTGCTCTACTGAGTTGGTGATATGCTGCTTGTCTTGCTCTTTCAGTCTCCTGTAGGAGAAACCTTTTTTCCTATAGGAAAAACCACCAGAACACTTAGGTGCAGATTTGGGGAGCATAGAAGGCTCATCAAGCAGGGGAGTCTTCATCATAGGGTCCCAAGACATTGCACCCAAAAGTACAAAAAATTCTACCAATGCTCTTAAACTTTGGATCATAAACTATATTCCCCCATGTAACTCCATAACTGAAAAGTTCCATAGGTTATGACACCATGAGACCTTTTGGATCTTCACGCTAAATACATTATCTCCTGTGGGTAGCAATGAAGAATTTGAAGTTAGCACTATGCTATAATTAGTTTGAGGTGAATGGAAGTTTTATGAATTCTTGTTGTTTATTTGTATAATATTTTCTATTTTTGCTAATCTCTTTTTTAATCAGTTTTTAATATCTCACTCATTCGATTACCATGGTTACTGTTTATCTTTGCTGTTTAATCTTTCTTATTAAGACACAAAGGGGGTTATTTACTAAAACCGGAGACTGCAAAATCTGTTGCAGCTCTGTATAGAAACCAATCAGCTTCCAGGTTTTTTGAACAGCTTAACTGAACAAGCCAAGTTTAGAAGCTGATTGGCTACCATGCATAGCTGCACCAGAATTTGCACTCTCCAGTTTTAACAAATCAACCGCAATGTTTCTTCTTTTTATGTGAAAATATTTTTTTACTGTCATGACACTCCCCTTATTGGCCATAGCATGGATAGTGGTGACAGTTTAGAATTATATCTTATATCCCACTCTTTTTTGTGCAATCCACTCCAGTGATTCATTTTTTAATTCAATTTTTTAAATTTTTAATTAAGAACCCCTTTTGTTCTAATCCTGTTAATAGGATGTATGGATGCCCAGATGTAGATCTAGCATGTGAAAAGTGTCCCTTAAAATGTGATTTTTATTAATACTACCAATCAAGGACAGACTGACCATTTGGAAACTCGGGCACTGCCCGAGGACCCGCGGTCAGTAGGGGGCCCCATGAGATGCCCCTGGTACCTTTTTCATAGGCTTTTTTGAATTTGGACAAGGACACAGGGGCCCCATGATCCCCTATTACCCGGGGGCCCCATGAGTTTTCAGTCCGCCCCTGCTACCAATAGTGGTTTTGGCTCTAGGGACCCAGAAGCGTCTCTCTCCCTGATACTATTTAATGCCACCTGTCAGTTCCATCCCTAGGCTGACTTTCTAAAATATGGACCCAGTATAAGTATGTCTATCAGGAGTTTTAATTTCAGCCTGATTTTATTTGCTGCACGCTAGTTCCAGGTCAGTGGCTAAGAAGTGATCAATCCAGTGAGTCAGCATATTAGCCAGATAACTAGCACTTGCAGGAAAATGTAATTAATAGCAACTTCAGATTTCCTTTAACAATTAACCTCAATTTGCTGACGTTACACAACAGTAAAAGTGCTTTATCCAGTCACCTGTTAGTTTACAAATACAATCTTTTTCATTTTTCTGGACTATCAAATGTAATATAAAGAAAGAGAAAACCAATATTATGCTGGAGAATGAATGACTTCCAACTTGAACATTACCAAGTTTTAGTACCAACGCTAAAACAATTCCATTGAACTTTAGAGATTATAGGGAAAAATCAGTATGAATATGCACCAGAGTTTGCTGATCAAAATGTGTCTTAAAGTTAAAGTTTAATTCTACCTGTAAATTATAAAACAAAAACACATACACTTAAAAAACAGTCTAGCAAGAATTAAATAAAAATCACTTAAAATAAAGAAGTAAATCTAAATGTGAAAAAATGATCCCATATTTACAGATATATTGTCTGAAACAGAAAAGTTGATCATCTGAAAGGACAAATATAAAATGTGGAAGAGAGTCACCTAGTGGTCAAATTTCCCGATTTCATATAAAACAGCAGATTAAGAAAATCAACTTAAAAAAATGAAACATATGAAAATGTGATGAATAATGATATAATAGGTAATTTTTTGTATCAATAATACAAATAACAACTACAATCAAGTAAACAGAAACAGCCACAAAGTTAAACTTCCAGTACCTTTTGAAGCATTTTGCAATGCAGAATTAAATTAATTGTAATTGGATACACTGATATAATAATTTTTGGTCTTCCATTACTCAAAAACAGTAATTGCTTCAAAGTGTATTGCCATCTGTATTGTAGAAGGAAATGAAAAAGAGCACTATGGTTGTTAGAGCAGCTTGTGATATTGTCCCAAATATATTTTTGCTACTTTATTCACAACTACGGACATCAGTGCCAATTATTTTCATCTGTATTGTAATTTTTTTTTTTTACTTGTTTTTAAAGGGGGTTATCTCTAAATTAAACTAAATTACTGTTTTAAAAATATTTATTGTATACAGTATACTTTATTTTTCTCCTGCAATTTCATCTTCTTTATTGTAACTATTTTAAATATGATGTTTTTCTTAACTTTACTATTCAAGATATCAAAATATAGAATTATTTGTTTTAATTTGTCTAACAATTTTTTACAGCAAAACAAGATACTACATTTTTGCTTTTGCAAGTTTTATAATTATACAAGTTTATTGTTATACTTTTAGCACGTTATCATTATTATTATATACTAATAATAATAGGTCATTATATAGTCTAGATAATTGGTATAATCGTTATAATATATTAATGCTGGTAATCTTATAATTTTAAATGAACAATTGGTTAATACTGATATAATACTCGAGTGAATTGCAGCATTATGCTATGCAGAATAATATAGAAATATATTAAGATATTATTGTGATTTTAGAGTATTAAAGTATTAATAAAGCCAAATTAAAGAATTAAATAAATCACCAATAATAATTACAATGGAATATATTTATAATGTGGACAACAGAAAAGATTTACAGAAGTGAAATTTTTGTTTGAAATTGAACAAAAAAGCATGATAATATACTGTATACACATCACATACATATACTGTATATTTGTTAAATTACGTACAGCTCATTAGGTGTGTATGAAAATATGCCATAATGGCTAGACTATTAGGTGCATTTTAGAATAGGTGCTGTCATTTTTGTTACCTTGTATGAAAGGGTCTATCTAATAAATATTTTCAAACTGTTCTTAACAGTTTTGAAGTTATTATTTAAGTAACTAATAACTATTCAGATCCAGGGACAAATGACTGCATTGTGATTGCTTGCTATGAAGCAACAGACTCACTTCCCCCTTAGAGGGAATATAGCTTTAGTAAACTAAGAGATATTTTTTTAAAACAATCAATCTGATTTCAGCCTGATTATTTCATACTGTTTGCCTGATTCTTTCATGTTTGGAAAGCACAACTGATATCCACAATTGATATGCCTTGAAACTTAGTAAAAAAACGTTGAAAGTGAAAAGCACTTTGACAACTTAAGCCACTCAATATTTGATTAAATTAAAGTTATCTGGCAAGATATTATTATTATTAATAACAATAATAATAATAATAATGTTGTTATTACTGGTATAATTATTATTTTATATTGTAAAGCGCTGAGCAAACTGTTGGCGCTATATAAATCCTGTATTATAATAATAATAATAATAATAATATTATTATAATTTTCAACCCTTACATACCAGAAAAGATACAAATTGGCAGGTACAGCAAATGTAATTTGTAAATATTTAGACATTGGTGCTACAATAAAAGAAAATCATAAGAGAATGTAAAAGCAAATTGGAGGGTGTAAAAGCATGTTGTTATGTTATTTTTTTTTACTAATAATTATATCCACATTATTTGGTACTATTTCAAATACAGAAAAAAATAAGAGTATGGCAGTGTGTCAGGTAGTTTGTCAGCTGGCCAGCTAAGCTATACTCAGACAGTCCGTCTTAAAATCAGACTTACATCAGAAATGATTTTATAAAGTGCATTAACTACAGTTTGCAAGATTTTTTGTATTCTTAGAAACTGTCTAGCCCACAAAATAATATCTGTTAATGTCATCCTGACTTTGCAGTAGTTAAACATTTTGCAAATGAATAACAGGTTCTCTTGTGAAGTCAGGGTGATCTTGTACCAGTCAATATTTGTTTTCATGTTCTAATCCAATGAACAAATGTCCAGATAATCAGTGTCACTGTTGATTAAATGACACGTAAATAGACAAAATTTAAATTTTACAATAAAAAATTAAATACAGCTACTTTTCATACAACAATTTGTCACTTTAATTTAGCTGAATTTATTTATTTTTTTTTTTTAATAAAGGAGACTGGGAATGAGTTTCCAAATAGCATATTTATGAAAAATCTTATTTTATTATGCCTGTGCGCTCTGGATGTAAATACACCGTTCAGCCATATCATTATGATGACCCACCTAATAGTGAGTAGGTCCCATTTTGCCGCAAAAACAGCCTCTGACTTGTCTCGGCATGGATGCCACTAGACCTCTGACGGCATGCTGGTATCTAGCACCAAGCTAGCTACAACTTACAGATCCTTTAAATCCTGTAAGTTGTGAGGTGAGGACTCCATGGATCAGGCTTGTTTTTCATCACATCCCACAGATGCAGAATTGGATTAAGATCTGGAGAATTTGGAGGCCAATTCAACACCTCAAACTCATTGTTGTGTTCCTCAAATCATTCTTGAACCAGTGTGTCAGGACGCTTAATCCTGCTAAATGGGGCCACTGCCATCAGGGGATGTTGTTTCCATGTACTTGGCCTGCAACATTGTTTAGGTAGGTAGTACAAATAACATCCACATGAATGGCAGGACCAAGGCTTTGCAGCAGAACACTGCTCAAAGTATCACACTGTCTCTGCCACCTTGCCTTCGTTCCATCCTGGTGCCATCCCTTCCCCCTGACAAGCAACGAACATGTCCGGCCATCCACATGGTGTAAAGAAATATGTGATTCATCAGACCAGGCCACCTTCTTCCATTGCTCCGTGGTCCAGTTCTGATGCTCACATGTCTATGGTAGGTGCTATCGGCTGTGGACAGAGATTGGCATGGGCACCCTGATCAATCTGCGGCTATGCAGCCCCAGACACAAAAAAAAACTGCAATGCCCATTTGTTTTTTATGCTTTAACATATCAACTTCAGGAACAACATGTTCACTTGCTACCTAATATATCCCACCCACTTTCAGATGCTATTGTAATGAGATAATCAGTGTTATCCACTTTACCTGTCTGTGAACTTAAAGTGTTACTAAACCCAAACAGTAAAATCAGTCTGTATATGCAGTAAAGCATGATTGTTATATTCACTGTGGAACCTAAGGGATTAATCCATTATGTAAAAAGGCTGTTTGATCTGGTCTTCTGTGATTTTACCGATCTTCTACTGTCCCCAATCCATCTGCTGATAGTATAGAGCTCTAGGAGTCACTCTGCACATGCTCAGTTTAGAGTGTATGGCTAGAGAGTTTTTTGTTCTTTGGGAAGGTGCATGAGATCAGCACTGTCCAGACAGAGGGTCAGGGGTTATGCAGCCTCATAGGATAGTCAGAGCAGAATGAAAACTGCTCCTACAAGCTTTAACCAGTGCTCTGCAGGACACTGATAGAAGTCACAAGACTGCCATATACTGCTGATGAGAAAAGGTATTTAGCAGTTTATATTTACTAAAATAATT
Source organism: Staurois parvus (assembly GCF_062004578.1). NCBI lineage: Eukaryota > Metazoa > Chordata > Amphibia > Anura > Ranidae > Staurois > Staurois parvus. Next base: position 5,402,505 of record NW_028318143.1, read on the forward strand.
GCATTTCCATGTTCTGTGTACTGTGGGGGACCAGATATAGGGAATGCAGGGTCCGGGGTTTAGTAACACTTTAATGTTATGGCTGATCGACGTATATGTTGACACCCCAGGAACTGAGGATGTCCAGGATGATGAAATGTTTTGGGCGGGCCTTTGGCTTGTGATATCATTTCCACTCAGTGGAACACAATGAAGTGAGTTGGTGGAGCGGCATTCTGACACTAGGATTAAGTAACCCATCGGGGATGCCAGGATTGGCACTGTGAAATGTGAGTTTTCTGGTTATAAGCCTTTTTAAATTTCATCTTAATAATGAAAGTTCTTCTTGTCTTTGCTTGCATTTGAAAAGGCGCAGAAGTGGAAAGGAGAAATTTTAGTGGGAAACTAGTCCTTCCTGGTATTAATGTCAACCGTTATTGGTGAGTGTTTTGATATGTGTGTGAGCATCAGAAGGAAAGGCTTTGGGATACTGTATCCGCTGTATGCAAAAATACATGGCAGTTGAATTGTTTCTATAATGGACTGCACTGTGTGACTCCAGTCAATATGTTGTGTAGTGGAAAAAACCTTTAAATAAAGAATTTATTAAACTGGAGAGTATACTCTTGAAAAAAATTAAGGCCTCTTTCACACGGGCGTTCCATATGTCCGTTTTTCATCTGTTCATTTACAAATAAAAAAAATGGACACCCATGTATTTCTGTGGACTAGTGGATGTAAACGAATGATCATCTGTTTACATCCTATAACATATGTTTGTTTGAACGGAAATAAACCCTATTTTTCTTCTGTTAAAAAAAACGGAACGGACGAAAAAATGGATGTAAATGGACAAAAAGGGATGTAAATGGACAAAAACGGATGTAAACAGACGAAAAGTGGATGTAATATGATGTAAACTGATGAATAACTGACGTGAACTGATCCATTCTTTTCTTGGATAAAAAAAAGTGACTGAACTGATGAGAAAAACAGCATGCATGCGTGAAAGGGACCTAAAGCTAAAGCCTGCATCTTTATAAAAACTGGTCAGTGCTACAAGAGTTCAGAAACGCAGCAATTCCTTTTAAGATGACAATTTTGTGTCTGTTAGTAAAATTGTCATTGCCATTTAGCTGCTGATCTGAGCTGTCTGCACCATTTTGGTGCCTTTTGGGGGAAAGTATGATGCACAGGGAGGGTGGTAGGTGCACCAGGGGGGCAATTACTGGAACCGATCCCCTGTATGGCTCTCTCTGCAGCAGCTGAAACCCAGTGAGAGGGAGAGAAGAAGCCAGTTTTTAGTTGCTACAGAGAGCCATACAGGGAATTGGTTCCAGTAATTCCCCCCTCCCATGCTGATAACCTTCCCTGCCCGTATCCGATTCACCCAGCTGTCTGGGCCCCATATAGTAGGACTGGAGGACTGGTGGTACCCCCTTATCCACAGCCCAGTATATGGCTATTGTGACCTCACCCTGTTATACTGAAGGGACTTGCTTATCCAAAAACCCACTTTTTGGACCTTCTAAGCGGACACAACTTCTAAGGCCAGGCAATGCATTTGCTTAGAAAGAATTCCAGCTGGCAAATGCCTTGATTTGCTGGGACGTTGAATCCCAAAACAAGCAGGGTTTTCCTCAAAACCATGTTGGTGGAAAACCTGAACCTCAGGCCCTAATGTTTAGCGAGATGGGCTGAAGTTGACACTTTACCATATCGCCTATGAGCCACATACCTATGAAATACTCCACTGAAAAGCAATCCATCAAAGATTGTTTTTCAGAGGTTCAGCAATTACAGCCTTTGGTGTTATAACTTTGAGCTGGGACAACACAAGGGTTTGTATTTAGACTTGGAGTGGTAGCACCTATAGCAAATAAGTTAGATGGTTACATGGACTTACAGGAGAGGAGGGAGAACAAAATTTGTGAAGTCCATTTATGTAGTAATATTCACTGGCAACCAGAAACAGGCAGGACAAGGTGCAATGGCATAGTTTGCAAAGCTGCAGACATGGTAAAATGGTTACTCGTGTTCCCTGGACCTTGGGGGCCTGGTCAGTGGATCCATGTAAAGGGACCACTTCCATGAGAGAGCTGCTGGTAGCTGGATGATCACACAGAGCGGTTTTGCTGCTTATAATTTATGCAGCCACATGTTCCAGTAAGTGTGGAGTGTTGGTGGTAGTTTTGGCACAGTGGATTTTTATTTCACATATTTTGAATGGAGAAGTTTGTGCACTACATGTTCAAGCATTGGTGGCATTGCTATATATAGTAGCACCTGGACTATTGATTTGCTTTATGTTTGCTTGTGAATTTAATTATAAAAGCATAACTAAAAAGGCAAAACTTTCTTTTTTTTAGTTTTTAGGTAGAGTTGAGAGGGATTAGCATGCTTGTCAGTTTTTATTGCAGTCTGTGCCCCTTCGAAGTAGATTCCCCCTCTCTATTTGTCATGTTTACCATTCTCACTGAACGCAAAAAAAAAAAAAAAAAAAATCCCAAATTTTGGGTTATCCCCAGAAATGTAATAGAAGGTAAATCTTCCAATGGGGACCCTAGTTCTGCTGACCTAGGGGTCCCCAAGAAATTTTCTAAATTTGCAGGGATTTCCTCTCACTTCCTATTAGGCTATGGGACAGGAAGTGAAGGAGAAGCTCTACAATGGGATACAGATGGCGAAAAAAATCTTAACCCTCCCTTGTTCTATCCAAAATGGGGGGGAAAAAAAAAAAAAAGTTTTGCCTATAGTTCTACTTTCATTCATTTTGTCCAGTTATTATTGCTACAGGCAGTTATATATCACTGTTAATTTACACACCGCTTTCCATATATTATATATATATATATTTTGTACATTCACATCAGTCCTTAACCCCCAAAAGGCACACAATCTAAGGTCCCTAACTTACATTCAAACACACACAAGGGACAATTTAGACAGGATCCTAACCTACAAGCATGTCTTTGGCGTGTGAGAGGAAACCAGAGCACAGGGAGAACATGCAAACTACAAGCAGGTGGTGCCGTGGTTGGGATCTGAACCAACAACCCAACACTACCAGGTGGAAGTGCTAACCATTTAGTCACTGTGATGCCATTTTCACATATTTACAGAGGAGATCCACTTATTGATTGCACTGTATGGTTTTTAGCTCTGCACCCATATACAGTTATATGGTAAAGTGGTGGCCAACCTCCTTAGTAGGGTGCAGGTATTACAAGAATGGTCACTTCACACAGCTTTCAATGGGTAATCACTACCCAATTTTTGTATGCATTTATATTTAAGTAAAACAAAAAATAATGTGGCGCTACTACCATATAAATCCTTCACATATGGACACACTGAATTTGCATAAATATACGTGAAATAGTGTAAATGAGTGAACAAAGACCAAATCAACAATACATAAACCGTGATGGACAACAGTGTAAAGTTACCTCACACAATACCACGTGTAACAAGTGCCAACCAACAGGTCCAATTAGGGACCAAGCTTAGGATGATAGTGCCCCAAATGATCCAAATGGATCTAATAGTGATCAACAGACAACATAAAAAGTCCAAAAAGGGGACTCAGCATAAATGCGTGCTGCAAAACCTCTCACCAGAACAAATAAATTGGTGCATTCCAAAAAACATATAATTAAGTCTAATCATGCAAAAAAAAATTTTTTTTCTATAAAACGCATAATACAACAGATAATATAGTGAAATATAGTAAAAAAAAAGTCCTGTGAAGTGAGAAAACACTTATCAGCAATCAACAAAATAAAGTCCACATAAATTCTTTAAACACAAAAGTGATGACAGGTGTGCGAAGATATCCAAAATGGCTGAATTGCCTTTTGTGACCCACACAGGGTCAAAGAGCCTTTAGGATCACTAATACTTGGATCCTTAATACCCAGGACTCCTCCACAGCTCTCCACACTGGTCTCCCCTCAAGTACAGGCTCAAATACAGGCTCACAGGACAGCAGATCTCCTCTCCAGGTAATAAGATGGTACATAGCCACTCAATCCCTCAGAAAATATAAGTAAATACTTGCATAGTGTAAAACCATTTATTCACTGATACAGCAGTAATACAATCTAATATGCTCTCACATTATATAGCATCTTTCCCATCGCATTTAATTCAAACCTCAGGTCAGATGTAGTTGCATGGGTGTCCAAGGTGTCTCAAGATGTCATCCGACCGGAACTGCATCATCGCCAACGTGTATCATCACGCTTGTCACGTGACTTCAATAGGGCTTAGGGGAGACCAGTGTGGAGAGCGGTGGAGGAGTCCCGGGTATTAAGGATCCAAGTATTAGTGATCCTAAAGGCTCTTTGACCCCGTGTGGGTCGCAAGAGGGAGGTGAGCGGGCAATTCAGCCATTTTGGATATCTTCGCACACCTGTCATCACTTTGTGTTTAAAGAATTTATGTGGACTTTATTTTGTTGATTGCTGATAAGTGTTTTTTCACTTCACGGGACTTTTTTTTTTACTATACTTCACTATATTATCTGTTGTATTATGTGTTTATATATAGAAAAACATTTTTTTTTGCATTAGACTTCATTATGTGTTTTTTGGAATACACTTGTGATTTTTTTTTTTTTTGTGTGGTTGGAACAATTTATTTGTTCTGGTGAGAGGTTTTACAGCACGCATTTATGCTCAATCCCCTTTTTGGACTTTTTATGTTGTCTGTTGATCACTATTAGATCCATTTGGGGCACTATCATCCTAAGCTTGGTCCTAATTGGACCTGTTGGTTGGCACTTGTTACACGTGGTATTGTGTGAGGTAACTTTACACTGTTGTCCATCACAGTTATGTATTGTTGATTTGGTCTTTTTTCACTCATTTGCACTATTTCTGTTATAATTATGCAAATTCAGTGTGTCAATATGTGAAGGATTTATATTGTAGTAGCGCCACATTTTTTGTTTTATTTTTTACTTGTCTATAGGTATATGTCTGAATGTTTGCAGGTTTACCTCTGTGATTAGCTAATAAGGTTTTAGTTAGGAGTGCAGGAGGTTTATCACATTTATGTATTTAAGGTTCATATAAACCCCATCACTAAAATTCCATACATGTAATGTCAAGTTACTTTCAAGATTTTAAATTCTGCAGATTTCGTTAAAATACCAGATGATCCTACCATAACCAGCCCAGGACAAAATCTTCCTGCCACCTTGTCCTGATCCTGCATGGTCACTCGCACAGCTGTCACCATGAAAAAATTTGCCCTGAGAAATGGCATGCAGTTATCATAAAAGTGTATGTAGGCAGGAAATGGCTGTTAAGAGGCTTTAGGATATCTGCAGGTCATTCACGCCCGGCCAATGACAGTGGCCGGTGATCGAGACCCAGAAGCCAGCCGCTCAATAATGTCAGCGGCCAGGCACGCAGCAGAGGGATGCTGCTTTGCTGGAAATGAGGAAAGTATAGTTCCACTTTAATTGAACAAGGTGAAGTTAGAAGCTGAGTGGCTACGATGCACAGCTGCACCAGATTCTGACTGCACCAGTTTTAGTAAATCTCCCTGATTGAATTTTTTTTTGTGATCTTTCGTGAACAAAATTAATTTTTACCAGTGAATGTGGTTTTTATACAGGAAAGTCCACTCCAAAATCAAATGTTAAAAGCAAACTAAATTTTAAAGCAATTCAACCACATCTGGCAAGTCACTGTACATTTGAAAGAATATTTGTACAGAAGTTAATTTGAAAGTTTACTAATGTATGGCCAGCTTTGGGGTTTACATCTACTTTCATCTCTATAATTAGCCGTCATCCAATATCAACTTGTTAGGACAAGCAAGATTTCCTCCTGTTTTATTTATCCATTCCCATATGGTATCCCTAAACAAAATTCATAAATGACACAGATTAAAAACCAAAAAAAATTTTTTTATTACAAATTTAAGAGCAAAACAAAACAAATCAGGGAGCAAAAACAAACACAAAACAACTAAACATGTCTAAGTGCCAGAAGGTCTGTGACCAGTGCCTACAGGATAGTAAGAAATGATTATTCTAGTGACCAGTGCCTACAATATTGAAAGAAATACATTCTTCTAGTTTACACAAAATGTCATAAGACAGAGCTACACCAACAAATGCTCTGCATAATAGATCACATAATTGGTATCCAGCAGATAGGTCTTATATAGAGGCAGTAATTTTACAAGCCAATCATTGAGAAACCACTTTTAGTACCCGTTGACCATGTGAAAAGAAAGAAGCCATATTGTCAAGAGAAACATTCAGAGAACACGGCTTTCCAGTGAAGACACTGTGGCATGCTGCCACTAATTCATAGCAAGTCAAGCAACAGATTATTGCACCCCACTTGCCTCGGATGTTTATAGTAGCAGAATTATTGGTCAGTCTTGGGAAAGTCAGTGATCACATAATGAAACAAAGCATAAACAAGGTTTGTAGTCATTGATTACTGCATGCCAGAACTACTACTAGACCAAAACATATAGGCAGCTGAAGTTATGTGCCAATTCTAACTTTTCCTTTACAGGTCAAACTTGGTGCCCCTTTTCCTCCCACTCCCTGCACATCCCTAAGGATCAGCACAGATCTGAGTCTTGCAGAACATCACTAAGTCTTGGTTCACACTGGATGAGATTTAAAATCGTGCATTTTGTTTGCCGCATTTTCTGAAGATTTCCCAACGATTTCTTGCGGTTTCCATTGCAATTTCTATTGTAGTCTATGTGAAATTGCAACAAACTGCAGAAAAAAGTAATACAAGAACTACTTTAGAAATCTCGCTGCAGCAAATTGCGTATGTTAAGACACTCACATTCACTCGATCCGATTTCAATTCCCAAATTGCACCTGAAATCGCGGCAGTGTGAACCAGCTCTAAGTGCCCGGTCACACCAGTGCGATTTCAGGTGCAATTTGCGAATTAAAATTGCATCTGAAAATCGCATCTAATGAATGTGAATGTCAGTGTCTTAACGTGATTTGCTGCAGCGCGATTTCTAAAGTATAGCATTACTTTTTCTGCAGTTTTGTTGCGATTTCACATGCATAGAATAGAATGGAAATCACACTGCAAATTGCAAGAAATCACTGAAAATCTTTACAAGTAGCAATAAAGTCTTCAGAAATCGCGAAAGTGATTTTAAATTGCAGCGGTGTGACTTATACCATGCAACAAACTGACCATCTCACATGGAGCTACTAGTTATTCTGACACATGAACATAACCAATGTTTATGCATTTTTATTGTATTGTATGCTCAGAGTGCATTGCCCAGGTTTGTGACAGGGTTACCCTAAGGCAGGGGTGGGCAAACTGCGGCTCTCCAGCTGTTGTGGAACTACATTTCCCATGAGGCATTGCAAAGATTACAAAACTGACAGTTACAGCTATGACTTGCAGAGGCATGATGGAACTTGTAGTCCTGCAACAGCTGGAGAGCCGCAGTTTGCCCACCCCTGCCCTAAGGCATAGGTCAATGTTTGATATAACGGATAGAATAAACAGTCCACTCACAGCAGCCAGAGCTTTATAATGCAGCTGCTGGTGTGCCGGGCTAACAGGAATTGCCACTCTGTACTGCACCGATCCCATACTTTTTTTTTTAAATGAACTTTATTGAAATGTCACAGTTTTTCTGCTGCAAGGTGCACAGAAGAAAAAAAAAAAAAAAAAAAAAAAAAAAAAAAGTAGTGCGTGCAGCGCAACGTGCCCACAGACTAAAGAAAAGCAGTGGTGTGAATTGAGCATACAGTAGACAAGGTATTTTGCCTCGTCATGCTGTGATACTGCGCTGGAATAACCACCCAGCACTGTAACACCGCATCTGCTGTGAATGGTGCCTTATATGCAGAATTCTCAGTCTTTTACAAATGCAGGCACTTCATCCAAAATCTATTATGTTTAGAATGGAAAATAACAGACAAGCTGTGTGCATACCTTGATTTACTTTTTTCAATTATAAAAATGAGCTAAGAGCATGAAGACTTTAATCTCCTCCTTCCTGTTCTCACTAGTGTACGTCCGTTTAGGACGTTTATTCTGCTTTACTGATATGAGAGGTCAGCAGCAACATCCACACAGGCTGCAGCTTGAACCAGAAACTGCTCTCACACTCTTCAAAACTGTAAAAAATAAAACAAATATTAGACTGCAATAACCTAAGAACCCTACCACTTAAGTAGCATAAAATATCAACCTATTAAAAAAGCAAAAGGAAACCAATGACATTAAAGCTTTAGTACTGCTAGTCATTGTGCAGCCTTCTGCAGAGTGAGCCCTTAGGGCAACAAACGCGTTCCATCTTCCTGAATATTTACAGGCTTGTCTGATACAGCAAAGAGAATGTCCGAAGTGCAGTAACCCATAGAAACCAATCAAAATTCACTTCTTGATCATGAGATTGCAGGACACAGAAATCTGAATGTGTGATTGCAGGACACAGAAGTCTGAATGCCTGCTATCATTTTGTAAACTTTGAATATCATCAATGCTCCTTGCATTATCGTATGAAATATAACAAGCAGGAGATCTAAGATTTTATTGAGAAATTAAGAAAAACCAGGGGCTTAAGCAATGAAGAAAGTGCAAGATTTACCTTTAATCGGCTAACTCCACCCTGAACGGATAATTCCAAATGAAATGTTGCTTTTTGCATCTTCCAGCAAATCAAACAGTGAGATATTTTTCATAGAATTCCCAGTTTGAACCAGCTATCATGCCCAGTACAGGGCAAATTGATGGCACCACACTGCCCTCCAGGATAACAATTTAACTACAAGATCATTGTTGCCTTGTGGGAGAGGGTCATATACACAAAGTACTACAGGAAATATCACCGCTGATGTCCAATAGATGCAAGAACTAGCAAGTGATTCAATCCAATAATGTCATTCCAAAATGGAAATATCACTTCCCAGTGGAGTAATCATTTATAAAAATAATAATTAAAAAAAAAAAAAAAAAAAATCTACGCAATTCTGCACTAGGCATCCACTTTATGCTAAATAAATTCTTTATCAGAACAGTTTATAAAAATTGATTTGTCTACTATAAACATGCAGAACGGATGTATTATACAGGAAACGTCAGTTCTGATTTGACACACAGAGGTACAGAAGTCATTGTGTGGACTACACTGGACTGAAAATCGATGTATTTATCCAGCCATCAGCTTTCTGTGTAATAGCCGATTCACTTCTATTCCAATGCCAGGGGTAATTCTCTGTGCTATCACATCATAGTAACAAGGCAATTACCTTTCTTACGGAGTATAGGTAGAGGATACGTATCATTTCATAATGATGATATACTTAAGCAATTCAGCAGATTAAATCAATGTTTCAAGTTCTAGGATGTGTCTTGGACCAATAGGAGTTTTATTAAGATGTGGGTTAATGCGAACCAGTATAGGGGGCTCAAAAACTCAGCATGGGCAGTTTACTACCCATATGCCGATATGAAGTCACTAGTTGATAGTGAACAGGCATAAGAAAAATGTCCACGTAAAATAAACGTCTGCTAGGTTTTGGCCACCAGAATAGTTTATTGAAAATCCATGCAGTTCAACGAGCCAAGAGAACAAAATAGGGGACAGATCTATAAAATATTGTGATATGGTGCAATTTTCGAACTAGAATGTGTCTGTATATTAGCAATGTTGGCAAACTAAGCATTAGTTTAAAAAAAAAAAAAAAAAGTACTCCTTAATGGTGGAAAGCTAAACTAAGAAATACTTTCTTTCCATGCTATGGTTGTCGACTCAACAGCCAGTACACAAGATGAGCAGCTAATGACCTACGTACAGCAATTCTTGGTTGGCTGCAGTTAAGCAGATATCTCCTAGAGAATGAGCAGCAATGAGACAAACACACATCCTTTAACATATTGGTACAATACCAAAACCTCAGAACCCAACCACAAGTGAAGTTCAAAATTGGATCTTGAACTCCTTTACAGGGGTTATTTTGCCAAAGCACAGATGTATATTCAGTGGTTGGACCTGCTAATGGGCCTGTCAGTGGTTCAGCAACTATCCACAGTCAGCAGGTGAAGAGATGTATTCTTTTATCCTTTTTTGCTCTACAGAGATCCAATTTAACTCCTTATTGCTGGATATTGTTTGCACTTTGTGAGAATCATTTGTGAACTAATACTTTGGTCACCTCCAATCTTGAGATCTAGTGTATTTTTGCCAGTCTGCAGCCTACCAGCAGGCCACCCCAGCTAAATCTCTATACATCAATATTTTCTAAACTGAACTCTGTTCAGAGGCCTTCTTAGTATCTGCATTCATCAACTGAGCAGGCATTACATGCATCATGCCAATTTAAGGCCATGATATATTCCTTTAAACTTTATTCCCTGAGAGAAAACATTCACAATATAGAATGTCAGACATACTACATATGAGAGACATAAATCAGAACAGGCCAACAAGCCATGGGCTCGTGACTTCAGTGCTGAGGACAGACAGGCAACTCATGCAACGAATGTGGGGCAGTGAACACTATAGCAAAAGAAAGTCCCATACATTGGAGAAGATTGTAATAAATTAAATACAGAACAAATAAGAAGGCCACAGGCCAGCGCATGCATGCGCTATGGGTGATGTAGTAGCCAGCTCCACCTTTCATTCACAGATCACTGCTGTTTGAATCTGTTCTTGAAGTGCTAGGAGAAAGAAAAAAGAAAACATAATTAGGATGCAACATCAACAAATCAGTACATCAACACCCAAATAGAATTCCTAAAAATATTCATTTTTAATACAGGGAATGGTGATCATGTTTGATAAACTGTGCACTGTCAGTATGTGCATTTGTACCGCCCCCAAAACTCAGAAATTCCAATATCATTTGTTGCCTTTATTGAAAACGTGCCATTTTAAGCAACATGGCCACCAAACGTCTGGCCATGGTTCTGCTTCCCTGTTTAAACTGTACATTAAACAACTACTAGAAGATACCATCTGGAGGCATAAACAGCCCCTGCACAGCAAAGCAGGGAGAATACAGAGCAGGGAAGCTTCAGGCCGTGCTGCTTAACCACTTGCTCTTCCTGACAAGGCCATTATTTACATTACGGCGCTGCATTACTTTAACAATTGCAGGGTCATGCAACGCTGCACCCAAATTAAATTTACATCCTTTTTTCCCCCCTATGAATTTAGCTTTCTTTTGGTGGTATTTGTTCGCCTGTGCGTTTTTTTTAATTTTTTGCGCTATAAGAAAAAAAAAAACAAAAGACCAAACAGTTTTGAGAAAAAAAAAAATCTATTTTTGACGTTTTGCTATTAAACATGTCCAGTAAAAATATGTTTTAAAAAATCAAATTTAGGCCAAAATGTATTCTGCTACAGGTCTTTGCGAAAAAAAAAAAAACCCCAATACGTGTAAATTGGTTTACGTGACAGTTATAGCATTTACAAAATGGCAGTATATATATACACACTGGAATTTATTTTTTAATAGTAATGGCGGCGATCAGCAACACCAATACAGTGATCAGTGCTGGGAGTGTTTTACTGGGGGGCGGTGTGTTGGTGCTTCACCATAAGCACACTTGTCTGGATGGCTGTGCTGTGCACAGCCATCCAGTACAGTGTGCCCGGGCTGACAGGGAGGAGGACTGTTAGTAAACAAAGCAGCCCTCCTCCCTGTCAAAGATCCTTGGTAAGCACTGGGTGCTGGCGGGTAATCACCGTACGGGACCTGGTGATTGAGAGCCGCAAATGGCGGCATGGGTAGGGAGCTCAAGCACGCCCCCTACCCGGAAACACAAAATCACGTGTATATATGTGTGATTTTGTGCACCTCTGCCGCTCTGTAGCAGTATATCTGCTATAGGGCGCTCAGGATGTGGTTAAGAAGAATTTCAATTCAAGAAAGGTAGCTCTTCTTACTGGAAATATGTTGAGGCTGTGGAGGTAAGTATAAATGCATAAGTAACACTGAAAGTGAAGTTAGATTCTATACATACAGTATATACAAAATGCAGGGATTATATATTGAAGTAACAGGTCCTAGGGAAAATACAAGGCTTTCACTGTCATCAGTACAAAAAATGGCCACTGCCCCAGTCTATAACTGGCCTTTACAGCAAGGAGCACATGGAAGGGCGACGCATGTCAAACAACAAAAGAGAAATTCCCAGCTCTAACTTGCCAGCCAGCTTGCTGGCAAGTTAGAACTGGGAATTTTTCTTTTTTGTTGTTTTTCACAGTCATCACTGGTATCCCTCAGAGAGCACCACAACATCTTCTACATACATGCTTGTGAATATTATTTGTGCTCGGAAACTTATTTTAGAAACCAGATTACTTGTATAGCGATTTCATAATAGTTACATATGCCTGGAGAGATTGGAACGTGTAAGTCTTCGTTCACACTACTGCGACCTGAAAGTAGCGCGACTTATAGTGCGACTTTGCCAAGTGACTTCCTGGAGACTTGAGTACTACTTTGATGCGACTTTCAGGGAATGCCTGGGTAATTTTCCTGCAATGTTGGTTCCAAATTAATATAAATGAGGATTTTACTTGGAGACCTCCGTTAAAGTCTATGGGCATAAATCGGATAGAAGTCGCCTTGAAGTACAGGAACCTTTTTTAAAGTCGGAGCGACTTCAGTATGTGCCAATTAGGACAGCTCTCATTGAATAACATGGGATTTCACATGTCATGAGACTCGGGGTCTCACAAGTTGGATCCCAAGTTGCAGCAGTGTGATCCGAGCATAAAAAAAGAAGATCAATAATGTATTAAATAAATAATTACAAAAAAAAAAAAAAGGAGCAAAGTACAGAATGACTAATAGGCAAAGCATCAGATCAAATATACAGAAACATCTCCATCTGGTGGACAAACTAGCTACACACGGCTTAAAACGTAGAAAAGTATGAATTAAAATCATCCATCTTATCATTTACCATAGTTACCGTATTGTATGTGCAAAAATGTTCAAAGCAAAAGCAAATTAAATGAGAATTCTTGGCACATAGTACCTACTGTTCACATGAAGTTAACTTCACAGACTACATGAGAACCTTGCAAAAATTAATTTTTTTTTCTGTAGAATGACTACACCTATATATCTAGGAATAACAAGCAACACAGTAAACATAACCCATTACTGCTGAAGGCTGAAGCCAGTGTCAATATTCTTCTACTCATATTGAGGTCTTTAGGCAGGCCTTACTGTATGAAGGAATATGCAAGTCTAACGTTTCTAACGAAAAAGTATCCTGTTCTCTTTGTATTGCTTCCTTTGTGTGAAATCCCTGGTGTTCCTGCCTGTCCCTCTGCTCTCCTATTAAAAACTGACCACACTAGGAATGAGATCACAGTGTGTTCAGTTTTCTGGCTGAATTGGGAACTCAGCCTGCTCTCCTCCAATGATCATACTTGTCCTGACACCCCTGCTTCCTGCACAGCCATTCACGGGAAGACCAGTGTATTGCTGTTTCTCCCCTCCCAGCTCTGAGCTCCTCATGCAGCTGAGAACAGAGGGAATGTGATCACTAATAAAAAAATGGAAAAAAGGTATTAACGTTTTTATATCTATAAAACAAAATTTCTGCTTTAAACTGATTGGATTGTTTTATACCATGAGAGTTCACATATTTTAAGCAGAAAAAATATGTCTACAGACCAGGATTAAAATAGAAAGAACGAGGGTAATTTACTAAAACTAGAGCAAATGTGCATGGCAACCAATCCGCTTCTATCTTCAGCTTGTTCAGTTAGGCCGGCAAATGAAAGATAAATGCTGATTGGTTACCATGCACAACCGCTCTAGATTCTGTTTGCTGCAGTCTTAGTAAATTCCCCTCTGCATCTTCGTCAGATACTAGTTTTATACAATGACAGGAGTCAAATAATTTCTAAACAACATTTCAAGAGAGCAGAATGCATAGCTAGAGGGATCCCAGATACTGTTCTCATAGTTCTTGGTCCTGGCCTACAGCATGCTGCCCTCTACACTGTATAGTGCAGACTTCAGAGAGGCTACATAAAAAGCTGTGATGTACCTGGATACTTTAAGGGTAGAATATGTGTTAAGATTTACAGATCTGGAAAAACCAAGAGAACCAAAATTTCCAATATTATGCTCTAAATTTGATGGATCAAATATCAGGGAGAGCAGGAATATGTTTTTAATTTTTACATACTTAACCGCTTTCATGCCGCTCTATAGCAGATATGCTGCTACAGGGCAGCAGGGGTGCGCAAAATCACGCACATATACACACGACTTTGCATTTCCAGGTAGGGGGGGCGCGCCTTACCCGCGTCACTATTCGTGGCATCAGCTGTCAATCACTGGGTCCTGGCCAGTGATAACTCGCCAGCATTACCGATGGAGGTAATAGCAGAGCCATGCAAAAGCAGCATGCTTACAGCAAAGCACACACAAGCAGCACACAGTTAACCCTTTGATCGCCCCACATGTTAACCCCTTCCTGCCCAGTGCCATTAGTACAATGTCAGTGCTTTTTTACTAGCACTGATCACTGTATTGGTGTCACTGGGGAAATCAGTGACACCAAGTCAGTTCCCCCACCCCGTGTCAGAAGGCCCGTCACAGTCCTGTGATAAGTCACTGATTGCCACCATTACTAGTAAAAAAGAAAAAAAAATCCCAGTATATATACACCGCCATTTGTAAACGCTATAATCTTCACGTAAACCAATTTACACGTATTGGGATTTTTTTTTTTTTTTTTTTTTTTTTTTTTTTTTATAGCAAAGACATGTGGCAGAATACATTTTGGCCTAAATTTATGACAAAATTAAATTTTTTTACTGGACATGTTTAATAGCAAAAAGTCAAAAATATTGTTTATTTTTCTTAAAATTGTCGGCCTTTTTTTTAAAGCGCAAAAAATAAAAACCCACAGGTGATCAAATACCACCGAAAGAAAGCTCTATTTGTGGGGGAAAAAAAAGGACGCAAATTTCATTTGGGTGCAGTATTGCATGACCGTGCAATTGTCAGTTAAAGTAACACAGTGCCGGAAGGTACAAAATGGCCTGGTCAGGAAGGGGGGGGGGGGTAAATCCTCTGGAGGGCAAGCGGTTAAATAGTTGTCATGCAAATGGCTATTTGTTAATATAATGTTACAAGTTTGTGTACATGTGTTACAGATCTTGTTTCTAGGTATAGTTTAAAATTCTGCATGTATATGGCGTCAGCTACATTGCTTTTACCATATAGAAGAGGTCTTCTTGCTTGGTGAAAGTGCTGTACAGTGATCGTACTTTGCTGCGTCTCTTGATGCATGTCTATAGGTTAGCTCAGGCCAACGCAATCTCCTTAGCAGCCATTCAGCCAGCACTGCTGACTGCCTTAGTATGATGTACAAACAGCCCATAGACAGGGCATTTACAATGTTTATATAAAACAAAAAACTTTCAGTAACCAAAACATACAAACCGAAAATACACTATAGATATCTATAAAGACACTATACAATACCTGTATCTATGAAGAGGTTGCTGGTTGGCATGAGAGGTGATGGGCAGTGACTTTCCGATGCTTCTTGTGACATCGTCTGGAGAGGTCATACGGAGTTTGGATTGAGGTGACTTTGTCTGGATTATATGGGATTCCTGCTCATGGCCTGAAACATAATACAACATGAAAACAATCTGCATACAACTGATAAAATAGTGCAAACAGTGAATAGAAAGTCCTAAAGTGTCAATAAACCCACAACAGTAAAATCAGTCTGTATATGCAGTAAAGCATGCTTGTTATACTCACTGTGGAACCTAAGGGGTTAATCCACATTGTGTAAAAAGGCTGTTTGATCCTGTCTTCTGTGATGTTCACCTTCTACTGTCCCTAATCCATCTGTACGGAGCTCTAGGAATCACTCTGCACATGCTCAGTTTGGGGTGTATTGCTAGAGAGTTTTTTTTCCTCTTTGGGAGGGTGCATGTGATTAGTACAGAGCCAACCAGCACTGTCCAGACAGAGGGTTGGGGGTTATGCAGCCTCATAGGACAGTCAGAGCAGAATGAAAAGTCCGCCTATAAGCTTTAACCAGTGCTCAGCTGAACTCTGATAGAAGTCACAAGACTACTCTATACTGGTGATGAGAAAAGGTATTTAACAGTTTATATTTACTTTCAGATAGTGCACCACACCTGTAGGATAAATTAGAAGTCTATGGCAAAACACAGCTAACCCAGGAAAGTCGCAGATGCACTGCACCCATGGTGCAGGTAAACCACAGCACATCAGTATGAAAGCAGCCTTATCAGGAGCTCAGAACAGTTCATTTACATTTGCAGTTTGGGTGGTAGTAACACTCCATAGTCAAGATGTGTTTTTACTGCTCCAACCCCACCAGTTAGGTGCAGTGGCCAGGGGTGTACACATGATGCAGCAGAGTTATATGCCCTGTCATGGTTGGTGAGTGTAGCACCTGCCAAGCACGACCCTTTCAAATGGATGAGGCTGCTCTGCAAGTGCCCTGCAACCTTGTGCAGTACAGAAAAAAGGGGTTCAAGCAGACAGCGTTGTGTTACTTTCTCACCATCTGCTTGAACCACTTGGACCCCACAGAAGCATGCAGTAGTGGGGGGGGGGTTGCAGAGTATCTCCATGTACTTGAATGGGTCGCAATTGGCAGCCGGTAGCACCCACCAAAAGCAACAGGGGGTTAAATTCCTGCTGCAGCACGTGTACACCTATGGCTACTGCCCGAGCAGCTATAGGGGGTAGGGATTTGAGCAGTAAAACCACTATTAACCTTCAGGGCTTTACCACCATCCAACTTTGTGTGAATGAGCCCTAAGGGTGCCACTGCCGAATGCAACTAAGGGCTCATTCACAAGTGCAGCAGGCACTGCTGCTCCTCTGAAAAGCGATCCGAGTGTGTTTGATAGGTGGTGAGGCAGCAATATGTTGCCTCCTTACCACTTGATTTAAACCCATGATTGCTGTGCAATGCATGCGATTGCAACACGTTAAATCAGATGTAAGGAGGCAACGCTGGGTGACACTGGGTTCCCGTTGATCTTTGACTTCTCCCATATTGTTCAGGTAGATCTCCATCTCTTTAAGGTTGCCTACCCCACTCCCAGGGTATACCATCCAAGAAAGAAGCCCAACTCAGTAGAAGGAAATAGTCCATACAAGAGTACTATTTTTGTAAATGCATTCTTCATATATCAGACGTATTCAAACAATGTGATAAATATTACCACACTCTGCTATGTTTTTTCACAAGCTGTGGTTGCATTAGAAGATTCCCAGCATGTAGACCTTTCTCCCAGCCATTCCTGCACAGCAAAGGAAAGCTCAAATGTTTGAAATGTATTGTGAATGATAACACTGGACCTAGCTTGTACTTCGGATGTTGGGTTAGTGGTAGTCTTTTCCATTCTAGGAAATAAAACTCATTAGGATACAGAGATGAAAATTTGAACTCTTACTTGAAAAGGCACTTTGAGGTTGGCAGTACTCAGCACTTTTGCGATCGCAAAACAAGGACATGTTTAGGAACTGATGTTTTAACCACATTGCTCTGTCCTCTTCAAACACTTTTCTCTGGGGGACACAAACATAACAATACGATAAAATATAAATTTAACGCTCTAGAACACATTTATCTACAGACTACCATGCAAGTGAAAATTAGGTGCCATCTGGTGGCCAGCATGGAGTAGCAGCTTTCATGTGAAATAACTCACCTCGTGTCCCAGGCGGATGGCAGCTTCAGTGAAATTCCTTCTCTCTTTTTCAAAGTTCTTTTTTTGCTCATGAAATAATCTCCATTCTTCCTGGAGACGCTCCTGATCTTCAAGGAGGTAGCAGTCCTGGAGGATGGCAGATGTATCATCATTTCCTACAATGATTTGCTGCTGCAGAAAGAAAGAATGTGTTAGTTCCCCTTTGACATTAAAGTGGTTGTAAACCTGAGGCATGAAATATGAGCAAAGCATAGCCCTCTATAGAGTGTACTTGTCTCAATCCAGAGCACCAAGTATCATTTCTGTCTGCTGCCATCTTTCTGTGCTATCAGCAGCATTTTTGGCTATACTTCACCTGTGACTACAGCCCGCTGTTGAGTGACATCACAGAGCCAAGGCTCTGCAGAGATGCTGACAATGTCGGGATCTGCTCAGATGACTGACAGACAGCTGGCTTAGCCTATCACTGTTCCGCTAAGAACTTGAGCTAGCTGCTCTTGCGCCCTTCCCAGTCCAGAGCTCCAGTGAGTAGTCATCGACAGTCACTGCTCTGTGCTCAGACCCAAGAACTGAGCGATCAGCTGTCTTGGATTACTCAGTTCTTGGTGTAGAGCCGGCGGGGGACAGCAACAGCATTAGATTGATGCTGCAGCCAGCTGGGCGAGATGAATATTTATTTTTTATTTCCATACTTCTCTTAAAGTGGAGTTCCACCCATTTTTTATACTTTACCTTATTATGTAGTCCCTGTGAAATAAAGCACAAGTTGGATATTTTTTTTTCTTCATTATACATACTTTTTAATCCACTGCAAGCCTGCAGTTCCGGTCCAGACCGCCTAGGCGATGACGTAAGGCAATTTGCAAGGTCTCCTGGGATGTCGTTTCCTGTATCCCAGGAGTCCTTGGTTTCCTGTAATCACGGGACTTGGAAACTGGAAATGACGCGAATGGGAGGTGTCTCAACCATTGTTATGGCAACCTGTACTGCACGCGTCGCGCCGAGCAGTGTCTGTACTGCGCATGTGCGAGAACGAGTGGTGCATGCTGGAATAGCCAGCAGCACGATTCCAGAAAATAAACACCTGCGTGCTTCAGATGCCCACAGCAATCATGGTGCCTGCCTGCTTCTGAGATCCTGGTAAATGTTTCCGATTTTCTAAGTACAGTATTTTCTGGCGTAGAAGACTACTTTTTATACTTAAAATTTACCCCAAAAATTGGGGGTCATCTATACGCGGGGTATAAAATGTGAACCTTAAGTTTGTTTGGGTCAAGCTGGCTGGATGTGTGGTAACACTGTACATACAGTATACCGTGCTGAGCCAAGCTGGCTCAAAACAAATGTCCCTATGACAGATTAATCTGTCAGCCCGCTGGATGTGCGGTATATACAGTATACAGTATACTGCGCTGAGCCAAGCGGTATCAAAACGTACCGGTAAGTCCCTACTGTAATCAGCCCGCTGGATGCGTGTATGTACGGTAGCTGCGGCTACATACAGTATACACTGGGCCAATCACGGCGAGCGATGTATTCTACTAATACAAAGCCTGCTCGGTTTGGCTGATTCAGAGAGGTGGGCTGATGATGTCACAACCTCAGCCAATCCGAACAGGCTTTGTATTCATTAGTAGAATACATCGCTCACTGTGATTGGCCCAGTGTATACTGTATGTAGCCTCAGCTACCGTACTTACACACATCCAGCGGGCTGATTACAGTAGGGAATACCGGTACATTTTGAAACAGCTTGGCTCAGTATACTGTATATAACACACATCCAGCGGACTGACAGATTAATCTGTTATAGGGACATTTGTTTTGAGCCAGCTTGGCTCAGCGCAGTATACTGTATGTATATTACTGCACATCCAGCGGGCTGTATATATACTGTATACTGTATGTAGCCGAAGCTACCGTATTACCGCACATCCAGCGGTAACCATCTGATTTGGAATTGGATCCATATGATGACTGTCTTACAAATGTATCACAAGATGTCATTCATGTACTTATGTCAGAGGATGAACATGAGGATTTTGAAGGATTTTAAGTACCGGTAAGTCATAACCATTTCAATTAAAAAAATCTGATGTTTTTAAATGGTGTTGCCTCGGAAGGGGGGGTAGTCTTATACATCGAGTATAGCCCAAAACCTATGTTTTAACTGGAAAATTAGGGGGTCGTCTTATACACCCAGTCGCCTTATACGCCGGAAAATACGGTAACTACAATACTTTTAATATTGAATTATTCCAATTGTTAATGCTATTTGTAAGGTCATCGTGGATCTGCTTTTAACAACATTTTTTTTAGGGGGACTGGAGCTCCACTTTAAAGTGGAATTCAAGGCAGGGAAAACACACACTTTACCTGCCAAATGATTTGTATTTAGGTCTATCCAGTTCGGAGACATACACAAAGAAAATCATATCTGACAGGGAAGGCCTACTTTTTCTTTGCTACACTTGAAACACTTACAGGTCTTGTCCTTCCCCCAGCCTTCGAATGGACAGTGAAAGGACAGACAGCAGACTGAAACTCATCTCCCTGTCACTCTGCTCTCTCCTCCTAAGAGCATGTCTCTTGTTAGCACACATGCACTGAAGGACAACTATCTAGCCCAAACAAAAGACTAATCAGCATTAATACATAGGTAATCATAAAATGTCAATCCTGCTACTCTGTATTAAATATTGGGTTACCACTAAATCTGTAATGCACAGTGAATTTGACTTGTTTCTAGGCATTTATAAAACACATGCAGTTATAATTATTCAAAAAATAGAATAATATATGTGTTGCGCTCCTCAAAATATTATTACATAATATATATTATAATGTATATTTGAAATAAATTAAATAAATAAATAAAATAAATATAATCTCATAATAATATGATGTGAATAAAGTGAAAAACGTGCCCAGTGCTGTGGTTAATATAAAGATACCTAGAAAATGATGATGTGTGTAATATTCAAAAAAAATATTATCTATTATGCCACAAATCAAATGAATAAAGAAAAACCTCTTTGATTGATAATAAACGAGTGCAAAAAATTATGCATGTGCAAAAATAGCAAATATTGCCTTAAACACTGAAAAATGTATATATATATATATATATATATATATATATATATATATATATATATATATATATATATGATGAAAAATGTATATAACACCCAATTGATTATATAAAAAAATATTAATAAATAATACTAAAAATTATGCAGATCATGAATAATTATCAGTCCACTTGTACCACTAGAGACGATAATTGGAATTACATGCTCTAAATGCTTATTTAGGCTAAAAAGTAATCGTCCCAATCTATGTGGATATATGGAAAGTCTAAAGATGTGGTAAACTGTAGTGTTGCTTTCCTTCCACTAGATGGCCTCCCAGTTTCTTCCAATTATGACGGATGAGTGGATAGATATGGGTATCTCCCCTCGTGTGATTTTGGGTCTGTCTCCTCTTCCTCCCCTTTGCTCCTCCGAATTAGGCCATGAAAAAGAAGAGAAATCCCCACATGGTGCTTATATCCTTTTAGAAAGATTTTAATATGTCTCCTGACAATTGCACACTCACATTGCCAAAGATAAATACAGAGCGTTTTTTTAAAATTTTGTGCCCGCGCACAAGGACAGTACTCGCCGTTCCTACGATGTTGGCGTCGTGACGTCAGAGCCCCTCCCCTACGCGTTACGCCACAGGGTCACGTGGCTTCCTCAGGGGGATGTGATACGACGCCATGACGCTGTCGCCCTTATATAGGCAATTTCAGCGCCATTTTCCCAAAGTCCGCACGGAGGTGGCCATCACTATGGGGCCAAATACTTATTGTTAGTCCTGCGATATATAGATATCCAGGACATATTACTTATATTAATATATCAACAATTAACACCCTTTTACTCTGACTTCATGTCACTAGTACTGTAATCGGGCCGGGCACCATCAGATACAATGACTATATAAACAAAAAACTTTAATCGAGCATATAGCATATAAATAATCATGGTACTTGTAGTGCCTCCATTTAAATTTAATTACAACGTTACTGTGGTAGTAACTTTAGCTAGGAGTGGTGCAATTGATGTTAATGGTTCTCTTTAAATTAACCTGAAATATAGAAACAATTTTTGACAACTCATGTTTCTTATATGTGGAGTGAAAAATATAAAAATATAGTATAACATCCACATATGTATCGTGATAGGACCGTATGATCTAATAGTAAGGGGATTACATCATACTTATCTTTATTTTTATTGTTATTTTTATTTTTAGTTTAATATTATCATATTATCATATTATTTTATTTTATTATTTAATTTTATTCAGTTTCATTTATTATTATTATTTTCATTTTCATTATTATTATTATTTTTTTTATTTTTATTTTTATTATTATTTTTTTTATTTTTATTTTTATTTTTATTTATATTTATTATTATTTTTATTCTTATTTTATTTTTATTCCTATTGTCATTTTTTAATGAAAACATTTACACACAAATATTCATATTATTAATTTTCCCCTATAATCCAGTTAATTAGTTCCTTCTCACAGTTACATTAATTTTAAAATTATCAAATAAAAATTTTTTTAAAACATTTTTTAAATTTAAATGGAGGCACTACAAGTACCATGATTATTTATATGCTATATGCTCGATTAAAGTTTTTTGTTTATATAGTCATTGTATCTGATGGTGCCCGGCCCGATTACAGTACTAGTGACATGAAGTCAGAGTAAAAGGGTGTTAATTGTTGATATATTAATATAAGTAATATGTCCTGGATATCTATATATCGCAGGACTAACAATAAGTATTTGGCCCCATAGTGATGGCCGCCTCCGTGCGGACTTTGGGAAAATGGCGCTGAAATTGCCTATATAAGGGCGACAGCGTCATGGCGTCGTATCACATCCCCCTGAGGAAGCCACGTGACCCTGTGGCGTAACGCGTAGGGGAGGGGCTCTGACGTCACGACGCCAACATCGTAGGAACGGCGAGTACTGTCCTTGTGCGCGGGCACAAAATTTTAAAAAAACGCTCTGTATTTATCTTTGGCAATGTGAGTGTGCAATTGTCAGGAGACATATTAAAATCTTTCTAAAAGGATATAAGCACCATGTGGGGATTTCTCTTCTTTTTCATGGCCTAATTCGGAGGAGCAAAGGGGAGGAAGAGGAGACAGAACCAAAATCACACGAGGGGAGATACCCATATCTATCCACTCATCCCTCATAATTGGAAGAAACTGGGAGGCCATCTAGTGGAAGGAAAGCAACACTACAGTTTACCACATCTTTAGACTTTCCATATATCCACATAGATTGGGACGATTACTTTTTAGCCTAAATAAGCATTTAGAGCATGTAATTCCAATTATCGTCTCTAGTGGTACAAGTGGACTGATAATTATTCATGATCTGCATAATTTTTAGTATTATTTATTAATATTTTTTTATATAATCAATTGGGTGTTATATACATTTTTCATCATATATATATATATATATATATACACACATTTTTCAGTGTTTAAGGCAATATTTGCTATTTTTGCACATGCATAATTTTTTGCACTCGTTTATTATCAATCAAAGAGGTTTTTCTTTATTCATTTGATTTGTGGCATAATAGATAATATTTTTTTTGAATATTACACACATCATCATTTTCTAGGTATCTTTATATTAACCACAGCACTGGGCACGTTTTTCACTTTATTCACATCATATTATTATGAGATTATATTTATTTTATTTATTTATTTAATTTATTTCAAATATACATTATAATATATATTATGTAATAATATTTTGAGGAGCGCAACACATATATTATTCTATTTTTTGTCTATTTTTCACATAATGATTTGAGTATGTGTTTCATGTGTTGATGCACCAATTTATTTAAATAATTAATTGTAAACATTTTTTAATCATAGTAGCTCACAAGTATACACTTTTTATACAGTTATAATTATTGATCGTAAAGGGAAGGGGAGGAGAGGGGAGGGAAAAGAAAAGCTCACACACCATAACTACAAATATATGTTGCGCTCCTAAATACTTCTCAATAAATAATTAAATTATTACCATTAAATTAATTCAAATTATGATACAAATAACTAATAAAAGTGTATAAATACCAAAAAATATTTAAATACCATAAACCTCTAGATGGCAGCATAGCACAACAAAATCAAAAAAAGTGTGCAGCCTGTACATCACCATTGATATTAATTGCTAAATATACAATCAATAGTGATGAGGACAACAAGTTGTACTTAAGGAGAGAAAAATCACACTTATTTACCCGAGTATATGCAGAATAACTTATTTTCTTGTGTATACTCAGATTTATTTGATGTACAGAGAATTGCACAGTTCATTATTACAATAAGATAAGATAGCGAAACTGCCGGACTCTTTTCAGAGCAGAACGCTATGAGCAGATCATCAGGCAAATAAAAAAAAATGCTAGTCAAAGATGCTCCCAATTTGACCATTGCAAATTGCCATTTAGCTAAATAAAATACCTGCAAAAGATGCTGCTGGTTCTTGATGGTTTCCCTGCACTCTCGGATTTCATTTTTCAGTTGTTCCATCTCTTTCTCATGCTCTTCCCTGGAAATCAATCCCTTACGGTCTGGTGATGCCACGCGTTTTTGGGCAGCTGAAAATAGTGTGATAAAACGGTAAATAAAAAGGACCACAGGAGCAGTGAGCAGTCTGTAACAAGCTGACAGAAAAGCACACCTTGGCTGTCCAACTTTTCCACGTGGCTTTTAAGTATCCGCCATTGCTGACGAATGCTATTGACCAGCTGTTCTCTGGCTGCCTCACATGATAATTCTGACAGGTGCTCTTTACTAGAGTCTGCTGGATCTTCCTCATTATCGGAAAGAGCCTGGCATAGGGAGAAAAAAAAAAAGAAAGAAAGAAAAGGGCTCAAGCGGTATAGACAGTATACATTTCATCCAATATCAGGGTGTATAAACCATAGCCAGATGGGAAATTGTAGCATAGTTCAACCACTCACCCTCCAGAAAGATTTACCCCCTTCCTGACCAGGTCATTTTTTGCTATTCGGCACTGCATTATTTTAACTGACAATTTCACAGTCATGCAACGCTACCCAAATTAAATTGATAACCTTTTTTTTTTTTTTAAACACAAATAGAGCTTTCTTTTTGTGGTATTTGATCACCTCTGTTTTTGTTTGCTATATAAATGAAAAAAAACCCAGCAATTTTGGGGAAAAAAAAATGTTTATGCTATAAAACCTATCGAATAAAAAAATTAAAAAAAATTTTTTTTTCACAAAAATGTATTTTGCTACAGGTCTTTGGTAAAAAAAAGAATCCCAATAAGTGTGTATTGATTGGTTTTTGTGAAAGTTCTAGCGCCTATGGGATACATTGCTGGAATTTTTATCAATTCTTTTTTCTAATACTACTAATAGTGGGTGATTAACGACTTATAATGGAACTGATAAGGCGGCAGGCAATCTGACACTGAGGGAATGGACATCACCAGTGACATTAATACAGGGATCAGTGCTAGCAAAATGCACAGTCACTGTAATATTGACACTGGCTGGGAAGGGGTTAACATCTAAAGGGTGATCAAGGGGTTAACTGTGTACCTATGTGTCATGTGTGCTGCTTTTACGAAAGATCTTATTTTTATTCCCTGCTTAGCAGGGAATGAAAAACCAAAAAGATCCCAATAGTGAACACAGCTCTGTATTGTTTACAATGACACAACTGTGTTCAGCACCGATCACTGGGTCCTGGTGGTCAATCAATGGCTGAGATCCGGTGATCGTCGTGCCTTAGCGCACAGCTCACATACTAGGTATGTGATCCAGTGCATGAGAGCTGCTCTGCCACTGTATATGTAACTTATAAGGTCGGCAAGCAGTTAAGAGTGGTTGTACACATCTGACATGAAATATGAGAAAAGTATATCCCTCTATACTGTGCAATTGTCTCAATCCAGAGTACTATGTGTCTTTTCTGTCTGCTGCCTCATTCCTAGTCTATCAACATGGATTGGATCTACTTTTCATGACACCAAAAGGAAAAAAAAAAAAAGTGACAGGGGAGGGAACAGCCTGGGATTGGAAGCCTCAGCTCTGTTTGTGTGTGCAGGGAGGTGTGTCCCTTCCTTTCAATCAGCTCTCCTCACTGATGTAACTTCAGATCCTCACCCCCTACTTTTTCAGAGCCGAGAGATCCTGTGTAAATTCTGCATTTTGGATGTAGGGGAAAGATGGTTGTAGATAAACAGGTACAACATATGTAGGAGGATTTGTTTAATCTATGTATCACCTAAGGCCAGTCACTTCACTGGGTATATGTAAAAATTTACAACCACTTTAAAAATGACTATCCCGTCTCATACAATGGTGTTTGTTTCCAGTCCAAAGTCAAGAATGTTCAGCTGGTGTGTGGACAGAATTCACCAATAATTACACTAGGTGATACAGGACAGGCCAGGAAGAAAGGGATGCTGCACAAAAACCTTGTGATTATGACCACATTCAAACTAAACCGAGAAAGTGTGTTCATATCCGATTCCAGACACGTATCTAGCTCCATAGTAAATGACACTATTTATTGTTAAACGGATGTTTATCTACAAAGCCCTATTGCACACAATGGTATAAAACTGTTGACGCTATGCAAGCACACACAGAAGTTGGTACCACACCCAGTAAAAAAACGGTTGCTATGCAACAAATTGAGGCTTAAAATAGGAGTGGCATGTAAGTTACTTAAAGTGGTATTCTGCCCAAAAACAAAAATGTAATATATTGCAGTTTACCAATTCTAAAAAGTGGTTCTAAAAGCAAAATAAACTTTTTTTTACCTTAATGCATTCCCAGCACTAGGGTAAAAAACATTCCACTAGTTCTCCCCCCACCACCTCTCACAATTCAGCACGGTCTGTCTGCAGGCACTCCGCTCTTCCTGGTTTCACAGGTGACATAAGCAGCAGTGGAAGCCATAGGCTCCTGCTCTGGTCAGTTAAATCCTGTGATGAGGAAGGGGGAGGGGGGGTTGGTCCAGTAGCATTACATGAGTCTATGGACAAACAGCTCGGCTTCGGAGTGTGCCCACAGAGGTTCCCCCTAAGCAAATATCTTGCTAGGTGGGCAATTGCAGGGAGGAGGAGAGGCCAGTGCCAGCAGGGGACTGCAAAGTAGAGGCAACATCTTTGCACGGAGCAAGTAAGTATAACCGTTTTTTTATTATAATAAATACATTTAAAAAAATTAAATTAAAAAACACACTTTTGCCTTCAGAATCACTTTAAATGTGGTGGCTGCGGTTTTTTTTTTTTTTTTTATTTCTTTTTCACCTGGTGATTCAGCCAGTAACACTTCCTGTCAGAAGGTTGCTCCACTCTGGATGAAGGAGCAACACAGACACCTTTGGACAGCGGTACTGTCAACCTAGGAGGAGGTTGATGTTAGATACAGATTTAGATGGACTCCGCCAATAAAATAAAGCGCAACTGCAGCTAATTTTGGCTATACACATTTCGATTTGGAAAAAAATATTTTAAGCAACAAACAGCATGGATTCATGAAAGACAGAAGTTGTCAAACAAATCTGATTTATTTTTATGAGGAGGTGATCAAAACCTTGGACAGAGGGGTGGCGGTGGACGTGGTATACCTGGACAGAGGGCTGGCGGTGGACGTGGCATACCTGGACAGAGGGCTGGCGGTGGACGTGGCATACCTGGACAGAGGGCTGGCGGTGGACGTGGCATACCTGGACAGAGGGCTGGCGGTGGACGTCGCATACCTGGACAGAGGGCTGGCGGTGGACGTCGCATACCTGGACAGAGGGCTGGCGGTGGACGTCGCATACCTGGACAGAGGGCTGGCGGTGGACGTCGCATACCTGGACAGAGGGCTGGCGGTGGACGTCGCATACCTGGACAGAGGGCTGGCGGTGGACGTCGCATACCTGGACAGAGGGCTGGCGGTGGACGTCGCATACCTGGACAGAGGGGGTGGCGGTGGACGTAATATACTTGGATTTTGCAAAAGCGTTTGACACAGTTCCCCACACACGGCTAATGCGTAAGGTAAAGTCTACTGGCTTGGAAAAATCTGTATGCAAATGGGTAGAAAACTGGCTAAAAGATTGTATTCAGAGAGTAGTGGTTAATGATTCATACTCTGAATGGTCTAGGGGTGTCAGTGTTGGGACCCTTACTTTTTAATATATTTATAAACGATATAGGGTCTGGGATTATGATCTCCATGTATAATACATAAGGGGAGATATGATCACCATGTATAATACATAAGGGGGGATATGATCTCCATGTATAATACATAAGGGGGGGATATGATCTCCATGTATAATACATAAGGGAGGGATATGATCTCCATGTATAATTCTCCATGTATAATACATAAGGGGAGATATGATCACCATGTATAACACATAAGGGGGGATATGATCACCATGTATAATACATAAGGGGAGATATGATCACCATGTATAACACATAAGGGGGGATATGATCTCCATGTATAATACATAAGGGGGTGATATGATCTCCATGTATAACACATAAGGGGGGGATATGATCTCCATGTATAATACATAAGGGGGGATATGATCTCCATGTATAACACATAAGGGGGGGATATGATCTCCATGTATAATACATAAGGGGGGGATATGATCTCCATGTATAATACATAAGGGGGGGATATGATCTCCATGTATAACACATAAGGGGAGATATGATCTCCATGTATAACACATAAGGGGGGATATGATCTCCATGTATAATACATAAGGGGGTATATGATCTCCATGTATAATACATAAGGCGGGATATGATCACCATATATAATACATAAGGGGGGATATGATCTCCATGTATAATACATAAGGGGGGATATGATCAACATGTATAATACATAAGGGGGGATATGATCTCCATGTATAATACATAAGGGGGATATGATCTCCATGTATAATACATAAGGGGGGATATGATCTCCATGTATAATACATAGGGGGGGATATGATCACCATGTATAATACATAAGGGGGATATGATCTCCATGTATAATACATAAGGGGGGGATATGATGTCCATGTATAATACATAAGGAGGGATATGATGTCCATGTATAATACATAAGGGGGGGATATGATGTCCATGTATAATACATAAGGGGGGGATATGATGTCCATGTATAATACATAAGGGGTGATATGATGTCCATGTATAATACATAAGGGGGGATATGATGTCCATGTATAATACATAAGGGGGATATGATCTCCATGTATAATACATAAGGGGGGATATGATTTCCATGTATAATACATAAGGGGGATATGATCTTCATGTATAATACATAAGGAGGGATATGATCTCCATGTATAATACATAAGGGGGGGATATGATGTCCATGTATAATACATAAGGGGGGATATGATCTCCATGTATAATACATAAGGGGGGATATGATCTCCATGTATAATACATAAGGGGGATATGATCACCATGTATAATACATAAGGGGGGATATGATGTCCATGTATAATACATAAGGGGGGATTATGATCACCATGTATAATACATAAGGGGGGATATGATCTCCATGTATAATACATAAGGGGGGATATGATCTCCATGTATAATACATAAGGGGGGATATGATCTCCATGTATAATACATAAGGGGGGATATGATCTCCATGTATAATACATAAGGGGGGATATGATCTCCATGTATAATACATAAGGGGGGATATGATCTCCATGTATAATACATAAGGGGGGATATGATCTCCATGTATAATACATAAGGGGGATATGATGTCCATGTATAATACATAAGGGGGGGGATATGATGTCCATGTATAATACATAAGAGGGGATATGATCTCCATGTATAATACATAAGGGGGGATATGATCTCCATGTATAAATACATCAGTGGTTCATATAGTGAACTCGGTGTAGAGCTATTCACCCTGAGGTCATCACAGAGGACAAGGGGGCACTTTATGTCTGGAGGAAAAAGATTAATCTCCAAACACGGAAAGATTTCTTCACAGTGAGAGCTTGAAAATGTGGAATAGACTCCCTCAAGAGTTGGTTCTGGCCAGCTCAATGGATTGCTTTAAAAAAAAAAAAAGTCTTGAATTCTTTCTTCGATACACAGAATATAACTGGATACTAACATTTATAGGTAAAGTTGATCCAGGGAATATCTGATTGCCTTTCGGAGGATCAGGAAGGCACTATTTCCCCTGCAGGAGCAAATTGGATCATGCTTTGCTGGGGTTTTTTTTGCCTTCCTCTGGATCAACTGTGTGTATAGGATTATAACTTTTTTTTTTTTATGGTTGAACTAGATGGAGTTTTGTCTTTTTCAGCCAGACTATGTAACTATATGTACCTATGTAACAATGATTTTTTTTTTATCCAATGCACTAAAAAAAATAGCCATAATTTCCCTTCTGATCGATTTAGACTCAATTAGTATTGGATTCGATCAAACTGAGTCAATTGGCCAGGGCAGAAAATTAATTGATCTTTTTGCATAGATTGCAAGCACTGAGATACTTCTGTTCATTTAGATCATGTTCTGATCAGAATATTCAACTACATGAAAACAGAGACACGATCGATAAGATCGTAATTTATGATCGAACGTTATCTCAACAATCAGTCCAAGCCCACTTCCCTTGTGTTGATCATTTATCAAAGTGTATACGGTCATCATAGCATGTTTTAAGCAGCTACAGAAAACAGTTTTTTTCCTTTTAGGATAAAGATTATACATAAATGAATAAAAGCGGACCATTGTAAGCAGCCATGTCAGTGGTAAATGGTTTGTCTCAACATCTTAAATGCCACTTGCGCTGGACAGCTTGATCTGTTAAAGCAAGTTGAAAGATAGCAGACTTACTGGTCGGATCACCAGGTGAAAAAGGAAGAAAAGCCTACAAAGGAAACCTAATGTAGCCATCACATCTAGGAAATAGCAAGCTGCAATATTTGCTTTTTAATACCGCTTTAATTAGTTGCTGACCACAGATAGCCGAATGACGGCTGCACTGCGGCCGTCCAGTTCTGGGAGGGCATCATATGACATCCTCCCAGAACGCGATATCCTGCGCGCCCCCGGCGATCTTCGTGATCGCTGTGTACTACAGACACAACTAATAACGGGATATGGTAAAAGGCCAATCACAGCGGCCTTTTACCATGTGATCAGCCGTGTCCAATGACACGCTGATCACCGGGAAATGCAATTGCCGGTTCTCGGCTGCACTTTCCTCACACTGTCAGAGCGTGAGTAAAGTACTGCCGAGCACCAACAGTTGTCAGAGCAGGGATCGGCACCGATCATCAGGGCACTGATGATTAGTGCCCTGATGATTGGGGCCCAGCAGTGCCACCCACCTGTGCCCAGCAGTGCCACCCACCTGTGCCCAGCAGTGCCAACCACCAGTGCCACCTCATCAACGCACATCAGTGAAGGAGAAAAATTACCCGTTTGAAAAATTTTATAACAGAAACAAACACTTTTTTTTCTGCTTTTTTTTTTTGTTTATAGCGCAAAAAGTAAAAACACCCAGTGCCAAGTAAATACCACCAAAAGAAAGCTCTATTTGTGAGAAAAAAATTATAAAAATTTCATTTGGCTACAGTGTTGCATGACCGTGCTATTGTCCTTCAAAGTGTGACAGCGTTGAAAGCTGAAAATTGGCCTGGTAAGGAAGAGGGTAAAAGTGCCCGGTAGGCAAGTGGTTAAAGAAACACCGTCAGCCTGCTCATTCAGCAAAAAGTGACAGTGTCTCTGCAAAGGGCATCCCCGGACCACTTATTGGCTCACCTTACTTGTGCTCCCTTGCAACTCCTTCCTCCTTTGCAGTTGACACTGAAATCAAGGGGCAACGTCACTCACCCAGTCATAAGACAGGATCCATGACTGGATGCTAGCTATTAGACCCAGGCACAACATAGCTGGGAGATTTTACAATCTCCATATAAAAAACAAAAAAAAAAACAAAATCCATACCAGTCCCAGACTATCATCCAATTTGTGCTTAGCACTCGGTTTCTGTGGGCTAAGGATAGAGATCATTTCTTTCTTCATTTGCTGCAGTACTTTCTTCAGTTCTGCATTCTCCAGCATGAGCTGCTTCTGCCGCTGTTCATAATCACTCAGCAGAACTTTGTACATCTCCTCTTCATTTCTTAAAGCACAAAACACATTTGTACAGTGTACTGCATATATTCTTCCACCAGTATTCCATTTACAAACTGCAATATGTACTTGCCCTAAGTTTTTTTAGGCAAACAGCTGTCATTTTACCTATATTAAACAGAGATACAGTTCCTTTTTTTTTTTTTTTTTTTTTTTTTTTTTTTTTTACAGTGTTTCAGTAAGAGAAAAACTGCTGCCATGCAATTGTTAGTATAACTAATACAATTACGCTCAGTCAGGCCCTGATTTTCTACTCACTTGGCATCTGTTTTACTTGTTCTCCAAGCCATCCTTTTACCGTCAGCTCGGCCCACATAATTCAGCACATCGATGGCTGCAGGATCAGAATAAAAACAAAAAAAATAAGTCTGTAAGCAGGGTGGTTCAGCCACCAATTCAGGACTCATTTACTAACAATGACCTTAAAAATTGTATAGAAGGGCATAAAAAAAATAAAACAATACAATATTGTTCTGTGCATCTCTGCAGTACTTGCACATTTAATTGCGTTATACCTGTAGTAAAAGTGCAGCTTATCCAAAAAGGTTTTACCAATCCCCAACCTCACGTGTGAACAAGCCTTTGGACCTAGACATAAGCTTTAAGTGGTTGTAAAGGTAAACATTTCTGTACCATAACGAATTCTCTGCATTAAAGTGGGAGTAAAATCCTTTCTTTGCTTTGTATCTATAGGTAAGCCTGTAATAAGGCTCACCTGTAGGTATTTGAATATCTCCTAACCATGCATCGTTTAGGAGCTATTTACATGTGAAGCAGCCGATGACATCAATGGTGCATGTGCAGTGTGCTCTCAATGGACAGCTTGCTGTCTATTGAGAGAACTGTGCCGCCGTTGCCATGACTACTGTGCATGCAGTTTGCTATGGGGGCATTCAGAGACGAGAAGCCAAGACCGCCAGCAGCGACCCCAGAAAAAGGGAGGTTCGGGGCCACTCTGTGCAAAACCATAGCACAGAGCAGGTAAGTATGACATATTTGTTTATTAAAAAAGAAAAACATTAAACTTTACAAGCACTTTAAGTTACAAGTATATCTTAAGGTGACATTTCACAAAGCAACTCTTCCTCATATCACATTGGTAGGGTGACACTCACAGATTTTTTTGTCTTTCTTGTCCATTACTAGCTGGTACAACCGTTCCTTCAGCTTGTTGTACTCTCTCTCCTTCCTCTTCATGTTGTGGTTGTGCTGTGTGGAGCGGCTGGTAATGATGTTCTGTAATTTCTGAACCTAAAAAGACAAGTATAAAATGGCTTTTAATGAATGCAAACATAAATAAACATAAAACTCCCACTGCCTCACTTCCGGTCACATCACGAGTAGTCCACATTACAGTAGTTCCCTTCGATGGTGATACATCCAACAATGAAACATTTCTTTGTACAATGGTGAAGAGCCAGAACGAATGTCAGCTTTTACTACGGTCTGATTTTCCATTTAAATATTCCCCTACATTTCTTACCAATAGGGTAAGGCAGCCCATAGACAAGTCGAAAAAAAAAAAAAAACAATTCTGTCGATCGAAAAATCAAAGTGGAGCATGCAAAACAAAACCCAGCATGTTGGATCAAGCGCTTTCGATTAAGACACAAAAATTGTGCATCACAGCTGGCACACTGATGCGAAAAACAAGCGACCAATCATTTTCATTCATTTGTTAACTCTTATCTATGGCCTACTTAAGTGAGGGAAAATCTCCCCAATTCTAAAGTGGACAAGCGATAACATTAGATCACAGACTAATGTATAAAGCAGAGTAGGAACATCTAATTGAGAATTATTTCATCCAGCAATGAATGCTGTGGAGGAGAAAAAAAAAATGCATGTACAAATTGGGAAATCCAGCACATCTGTGATCAGTCAGCTCATGCTACAACATATCAAGCCTGATTCATCCAAAATTTGGCATCCAAGCTGAATCACGAAGACGGCAACAGCAGCTGCCACAAAAGAACTGCACCCCTTGCATGATTGCATCTTTCATCTCAAATATTTGCTATTCTTGGGGATTCCTGCTGCCCACAAATGCTGGAGATGGCCCATGCATGGCTAAAAGATCAGCAGAAAATATTCTAGGAAACAGTAGTCATAGGGTAGAAATTAAACTCAAGGAAAGGTCTTATAGATGCAAACTAAAACTGAAATGAAGAACAGGCCTCTAAATTATGTAACAATCATTTATGTTACAGACTCACATGGGCTATTTATCTGGGCGAGGAAGCATACACCCCATGAATGTGTGGAAAGGAGAAAAGGAAAGTATATTCACTTATAGTCACTCATGCTAAACACACGATGTCTCTGCTTTGTTTTAGAATCAGCAATGGTAAAGAGCACAGATGGGAACACAAGTCTTTGGCTAAGAAATTGCTGGCTAGAATTCCTGGAGACCCCCATAAACTACTCAAGCCACGACACCTCACTCACCTCCTCTTTCTCATTCTTCAGCAGCTGCAGGAGGTTGTTATTTTTGCACTGCTGCTGTCGTTCTTTTTCCAAAAGAGCAGCGTTCTCTCGTTTAATCACTTCAAGCTGATCCTAGAACATTTAGGAACACTTTTTTAAAAAAGGAAACCTTGAGATTTTTCTTTAGTTGTTTTACAAATGCACATGAATTTGATCAAACATCTACTGTATGTGTACTTTGTAATTATGTGTATGTGAGATATTATGTTTGATTCTCACATATATAAATGAAGCTTCATGCTTTTTAGAGCTGCACTGAAGCATATAATGCTTGAATGGTGTTTTAATCCTTGCATCCAAGTCTAGCAGTTAGCTTAAAGAAGAAGCAGAAAAAAAAACCCAAAAACATGCCCCATGCAGCTTTTTTTTTAAAGTGTATATAAACTGAAAAAAATAGATCTCTCTTATTTGATTATGGTCTGTTAAATATACCACTGAAAGCATTTTGTTATCTGTTTAACAAGTGCAAAAAAAACCCCAAAAAACCCAAACCAAACAAAAACCGTTGCAGTTCATCCAGCCAGAAATCCTGTAACCTAATACTACAACAGGGAGTTCCAAACTTTTTAACCAAAGAGTCAGTTTACTGCCGTTCAGACTTTAGGGGAGCCAGACTGTTGCCAGTGGAAGTAGAAAATGGTGTCAGTGGGAAGACTAGTTACCCATCTTTGGTGTCAGGGGAAGAATAGTGCCCCATCATTGGTGTCAGTAGGAGGAACAGTGCCCTATTATTGGCGTTCATGGGAGGAATAGTGCCTCATATCAGTTGGCTCAAGGGCCAAATAAAGGCAAGCGAAAAAGGAAGCATCCAGCCTGCAGATCACAGTTTGGGGACCACGGGTCTAAAAGAATGCTCATGACCCATTCCAAAGTGGCTATCATGGCGGAATATTTCAGGGCTGTCAGTATCACGCCATTTAAGACAAGAGCTGCAGGCCACTCCCACATTCTTAGAGGATCATCAGCTAGTGAGGTCCACAGAGGTGCTCATTATCTAACATCCTGCAAGCAAGTGAGGGAACACCCTCTAGGGAACTCAACCACTGTGGAGCAGAAAGAGTTTACACGATCTGTGATCAGAGCCTTCCCCTTTCAAGGAGCTGAGCATGATTCAAATACGGTTGTGGCGTCAAACTCAATGTGTCGCAGAACATACAGGGGGGGGGGTGCAACAGAGCAGTGTCGCAACAGGACCTGATTAAAGAGGGAGAAGGCAACACACCAGAGGATGCCGGCTCCTAATAAATATGGACAAATCCCTATGTACTCACTGAAGGTGGTCTGGATGGGCAGGAGAGGCCCCAGCAGGGCATCTAGTGTAGCCTATACAATCTTCACCCCATTAGTGGGCATACCCCAACAGGAGTCAAGGACAGGCTTCCACCAGACAGGTACAGCACAGTCTCAGACCTGTGAAGTACTATGCAGCTAGCTATACACAGTACACTAGATGAATGGAGTGTGCCTTCAGCAGATCCCAGTGCCTGCAGGTTACATTACAGGCATGTGGAGAGTGGGAAGGGTTATGCTGGGCGGCACCAACAGCTTTGATTGGATGCCAGCGTCCAATCTCCTGAAGCTAACTACATAAAATTCTCCACCCAAATAAATTTATCATCAAAATGGTGGAAAAAAAAAAAAAAAAGGGACAGGATGATATATTTGATTTTATATTTTATGAAGGTTGAGGAGATGGCAGGTGTCATATGACCAATGAAGATCGTATTTCTAAAGCTACATTTTCATAACTCTCACAGAATACCATACACCTCATGGTTTTCCAGCATTCGATTTCTTGAACTCTCTTCTAAGCAACGAAAAGTATAAAAACTGCAATATTTCGGCATGACTAAACGGTTTACTGTAAAAAGGTGGCAATGTGTCAGCTAGATGTTGTTTGGTACGATATTCCATTCATATAGGTGATGCGAATTTGATGGCTGCTTGCTGATCAATCGCATTGAGACATGTCATTTTAACTTCAGCCAGTTGCAGCTTTACACTTGGTGAAGTTGATGAAAGTATTCCACTTACCTTAAGTTTGCTGTGATTATTCTGCAAATACTCAAAGTCACTATTTATTTTTAGAACTTGTGTTTCCACATCTTCTCTCCTCCGCAGATCTCTTGTGTGACGCTGAAGCAGCTCATGGATGCAGTTTAATATTGACACCACATGTAACCTTCTCCCGCTGCCATTCTTAGATATGGTTTGCAAGGACGGAAATCCCAGAGTCTTCAACTCCTGTTAAAAAAACAGCCAGTTTAGAACAAAGCCTTGAATAAAATGTGGCTTACTGTTTTACACCTCTGCAGGCATAGAAAGGTGGCCCAATCTGGCTCTACAGACAGAAATCTGGCCCAATGTGAACCTGCATTGTTGTAGAAAGACCTGTCAGTTTATTCGACAGCACAGTTTGCATGCATATTCTGCCACCATCCAATCTCTGGAGGGAGAATATTGCGGGCCATAGACGAGAAGAAAAATGACCAAAGATCGGCTGGAAAAAAAAAAAAAAAAGAAATCAGCCGATTTTCGGATCGTTAGTGCGATTATCGGTCCTGCTGGAAAATAATCGGCCAAATTTGTCATTCTGCTGATTTTCGCGGCAATGGACAAATTTGCCGATCTTTTTCCGATATTTAAAAATGCGCCTGAGCAGTGACATAAAAGAAGGAAAAGAAGAAAAGGAAAAAAATAGAATGTGAATGAGAAGTAGAAATAGAATATGAAGAAGGAAAAGAAGAAGAAATAGAATATGAAGAAGAAAAAAAAATTTCAGTCCAATATTATATTTGACATTTAAAAGTATAGCAACATTGTATCTTATTGTATCCGAATAGAAACATCTGTATCCAAAATGGATACAAATAGATACAATGTTTCAACTTCTTCTTCTTCTGCATATATTCCATTTCTTCTTCTTCTTCTGCATATATTCCATTTCTTCTTCTTCTTCTGCATATATTCCATTTCTTCTTCTTCTTCTTCTGCATATATTCCATTTCTTCTTCTTCTTCTTCTGCATATATTCCATTTCTTCTTCTTCTTCTTCTGCATATATTCCATTTCTTCTTCTTCTTCTTCTGCATATATTCCATTTCTTCTTCTTCTTCTTCTGCATATATTCCATTTCTTCTTCTTCTTCTTCTGCATATATTCCATTTCTTCTTCTTCTTCTGCATATATTCCATTTCTTCTTCTTCTTCTGCATATATTCCATTTCTTCTTCTTCTTCTGCATATATTCCATTTCTTCTTCTTCTTCTGCATATATTCCATTTCTTCTTCTTCTGCATATATTCCATTTCTTCTTCTTCTGCATATATTCCATATCTTCTTCTTCTGCATATATTCTATTTCTTCTTCTTCTGCATATATTCTATTTCTTCTGCATATATTCTATTTCTTCTTCTTCTGCATATATTCTATTTCTTCTTCTTCTGCATATATTCTATTTCTTCTCCTTCTGCATATATTCTATATCTTCTTCTTCTGCATATATTCTATTTCTTCTTCTTCTGCATATATTCCATTTCTTCCTCTTCTGCATATATTCCATTTCTTCCTCTTCTGCATATATTCCATTTCTTCTTCTTCTGCATATATTCCATTTCTTCTTCTTCTGCATATATTCCATTTCTTCTTCTGCATATATTCCATTTCTTCTTCTTCTGCATATATTCCATTTCTTCTTCTTCTGCATATATTCCATTTCTTCTTCTTCTGCATATATTCCATTTCTTCTTCTTCTGCATATATTCCATTTCTTCTTCTTCTGCATATATTCCATTTCTTCTTCTTCTGCATATATTCCATTTCTTCTTCTTCTGCATATATTCCATTTCTTCTTCTTCTGCATATATTCCATTTCTTCTTCTTCTGCATATATTCTACTTCTTCTTCTTCTGCATATATTCTACTTCTTCTTCTTCTGCATATATTCTACTTCTGCTTCTTCTGCATATATTCTAGATCTTCTTCTTCTGCATATATTCTAGATCTTCTTCTTCTGCATATATTCTATTTCTTCTTCTGCATATATTCTATTTCTTCTTCTGCATATATTCTAGATCTTCTTCTTCTGCATATATTCTAGATTATCTTCTTCTGCATATATTCTAGATCTTCTTCTGCATATATTCTAGATCTTCTTCTTCTACATATATTCTAGATCTTCTTCTTCTACCACTATTGGTAAAAATATATTCTAGATCTTCTTCTTCTGCATATATTCTATATCTTCTTCTGCATATATTCTATATCTTCTTCTGCATATATTCTATATCTTCTGCATATATTCTATATCTTCTGCATATATTCTATATCTTCTGCATATATTCTATATCATTGCCGGCCGTGGACGGGACAAAAATCAGCCGAGTTCTTTTTTACCAATAGTGGTAATGTCGGCTGATTGAACAACCAATTTTTCGATTATAAAAAAAAAAAAAAAAAAAAAAAAAAACGGCCGGCTTTCTCCCCGTCTATGGCCTGCATAAAACCCCAAACTATAGCAGGGAAACCCTTAGATTAAATTTGTCTTAGGTTGCTGAATATATCCTTCTACACACGATAGCTGCTCTCAAATCAGAAAAGGGCCAATCACAATATTCATTTACACAAAACAGGCACTGAAGGAAACAAGTGCATGGCAAAAGGCTCTAGCCAACTGTGCAGAGTACAGTAATGCAAGTTCTCTTTTATAGTAGTTTCAAATAGTTTTAAAACAGAAACACTTGAAATAACTCCCACAAAATCACACACTACATCTACCCTGAACATACTGCTCACATGCACAGCACTTGATTCTCTGTAATTCAATTATTCAGTCACCAAACATAGCAAGGCTTTGAAATGGTCTCCATGCAGACCAGGAAATCCTTACTAGTCATTGTCCTGTGGAACGTCCCACCATCAGATTGACATTAACACATGTAATGTTTCTAATGTAAAGCACTGAGGTGGAAGAGAGCCAGAGATCATTTTAAAATGATCATGGATGTGTAGACCGCAGAGACCATAACGGGGTTCCTGGCAATGAA
The DNA here is from genome assembly GCF_062004578.1 of Staurois parvus. NCBI lineage: Eukaryota > Metazoa > Chordata > Amphibia > Anura > Ranidae > Staurois > Staurois parvus. Next base: position 5,442,029 of record NW_028318143.1, read on the forward strand.
TTCCTGCAGCATCACATGTTTGGGTCTAGGTGCTTAAACAAATTACTGGCTATATTGGTCTTATATGCAAGGATGAAGAACGAAAGCACTAGGAAAGTATGCCATATCCCCACGTGTATTTGATGAATGGAGCTTTCCATTAAATATCTAGCTTCATATCTGACTGCCATTTCCAGTATACGTTGGTGTCGTTTGCAATGCACCAAGACCCTTCGCTCACCTGATCAAGATATGCTAAGCATTGTTCTACATTGTCCTCATTGCAGAAATCGGAATCTTGAGAGGATTTGCCTATGTTGAGTGTAGACTGCAGAAAGCTTGGAGATGATATTCTGGGTTCAGAATTATACCGAGAAATTATTCTGGTTCCTTGGGGGAAAAAAAAGGAAAAACAGAACCAATAAAAATGTTGAAAAGTGAATCAAACTTATCTTTCCAGACATTTATTGTTAAGGTCAAGGCAGCTTGATCGTTTAACTATCAAACTAAACGTTTGCTTCAAAGCAAGAATTCTGAGCAGATTGAAAGAAACTTGTATTTAAGCCAGCAAATCACCAAAACATCCAAGCAAATAGCATTTTCAAAAGAAAGGTCAGCAATGACATCCACCATATTTCTGATTTTTGACAGGTTCTCTTTAAAGAATATTTAGTACTGACAAGTTACGAAGTGCTTTACGTAATGTACATTCATATCAATCCTTGCCCGTAAAGAGATTACAATCTAGGTCCCTCCTTCACATGCATACATACACATACGAGGGCCAATAACCCTACAATTATGTCTTGGACTGGACTGTGGGTGGAAACCTGAGTGTCAGAGGAAACCCATGCAAGCACAGAGAGAACATGCCGGTAGTGTTCTGTTTGAGATTTGAACCAAGGCTGCTAGTCTTGTAAGGCAAATGTCCTTATGGACCTTTCATCCAGTGTTTTTGTATCATGACATAATTATTTAGAAAGTAGCTCCCCAGGGATCTCTGATCTGCAGCCAGCCTAGAGCTATACAATAAAAGGTCTACATTTTTCCACTCCAGAACATTGCCCCTGGTACATACACACCCTGAAATCCATTTTGAAAACCTGTAGCTTGTCAAGCTGATAGTTTCTTTGATTCAGTAATTGAATTTTGGGCATTGAACACATTGGAATAAATCCTGAAACATGAGGTTTTAAATATTTGCTCTATGGCACAGGGCAGGCCAAGCAGTAATGACCACTAGGCAGGAGTGTATTTAGATTTTGTGCTGTCCTAGGCAACACAAAAAAATCTGCTACCCTCCTGGTGACATCTCCTCCAGAACCCGGAGACAGTGGAGTTGAAGCAGCGGGTGCAGTGGCTGTCCATGGCCCTGTATGGGTGGGGGGAGGGGATCTCCTGGTGCTGGTATTCCCAGGTGTGACACCTCCCTCACCCTGGAGATCAGGCGGACTCCTCTGAACAGCGGCTCTCCTCCCTGGGTGGTCCGTGATTTTTGCCTCCGGAGGGGGGAGGTGCTGCCCCGGGCTTTACATGTATCCCAGATAACTGTAAATAGTGAAGCACTATAAATCAAATCCTATTAAATAAAGATAAATATTCTATATTACTAGCCGTGCACACACATTAGTGCTCAGCGACAGATTATTGCAAACAAATAAATATCTCATTCCACAAGTATAAGTGAAACATGACCTTGAATAAGTGACAAAATACAAATAATTGTGAAGTGATTCTTTAAGAAGAAAAAATTCCCGTGCTATTTATCAATATCTCTAAAAACACACTGTATATATACAAACATCAAACCAATCAAATCATATATGTGTTAATAAAGAACATAAAGTCCACGCAAGTGAATCTGTGCTGATGTGATCTTCACTCCAGTGAAAAATTAACAGAAATCCTCAAATGGCAGCAATGCCTGCTCACCTCCACACATTGACCGCATTACCTGTGCATTACCTGTGCATCAAAAATGAAGCTTGGAGAGCAGTCAGATGTAGCAGGTGAAAGGGGCGGTAATGCATTTCGGAGCATGCTCAATAGGCTCCTTCTTCAGACCCCTGAAGAAGGAGCCTATTGAGCATGCTCTGAAATGTGCACAGGCACATCCTGGACTCTACTATCTGATCCTATAGGCATAGCTTGCTGCTGGACGTCCCACCTGGATCCAATTACCACACGATGGGTCTTTTTAACCATTTATCTTGTAAGTGCAAATTTTCCATTGTCTACTAATAAATTGTTAATACTGCACTTAGAGGCGCCTTCCTCTCCTTTTCCTATAATAAACAGTAACAGATCCTCTCCACATCACAGAGACCATGGGATAGGAAAAGGACCTCTGCTCAGCGCACCTTATTCACTCCTCCTCCACTCAAGGTAACATATATAGGGTATAAAGCAAGAAACCTTCCACTTCATCAGAACCCTGAAGTCACGAGGCACGTGACACAACGCGTCGGTAGATCATTTCCGGTACGTGGTGACGCACTTCCGGTAGCGGCAGCTACACCCAGTATACAATGCAGTACACACATAGTATGTGGTGAAAGGCGATTGTTACTGGGGATACATGTGAGTGCTTTACCAACTTTTATCTGCAATTTAAATAAAAAGATACTGCACCATGGAAGGTTTCTTGCTTTATACCCTATATATGTTACCTTGAGTGGAGGAGGAGTGAATAAGGTGTGCTGAGCAGAGGTCCTTTTCCTATCCCATGGTCCCTGTGATGAGGAGAGGAGTGGAGTGGAGAGGATGTGTTACTGTTTATTATAGCCCTGTGTGGGTCAATGTGTGGAGGTGAGCAGCCATTGCTGCCATTTGAGGATTTCTGCTCATTTTTCACTGGAGTGAAGATGACATCAGCACAGATTCACTTGCATGGACTTTATGTTCTCAATTAACACATATATAATTTGATTGGTTTGATGTTTGTATATACACAGTGTGTTTTTAGAGATCTTGATAAATAGCACAGGAATTTTTTCTTCTTAAAGAATCACTTCACAATTATTTGTATTTTGTCACTTATTCAAGGTCATGTTTCACTTATACTTGTGGAATGAGATATTTATTTGTTTGCAATAATGTCACTGAGCACTAATGTGTGTGCACGGCTAGTAATATAGAATATTTATCTTTATTTAATAGGATTTAATTTATAGCGCTTCACTATTTACAGTTATTTTGCATCATCACTTATTGGTTTAAGTTAAGTGGCAGCAGCTATAGTTAGGTTTGCGACTTCCGCATTAAGCGCAGGAGGATACTTACTGTCATTACATGTATCCCAGATCATTCCTCTTCCCCTCCGCCTTCCTGAACCGGTCTCTGTGTCTCATACCGAGAGAGCCTCCGCCAGGAGGTTGAGGCACAGATCGGCACCAGCCAGCAGCCTCATCACACTGGAGGAGAGGTGATCCCCCCCCTGGGCAGTGGTTTCAGCTTGGGTTGAGCATAAGGCTGTATTTATGGATACTATGCTCCCTAATGAGAGAGAGTTGTGTGTGTGAGACATACAGCGTAGCACAAAGATATCCTGCTACAGTCAGTCCAGTCTGGGCCTTTTATTTAAAATACTCCAGGTTTCAGCACTCTCACACTTTGAATGACAATTGCGCGGTCATGCAACACTGTACCCAAACTAAAATTTTATCATTTTGTTCACACAACTAGAGCTTTCGTTTGGTGGTATTTACTGGGGTTTTTATTTTTTGCTAAATTAAAAAAAGCCCACAAATTTTGAAAAAAAAACATGTTTTTCTTTGTTTCTGTTTTAAAAATTTGCAAATAAATAATTGTTCTTCATAAATTTAGGCCAAGATGTATTCGGCACGTCTTTGGTGAAATTAACCCAAATCAGTATTTATTATTTAGTCTGTAGGAAAGTTATAGAGTCCACAAACTGTGGGATATATCTGAAAATAGATCAATCCTGAAGTACTGACGGTCAATCTAATTTCTTGAGGTCCAAGAATGTCAGAACAGTACAGATATCCCCAAAATGACCCCTTTTTGCAAAAGAGACAGTCCGACTTATTTCATAAGAGGCATGGCGAGTTTTTTGAAGTTGTAATTTTTTGGAAATTGAAGATTTCTGTCACCAGTGCAGTGCAGAGTCAGCATATAACGGGTGTGGTGGTGATCAGGGACACTGAATGGTAAAAGTATGAATTATTTTTTTTTTTATTACATTTTTCTCTTTTTTTAAGATTTTTTTTTTTCTTATTACACTGTGACCAAAGTACACTGCGTTCCAAATTATTATGCAAATTCTATTTAAGTGTCACAAAGATGAAATATTTTGTTTTTCAGTTTAACTCATGGATGGCATTGTGTGTCAGGGCTCTTTTGATCACTGAAAACAATCTGGGACACCTGTGATAATTAGATTGGTAGGTGAGCCCAATTTAAGGAAAAACTACTAAAGGAGGGTGTTCCACATTAAGCAGAGCACCATTTTCAAGCAATATGGGGAAGAAAAAGGATCTCTATGCTGCCGAAAAGAGTGAAATAGTTCAATGCCTTGGACGAGGTATGAAAACATTCGATATTTCAGGAAAACTTAAGCGTGATCATCACACTATTAAGAGACTTGCGGCTGATTCAGAGCACAGACGGATTCGTGCAGATACATTGAGGAAGATTTCTGCCAGATCCATGCATCGGATCAAGAGAGCAGCTGTGAAAATACCATTACATAGCAGCAAACAGATATTTGAAGCTGCTGGTACCTCTGGAGTCCCACGGACATCAAGGTGTAGAGTCCTCCAGAGTCTTGCAACTGTGCATAAACCTTCTATTCGGCCACCACTAACCAATGCTCACAAGCAGAAATGGCTGCATTGGGCAGAATATACATGAAGACTAATTTTCAAACAGTCCTGTTCACTGATGAGTGCCGTACAACCCTGGATGGTCCAGATGCATAAAGTAGTGGATGGTTGGTGGACGGCCAGCTTGTTCCAACAAGGCTGCGACGTCAGAAAGGCAGTGGTGGAGTCATGTTTTGGGCCGGAATCATGGGAACAGAGCTGGTCAGACCCTGTAGGGTCCCCGAAAGTGTAAAGATGACCTCTGCACAGTATGTGGAGTTTATGACTGACCACTTTCTTCCGTGGTACAGAAGGAAGAACTATGCTTTCCGTAATAAAATCATCTTCATGCATGACAATGCACCATCTCATGCTGCAAATAATACCTCTGCATCAATGGCTGTTATGGGGATAAAAGGAGAGAAAGTCATGGTGTGGCCTCCATCCTCACCTGACCTCAATCCTATTGAGAACCTTTGGAGCATCCTCAAGCAATAGATCTATGAGGGTGGGAGGCAGTTTACATCCAAACAGCAGCTCTGGGAGGCTATTGACATCTTGCAAACAAATTCAAGCAGAAACTGTCCAAACTCACAAGTTCAATGGATGCAAGACTTGTGAAGCTGCTATCAAATAAGGGGTCCTATGTTACAATGTACGTGACCTGTTAAAATGTTTAAAAAGTTAAAATGTTGTTAAAAGTTTGATTGAAATAGCTTTTGATTTCAGTAAATATGCTGCAAACACAACAAATGACAATTTTCAGTTCTTTACAACCTATAAAATGTTTTGAAACTTACTGTGTGTAATAATTTGGAACAGTCATTGTAAGTGTTTTATGTTTAACAAAAATCCTGTTATCATTAGGAAGTTTGTTCAATAAAATGTGAATTGTACTCTTAATGGTTGATAATATGAGAATGATGCTGACTGTTATTTACATCAATTATTTAGGTAAATGAGAAAATATAATATGCATAATAATTTGAAACACGGTGTAGAATGAGGTTACCATAGTAACATTTTACTACTTTGGGGAAGTTATTAGTATTTTTTTTTTTTTATACACAATTTGCTTATAGCAAAGCATTTCTTTGCTATAAGCAAGCATTTAACTGAATGAAATCGATTCATTCAGTTTTTTTTTGTTGCGATTAGCCATGGCTAATTACTTGACACAGATGGGCTGTGATTGGACCAGCCTGTGCATGTGATTGCTGTGACCATTCCCAGCTAGACACACTTCTATACAATGGATGGCAGGAAAGGAAGCCATCCATTGTATACAACTGCCATGTGACCTGTTGTGATTGGTCACAGCAGATCAGATGGTACTGGCAACGGGGCCGGTACACAGATCTGTCATCGGCCGTGTCCGAGGTATCTGGCCGGTGACAGATCTCGCCATAGCACGGCCCTGTGGGCACGCGCAAAGTGTGATCCGGGAAGGACGTCATGACTATATATCATTTGACTATAGGCCGGGCGGCAAGTGGTTAAAAAACTGCATTGAATATCAATACAAAACATTAAATAGTACTAAAAGATTAAACATTAACTTGTGGCTTGTAGATTGCCACTTGGCAACAGGCAATAAAACTGGTCACAAGGACTATACAGCAAAAAGCTGCCAATGTTTCCATGTGTTCCAATCTCACTGAAATCTTGTGTACACTATATAGACAAATGTTCGTGGCCACCCTACCAACACACCCATATGAGCTTTGTTTGTGGCCACCCTACCAACACACCCATAAGTGCTTGTTGGACATCCTTTTTCCAAAGCACGAGTGCCAACATGGTGTTTTCTCCACACACCCCACCATTCCTTTGTTGCTATAACAGTCTCCACTCTTCTCAGAAGCTTTTCCACAAGAGCGTGTATGTGGGAATCTGCACCCATTCAACCAAAAGAGCATTTGTGAGGTCAGGTACTTATGATGGGGAAAAAAAAAAAAAAGACTTGGCACGCAATCAGTGTTCCAATTCACCATTTCATCCCAAAGGTATTCAATAGAATTGAGGTCAGGGCTTCAAGTAGGCAGCGTGAGCTCCTCCATACCAAACTATGGTTTACTAAAACTGGGGAGTGCAAAATCTGGTGCAGTTGTGTATGGTAGCCAATCAGCTTCTAACTTCAGCTTGTTCAATTAAGCTTTGACAAAAAAAATCCTGGAAGCCAATTGGTTTCTATGCAGAACTGCACCAGATTTTGCACTCTACAGTTTTAGTAAATCTCCCCGTGTCTTTGCGGAGTTTAATTACTGCACAGGGGCACAGTCATGCTGGAATAGAAAAGAGCCTTCCCCAAATTATCATAAGACTTGTAGTGCACCACTGTCTAAACGTCTTAGAGTCCTCTCACTCAGCTGCAGTGTGGTTTTCCTGCACCGCGGGTGCAGCGCAACCTCACCGCATGTTTGACGCAGGTTAGCGGAGCTTTCCCATAGAGTTATGTTGTGTCCCGCAGTAATGGTGCACTTTCTGAGAGCGCATCAACACTCCTGCATGCTGAATCTTTGGTGCGTTTTGAGTGCACTAAACATGCGTGACAGAAGAGAACTCTATGGGAAAGTGCAGCTAACCTGCACCAAACCTGCAGGTACACTGTGATTATTATTATTATACAGTATTTATAAAGTGACAATAGTTCGCTCAGCGCTGTACATTACAAAGGGGGACAGAACATGTGACAGAACAATACCAATACAATGCAAAACATGAGGAGATCGAGGGCCCTGCTCTTTCAAGCTTACAATCTAGGAGGGAGGGGATGGTGGCACAGGAGGAGAAAGCTGTAGGGGATGGGGTGGTAGGAAGAGTGGAGGAGGTCGGCAAGTTAGCAGGGGGTGGGGTAGGCTTCCCTGAAGAGATGGGTTTTCAGGGTGCGCCTAAAGGAGAGGAGAGTAGGTGATAATCTGATGGGTTGGGGCAGGGAGTTCCAGAGGATGGGTGACACCCTGGAGAAGTCCTGGAGGCGGGCATGGGAGGAGGAGACCAGGGAACTAGAGAGAAGGAGGTCTTGTGAGGAGCGGAGTGTGCGTGCTTAGCGGGACTTGGATATTAGGTCTCTGATGTCGTTCGGGGCAGTATGGTGGACAGCTTTGTACGTCAGTGTTAGGATTTTGAATTTGATCCGTTGCGCAATCGGAAGCCAGTGGAGGGATTGGCAGAGGGGGGTGGCGGAGACGGAGCGGTTGGAAAGGTGAAACCACACCGTACTGGTGCAAAAGCAGCCTTTGTATGCTGTAGTATTAACAGTACTCTTCACTGGAAACACCTGAAACTCTATATAATAGAGGGGGGTCCACATAAGAAATGCGCTATATAGCCAAACCTATTTCTATCATTGCAAATAAACTGCTCAACTTGAGTTCTCTGGTCGTTTGGGTTACAAGATGATACACTTCTGAATCTGTGCTCTATTTCAGGAAAACATGATCATCCAGCATACATGTGACAAGTACAAACTTGACACATTTTTTCAACTTAAAAAAATAAAAATAAAACGGGCCCTGGTATCCAAGACTAAGCCCAATCAAAGGAAATATTTAGGGATCAAGTGAGTGCTAAGGCTCAGCTGTCAGAATTCCAGACAATTAAATCTGAATTAGAGTGCCTGTGGTTTTGGAGTAATGATATGCAGCAAAGGAGTGGGGGGGGGGGTAAGGAAGGCAAGACTAATAACTACCCACCTACAGTTGTGACCAAAATTATTCAACCCCCAATGCTGTAAAGGGGTTTAGGGACTATAGTGTACATTTGGAATTGTATTCAGAATCAAATCCTACAAGGACGTTGTAACTACCCAAATGCAACTAAAATGACATCAATTGTTTATGTAATACAGTAGTAAATGGTTCTTATGTGGTTTCTTCATTGCCACAATTATTCAACCCCTTAAAGACTACCACTCTGAAGAACAGAGGTTCATACAGGTGCTTTCCATCAGGTATTGAAAACACCTGTGGATGTCACCGAGCAGCAATCAAGCATAATAAGCACCAATTAGGCAGCTTTAAAATGACTGTGATACTCAGCTCCTTCTAGACATTTACTGGTGTGGTTACAAACATGGTGAAGGCAAGAGAATGGTCCAGGAAGACAAGAGAAGAGGTGATTTCTCTTCACAGGAAGGGCAATGGCTATAAGAAGATTGCAAAGATGTTAAACATACCAAGAGACACCTTAGGAAGCATCATTCGCAAATTCAAGGCAAAGGGCACTGTTGAAACGCTACCTGGTCGTGGCAGAAAGAAGATGCTGACTTCGACTGCTGTGCGCTACCTGAAGCGTAGAGTGGAGAGAAGTCCCCGTGTGACTGCTGAGGAACTGAGAAAAGATTTGTCAGATGTGGGTACAGAAGTTTCAGCCCAGACAATAAGACGCACACTGCGTAATGAAGGCCTCCGTGCCAGAACTCCCAGGCGTACCCCCTTGCTGTCTCCAAAGAATAAGAAGAGTCGACTGCAGTATGCCAAAAGCCATGTGGACAAACCACAAAAGTTGTGGGATAGTGTTCTGTGGACTGATGAAACAAAATTAGAACTGTTTGGGCCCATGGATCAACGCTATGTTTGGAGGAGGAAGAACAAGGCCTATGATGAAAAGAACACCTTGCCTACTGTGAAGCATGGTGGAGGGTCAATCATGCTTTGGGGCTGTTTTGCTTCTGCAGGTACAGGGAAGCTTCAGCGTGTGCAAGGTACCATGAATTCTCTTCAGTACCAGGAGATATTGGATGGAAACGTGATGCAGTCCGTCACACACCTGAGGCTTGGGAGACGTTGGACCTTTCAACAGGACAATGATCCCAAGCATACCTCCAAGTCCACTAGAGCATGGTTGCAGAGGAAAGGCTGGAACATTTTGGAGTGGCCATCGCAGTCACCAGACTTAAATCCGATTGAGAACCTCTGGTGGGACTTAAAGAAAGCAGTTGCAGTGCGCAAGCCTAAGAATGTGACTGAACTGGAGGCCTTTGCCCATGAAGAATGGGCGAAGATACCCGTAGATCGCTGCAAGACACTTGTGTCAAGCTATGCTTCACGTTTAAAAGCTGTTATAACTGTAAAAGGATGCTGTACTAAGTACTAAGATTGAATGTCACTTGGGGGTTGAATAAAACTGATAATGCTGTGAGCACAGAAAAGACATTTGTGGTTATTTCATTATAACTGTTATGTTATATTTGTCTGACCTACAAGTGCCTCTTTAATGTAAATGTAAGCAAGATGACTGAATGATCAAAAGCAATGTCAAACTGGCCAAAACACTCAATTTCAGTGGGGGTTGAATAATTTTGGTCACAACTGTATTAACTAAACCGGGTAAAAAATAACCTATTTAAACAACTGCAGCAGATTTGTGAGTTTTTGTTCATGGCAAGTATCAATTCTAACAGTACTATTATTTTAAAAAGCTGCCCCTACATCTTATATGCCCAAAACAATGAATATATGCTACATTTCTTCTGATCCCTGCCTTACCCAAATAGCAAGCTTGCAAGACGCATCGCCTGGGACAAGTGATACACCAATATATCAGCTGCTGAAAATGATCCGTGTTTTGCCGATAGAAAAATAAAAATGTGCCAATAATCTGACTTCAAAATTGCGTCCCATTGACTTCAATGCAAAATGTCTCCTATTGACTTCACTGCAAAAACCCATTTAGGGGTTTTAATTTTATATAGATTTCATTTTATTTCCTATCCAATTTTTGTGTTACTTTCAATAAAAGTTAATTTTACGTTACTGGATTGTACTTTTGAAAAGCCTATTCATTTAAATTCATGACAGGTGTGCGCCATCTTGGCTTTATCCCAGCGCCTACTTCCTACAAGTCCTGCTTTGCATCAACATCAGAAATAAATGCAAGAACTCAGAAATGGAAACATTTTAATAAGCCTAGACCAGCCTCTCTCAACCTTTTCAACACAGAGGAACCCTTGAAATCATTTTCTAGAAGCAGGGAATCAATGCTAATAATTTCTCTATCAAGAGTTCACAGTACATTAGGGCAGGGGTGGGCAACTGTGGCCCTCCAGCTGTTGGTGAACTACAAGTCCCACCATGCCCCTGCCTTTGGGAGTCATGCTTGTAACTGTCAGTTTTGCAATGCCTCATGGGACTTTTAGTTCTACAACAGCTGGGGGGCCACCGTTGCCCACCCCTGCATTAGGATGATGTCACAGAAATATGCTCCTTACATTTGTAGTCATTGGCAAGATCGCCCTTCTTTACAGATAGCTAGAAAGGATCATTGTTGTCAGCGGTTACCTATATGAGAATCATTAGTTGCTCACTGCTCAAGGAACCTCTAGCAATCTCTGGAGGAACTCTACGGTTCCACAGAAACCTGGCTGAGAAAGGGGGACCTAGACACTACATTTTGACAGTATGCAGGATGTACTTGGAGTTATGCAAAAGTTGGAATGGAACTTTAGTTCCACTTAAAGCCTATATTTTCACTGAGTATTTATGCTACCGAAACGCAGAACAAGAGTCATGAAACGGAAAAGCAACTGCTTTAAAGTGGTTGTAAACCTCAGACATGAAATATGAACAAAGTATATCCCTCTATAGTTTGTACTTGTCTCAATCCAGAGAACTGTGTCATTTCTCTCTGCTGCTTTGTTCCCCTGCTATATGCATGAATCTGACAAGTTTTCCGGACACCAAGAGAAAAATGGTGACCGAGGAAGGACCTCCAGCAGACTGACAGCCTCAGCTCTGTTCCTGTGAGCTGTGTGGAGGGGGTATCCCTTTATTCCAATCAGCTCTCCGAACTCTCCTCACTGAGCTCTGCAGAGTATAACTTCAGCCCCTTCTTTTCTGAACTCTCAGGCAAGCTTTAAAATTTAGCACTTTGAAAAGATATAGAGACGGGAAGACTGGAGATAAACAGGTACAACTTATGTAGGAGGATAAGTTTCATCTGTGTATCACCTGAGGCCTGTCACTGCACTGGGTATAGGAAAGCATTTACAACCATTTTAATAAATTCATAAAAGTTATATTGTTTTTATATGTTGGATATTTTATGACAGAACACAGCTGCTTTTGTATGCCAACAGGAATATTTCCTCGTTACCCACAACGATCAACTAACTGCCATTTTTGCAGACCAGGTTTGACAACTAAGCAAGAATTCTATTCAGCTACCATTTAACAATAAGATTTTCCTTCCGACGCTTCCTATAGCTCCGCCCCCCGGGCTTTTCAGAATGCAGAATTACCTGACTCTGGCATGTTGTTTGTCCTCCAATCGCCCATAGCCAGCATATAATAGGTAGAGAAGTATTACCACACATGCAACACAGACGATTCATCTACGCAGACATTTCCTAAAAAGAAAGCAAACACACAATTTAGAAAATGTTTTTGGATGACAACAAATACTAAGCATGCAGTGTGTTTTCCATTGCCAATACTGGTAGTGGTAGGTTCAGCCCTGAGGAGAAATCGGTTTTCTACAGGTTTGCACCATGCTGTCTGTCTAAGAGCCAGTTCTGATGCGTGACAGCCCCTGCTGCCCCTCTGAAAAGCAATCTAGTGTGAATTGCTTTTCAGAGGGTGGTTAACGGGCAGCTGGGAGCAGATATGTCACCTCCTCACTAACTTGAAAATGCTGTCTCAACGTGTCGCAACGGCATGCGTTTTATGTGACTGCAATGTGGCCCCATTCACTATAACAGGTCGCATGCAGCAGAAAGTACACGCGGGTTAATTTTGAGAAGCATCGCAGCTGCGGCATGTGTAGAGCCCTGAGCAGCTGCATGTCATTTAGGATGGGGGCCTGGTTGCACATCTGAATGAGCCTCAACACTGATTGTTACATACAGCAGGCAATCACATGAATGCTTTTATCAATACCTCCTGGTCTAGTAGTAGCTAAGCAGGATGAGGCGGGTCCAGGCTGTATTGTGTAGCTGCACTTGAGGGCAGAGCTCTGGCTATGCATTAGCAGAGGTGCCTAGATCGTAAGACTGGCTGCACAGAATTACATCTTTTTAACTTAGCCATTTCCCTGGAGTCCTGCTTTAAAGTACTAAAAGGATCCTGCATGTTCTCTCGCTCTCTTCATCCCAATCAAGTTCACTTCTTGGTACCCTTAGCCTAGGTTCACACTACAGCGGTGCGGTAACTTCCATGTGATTCGCACAGGAACCACACCGCATTCCTGTACAAATCAAATGCGATTTGTGTGCGCTGCAATCAGAGCCATACATTTTGTATGGTTCTATTCACACCGTACCTCCACCAAAAACATGCAGGACCCTTTTTTGGTCCACACTAGAATCGGATCACATGGGTATTCTGATTCTGCACATTGCACTGTGTTTTGCGGATCGATGTCAGGGTGTTAACATACACACCCGCATCGGTTCGTATGAACGTGGTGTGATTGTGATGCGGTGCAGAATTCGCACTGAAAACGCTTCGAATTCCACACCGCATCAGTGTGAACCAGGGCTTAAAGAGGACCTGTATTATGGACACTGCACCCAAAGAGGAAAACAGACAGCAAAGGACTAACCACCAATATTTCCTAGAGCAGTGATTCTCAACCTTCCTAATGCCGCGACCCCTTAATACAGTTCCTCATGTTGTGGTGACCCCCAACCATAAAATTATTTACCCAGTAATTATAATTCATGAGTGTCGTTTTACCTCCAATACTGCTGCTTTCAACACAGCAGCAGCTTTCTACACAGCAGCTGCTCTTTACACATCGGAAATATGTGTTTTCTGATGGTCTTAGGGGACCCCTGTGAAAGGGTCGTTCGACCCCCAAAGGGGTCGCGACCCACAGGTTGAGAACCACTGTCCTAGAGGATCCCTGCAGCTGATCATTTTACTGCCGTTTTCCACATAGTGGGATTGATTTACTATAACTGGAGCACTCAGAATCCGGTGCAGCTGTGCATGGCAGCCAATCAGCTTCTAAGTTCGGCTTGTTCAGTTAAGCTGTGGCAATAAAACCTGGAAGCCGATTGGTTTCTATGCTGAGCTGCACCGGATTTTGCACTCTCCAGTTTTAGTAAATAACCCCAAATGTCTCTGGATAGAGGCAGCAATCTTGCTAGAAGCAGAACTTTGCTTCCTTGTGTGAGAGATGCCCCCCTGATGACTAGTGATCTGCTAACTTGTGATGTAAGGGCCTCTTCACTCTGGTGGGCACGCGTTATAGAGTGCATAACCCTCATGTGCTTTACAATGCATCACAGCATTTACTTTCCCTTTTCTTTTTTTTAAACTTTATTTAAAGTGAACACAAAACACTTCATTAACTCCATGCCATGCACAACAATGCATTGTGATGTGACGCCCTGCACTGTAATGCAGTGTGTTGCTTTGCATGACAACGCAGACATGCTGCACTTTTATGCAACACACATCAGAAGTACACGGCTATTTTTCACAAGAAATTCAAAGCAAAAAGTAGACTTTTCAGTCTACTGCGTAGCCTTCCTGACGGTATTCCCGAGTGTAGCTCGGGGTAAGGTTTCAGTACCAAAAGCGGTAACCCCGAGCTACACTCAGGAATACCATGCAGCGTTGCTCCGGGATCTGTTCTTCACTTACCTTGTCCTGCGCTCCCGCGATGTCCCTCCTGCAGTGTCCCCTGTAATGTACTCCGGCCGATGCCGGCATCTGTCATCTGGGTTCCGTCCCCTGCGAGCGTCGGGACGTTCGGGGGATGGAACGGCGGGAAATTTGAAAATGACAAAAAGTGACATTCACTAATACAGTAATGTTTTACTATGTGATTTTAGTGTATCAAACCATTTCACATACATTTTGTCCCGAGTGCTTTGTCCTGTGCCCTGCCTGCATTTTTACTGTTTTTTCTGCCGGGAAACTGAGAAACGTCCATGGCGTCCAAAAAGCGTCCCTTTAGGTCAAAAGCGGTTTTAGACCAGCTAGAGAACAGCGATAGTAAATCAGAACCACTTGCAGAATTGAGTGATAATGATTTGTGGGGGAAATTCGTATCAGACACTGAAAACAATTCTGCGGCTTTGCTCAGTGATGTGCGAACTTGGCGCTATATTTCAAATTTCAGGTGTTTTTGGTTTGATTATATTATTGAATTCAATTTTTTATTATTATTATTATATTATTTTTTATGATTATTTATTAAATTATAATTTATGATTTTGTGTTTCAAATTGTAACATACCCGGGATGTTTACTAGACTCTTGTTCGGACAGATTTCAGTGAGTTATTCCTAAAAATTACAGCCTACAATAAAAAAAAACATATTTCCATGCAAAAAAGTGTACAGCTTTCAGCACAGAAATATGGACATAATCAGACCGCTAGGGAGGTTAAAGAGTAACTCCAGTTTTGTTGAGATTTATGTTGGGTGATCTATGTACAATTCAAGGATTTTAACAACCTTTGTTGCAGATTTCTACATTTTGTTATCCTGAAGAAAGAGCTGTTTGTCTGTGTCCATGTGAGCCTGAAGGGGAGTGATTTTACAACTATCAATCAGCTGCTGCACCGGCAGGGCTCTAATGAGGAAATGGGCAGTGTCTGCATCCCTTTAGACAGGATTTCCATTTGGGAATATCTCGCCAAAAAGGATATTTTTGTTGCAGGGGTGTCCAAAATTGGACTTGTATCTTAGTGCAGAGTTCTAAGAGAATCAGTGAGCCAATCACACAAGCTGTAAAGTACATTTCTGGGGGGCGTTCTGTACACCATCACTGTATAAAACGCCTCCAGGTTGCCATATTGCTGCACATTTTACAGAAAATGACAGCAATGCAGACAGAAAAGGAAAGGTAATTTTTAATAACATTCAATTACAATATGACTCGTGTCACAGTTGTATACACTATTTTTTTATTTGCTATTTTTTTTCCAACGAAAGTGGAGTTACCCTTGAAGCCAAATAAACATTTCTTTATATTATTTAGAATATAAAAGAGTGAATATTTGCTAATTTGAGTGTACGTTAACCCCACAAACCTGGCTGAGCTTTATATGGAAGCTTCAAGTCGGATCTCTGTTTTCTCAAATTGTATTGTATCTGTAATGTCTACCTTCATTTTGTAAAGCGCTGCGCAAACTGTTGGCGCTATATAAATCCTGTATTATTATAATAATAATCTCCAGTATGCACCCTCCAATGTATGTACCTTTCAGCAGGGCAATACAGTAAATGCACAGCAGAATGGTATACCAAGGGGGAATATCAGAGCTCCAATATCATTTTAGGCATAAGCTCCATGTACACGGGACGTTTGGAAAACACTTTTGAATGATGGAAACTGACTGCTGGAAAACGTAGGTTAAAAAAAACGTCTGTTTAGCCACTTTTATGAGTGTTTGCGTTTAGAAGCGTTTTTTAAAGATGACCTCAGGAGACCTCCCAGAATGCCCAGAATGCACTGAAAAACAGTAAAAAATTAACTATTTCAGAGATTTTGAGAGACGCAGAGAGAGAGCAGAAGCAGTATTTGTTGAGATTAGCTGTCTTTTTTGTGGTGTTTGGATGTGTTCCAGCTCATTTCTGTGCAGAAATTATTGCAGCAGCATCTAACATTTTCTTTCATGCGAAACCTCAAAGTATGGTGTACCGGGTCCAAATGAGTACCGGGAAATCACTTTGCATGCATTTTTCATGATGAAAAAAAGCTCTGGAAAGCATCTGGAAATGGAAGAGTTAAAAAAAATTTCCAAACGCAAACACTTATAAAAGTGGTTAGTCACGTTTACAAGCATTTGAAACGCTGATAAAATCTACTTTTTTTTTTTTTTTTTTTTTAAGTCCGCAAACGTGCAACTATAATGAAAAAACCCGTAAGTGTTCACAAAAAAAATGCAAGTGCAAAACACCACACGAAAAAGTGCACTTAGGGGTGTGCTGTGTCCTACCCCTAAAGGGGCTTGGACCACTTACCCTGATCCCCCGGGGCACGAAGCTCCTGACAGGGACAAGGTTCCCATTTGGTCCTCCTGGCCAAAAGGCCTGGTGGACCACCATTCCCTATGCCCAGCCGAAGCCGGACATCCAGTACTAGGCAAAGGGGCTCTCCCGAAGAGAAAGCCCCCTAGGGATCAGGGGAGGAAGGAACCAAAAGGCCACACATCCTCCCCCTAGACTTCAGGGTAGGCCCGAGGACCCACACCCTCCATCCATGAAAAACACACACATAAGTAAAGTAAAAAGTGACAAACGTGGGAGTGCATAATAAATAAATAGAATAGAAAAAATAAAAAAGTGGTACCGTGCCGAATTGTGCACAGACCAGGCCCTGAGGCCCGTAGCAAAAATTGCCCTGGACTTAGCCAAAAGACCTGGTCCTTAGGGCGCTGTGCAAAAAGAGGTGAAAAACAGTGGCCATGTGTCATCTTCACACCGTGGGGTCCCACACCCAAGTGTTACTAGTGACACCCCTGAGAGCGTCTTCCCCAGGGGGCACTGAGTTTGCGGACTTTTTGCGTCCCCAGCCCCTGGCCAGACCAAGGTAGATCCGTCCGAATCAGGAGGTACTGGGTCTTTCCAGTCTTATCAGAGGAATTACTCCCAAGGCCCCAGAACGAATCATGGCGCTCCCTGGTTTCTGTCCCTCCGGTACTAGCCTTCCGGACCCCCATCATACCAGTGAGGGTACTATACAACAACCATCCCCGCAAAGCTAGAATGGTCGGGAGCACCCCCACTGGACACTGATAAGAACAGATACTACACTTGATCTTAGCCAAAAGGCCGAGAAGCTGATAAAATCTACTACTGAACGCAAGTTTGGTGCATTAAAAAAAAACAACTAAACTCAACTGCCTGTAAACGACGATGTGTACATGGACACATAGGAAAACATTAGGGAGAGTTCAGCTGCAGTGTACATGAGCCTTAGAGAGAAAACCCAGATTCAGAAGTGTCAGAATCAGCCGGGCCAGTCATGGGAAGAACAAGAAAATAAAACGTGTGATGCCGCCTTTAGAATGGTAAGTTACATTACTAGGTCTTAATGACAGCTTTATGTTAAGCTTCTTCTCTTGCCGTCAACAGAAGCACATGTTCCTGGATCCTAAAACATGTGCCTCCTGGGCAGAACAGGTTATAGACTTCAAAAAATAAATGATACGAGCGCTGGATGAAAATGAAAAAGCGACTAGCATGAAAGGCGAACACCAGGAGCCTCCAAAATACATATATCAAAAGAACATGCAGCGCTAATGAAATTCAATATTACATGCATATAGTCATAAGGTGCATATAATCAAACAATGGTATTGTGAACACCACTCGATCATAGGATCGATCTAAACATATCTAAACGTCCAGGAATGGTGATAATGGTAAATAAATATCTCCAACAAGAGTGTTCTTGCGGTGCATCGTGCAAAATTTCAAGGCAAGGTGGTGATAAAATTAGTGACTTCTGTGACCGTATTCCTCCCACAGAGATGAGTGTAGATTGCACTAACCAGAAATCGCAATGGTAATGCGCATTTGAGTGTTAACCAACTCCTGGTCATCCGCCTATTGAAACTGGATCACAGAGAGGGTCGTCTGGCCTGCGTCAGCTGGGCAAATATCGCAACCTCCGGGTCTCCAGGTATCAGGGGATATGCAATCGTCTCATCAGCAGGGGGAGTTTAACCATTCCTGATGTGGCCACCAGATCATCCCATGCCAGGAATGGACTTGCCAGTAATGGTGGGACTCACCTGCCTTGTGGGCTGCAGTACCAGGGCTGGCCAGCGGGTGCTCTCAACAACCAGAGGTTCACTTCGCCAATTAGCCATCACCTGGGGCTGATTGCAGGTGTATTTAAGGGATGGCCAGACCTGCAGTCTGGGCCTTGGTGTGTGTTTTTCCATGGGCCCCTGTATCTTGTAACCTGTGTTCCTGTTCCTGTCTCTGTCTGACTGATTCGTTGCTGGCCCTGCCTGATCCATACCTCTGCTGACTTCTCCTGTTTGATCCCTGGCTTGTGACCCCGACCATTCTCTGCCTGACCCCCTGTACCTACCTGCCCGTTAGTTGCTGTACCCGGCTCGTGACCTGACTACTCTCTGCCTGCTCCTCCTGTTCCTACCTGCCCGATTGTTATTGACCCGGCTTGCCTGACTACGCTTGCATTGTATGTATTGTTATCTGTGGGTGGTTTGGTTTGTTTGCACTGCGTTATGTTTTAGTATTGCACTGCATTTATGTATTGTTAGTATTAATAAATTATATTGTTTATAACATATCTGAAGCCTGCGTTTCCCTGCGTCAGTTCACATACCTCTGTTCATACCCGGAGCCCTGACATCCCAAACAAGCCTTGAAGGAGGGGGGGGGGGGGTGCTCGGAAGTACCGAGCCAGAACAACAGAAAGATCTGATAGTGTAGTACTTTATTATCCACAGGGGTGCAAGCGCACGAAACGCGTTAGGGAGGTGCCCTACATCCTGTGATGTCACACCGCACGGCTCCTGTGGACGGCCGGCGGCCATTTTGGAATTCCCTAACATCAACTGCCTACTACTGCATGTGAGTACCAAATTCAAGTACTCTGTATATTTTACCCCTGTGGATAATAAAGTACTACACTATCAGATCTTTCTGTTGTTCTGGCTCGTTACTTCCGAGCCCCCCCCCCTTCAAGGCTTGCTTGGGATGATCTGGTGGCCACATCAGGAATGGTTAAACTCCCCCTGCTGATGAGACGATTGCATATCCCGATATCTGGAGACCCTGAGGTTGCGATATTTGCCCAGCTGACGCAGGCCAGCGACCTCTCTGTGATCCAGTTTCAATAGGCGGATGACCAGGAGTTGGTTAACACTCAAATGCGCATTACCATCGAACTTTCTGGTTAGTGCAATCTACACTCATCTCTGTGGGAGGAATACGGTCACAGAAGTCACTCATTTTTTCACCACCTTGCCTTGAAATTTTGCACGATGCACCGCAAGAACACTCTTGTTGGAGATATTTATTTACCATGATCACCATTCCTGGACGTTTAGATATATTTAGATCGATCCTATGATCGAGTGGTGTTCACAATACCATTGTTTGATTATATGCACCTTATGACTATATGCATGAGATATTGAATTTCATTAGCGCTGCATGTTCTTTTGATATAGGTTATAGATTTCTGTTTTTGGTCCAGTCCTGCCTCACCATCAGGTTACCCCTAAACAATGAAAACCAGAGTCCATACAGAACAAAAAGCTTTGACTACAAGAGACCTGTGGAAAGCGCAATGTATACAGCATCCTCCTAATCTTGTTTGTAGCACATTGTGTCTCCCAACAACTCACATCACTTTATCCTGATGAGAATCAGAGGGCACAGCACCGGCCATTCCACAAATAGCAGCCTTCCAATCTACTTAAACCCACTCAGTTTTGTCCAGTAATCCCTCCATATGGCTCAGCACAAATGAAACCCTGTTCTCAGCTATTCTAGGAAATGTTCAGACGGCTGGTTACAGATAATTAATTGTGTGTACATTATTAGAGCACAGAAGATATATTAAAGCCGAACTCCAAACAAACAGCTCAATTCACAGACAGTTGAAATGTATTTCCTAATCAAAAGAAACTCTGTTCAGTCACTTTTGTGATTTACATATCCCTACCGCATTGCACACAGCCAGGAAGAAGTGTTGAAAACCACATTAAAGCACTTGTCAAGCCATTTGTAGTTTAGAGATAGACTGGGGAAGGGTTAGAGCCCTTGGCAGGTTTTTACTGCTTTCTGGGGACTAGCTGACGTTTTACCAAGCAAAGTGAGGGGCACTCTCCAAAACCTACGATTTGTTTTTCCAGAATAGGAGAAGACTAGAACCCCTGCCAGATTTATTTATATGCGTGTCTTTCTTGCATGCTTTCCCTTGCATTCCATGCTGTGAAGCACTCACACTGATGAGGAACCTGTGGCTAACCTATGAGCATCTAGTGAGACCAGTGCCTCTCTGTAGTGCAGGACCCCACCACTACTCACCTGGTTGATTGAAGCGATTTATGCACAGTTACACCTCCACCCCCACATGAAAATCTTTTTATTCTCTGTTAGGCTGGCCATACATTATACAATTTTCTTGAGATTTTTGCTTTAGATTTACCAAAAACCATATAATATGAGGTCAAACCCAAACAACACTTTCAATTGTATCCAATTAAGCGGGCCCTTGCATTACATAGTTGAAGGTAAATCTAAAGGAAATTGGGCAGAAAATTGTATAGTGTATGGCCAGCCTAATTCCCCTGATTGCTCTAAATTGGCAGGATCCTTGCTCTAGAATAGGGTCCCTTTCACAAAGTCATTCCGATTGGGTCTGAAAAAGGGAGCTCGTCTACCGAAACGCGTTCGCACACCCTGTCGCAAGACCACCACTTGCTGGGACTGTCACATTGGTTCCTTGCTTTTAATTAGGACTCTTGGTTTGTGAGTAAACACTTTTGTCATTCGCAATAAATTATTTTTTTTATCACAGGAATGCACGAGAAGAGTGCGCCCTGTTTTTGCTCTTTTCCAGTACTATCAAGATTCCCAAATCTTTAGAGGGCTGCACCTCAGCGAGTGACCGTAACCGTGTCC
This sequence comes from Staurois parvus, assembly GCF_062004578.1. NCBI lineage: Eukaryota > Metazoa > Chordata > Amphibia > Anura > Ranidae > Staurois > Staurois parvus. Next base: position 5,463,398 of record NW_028318143.1, read on the forward strand.
CTGGGAGGCCTATGGACCTGAGCGCTGGCTTTGCTTTTCCTTCTTGTGTAGTCCGATTGGGTCTGCCTGTCCATTTTTCAGGTGGAACCGATCGGACCCTCTATTCACTTCTATGGAGCAATGAATGTTATGTAAATGGACTTGTGTGTTTACACCTGCCTACCTCCAATCCGTTCTGTTATATAAAACAAACAAAAAAGAAATGGAAAGGGATCAATTTCCCTTCTGTCTAGGAGATCAGAGGGCAGATGGGTTTAAACAGACAGTCGGTCGATTTACACCTGTCCATCCATTGATCAGATTCCCCGCTGAACAAACCGGAGTCAAGCAGTGTCTGCCCCATGTGAAAGGGGCATAAAGCCATTGAAATAATCAGGCCATTTATAGACAGTCTTGGACATCTACAAGTTTGTATGAAAATTCTACTTCCATTTAAAAAAAAAAGAAAAAAAGTGACTGCATAATTTATTGGTGCTTTATAAATACTGTATAATAATAATAATAATATTTAGCGGATTACAGCTAAAAGGATCATTCAGTTAACTTGTAAAAACAAGAGATTTGGTGACCAAATAAAAATAAATAAAAGTCACACAGCAAATAAATCTACAACTAACACCTAAAGGCTCTAACAATAAATCCAGAGGATGCAGTTGGCTGGCTCAAACCATCATGCATGGCGCTGACCTGTCAAACTTTATCAAGTATCAACCAATGAATGACAGAATGGCCTACAAGAACACCACAGCAAAGCAGACATGAAACTTTCATAGACAACAACCGCCCATAAAAATCAGTCGCACAATTATGATACACTCATGGTTTCAATACAAAGTAGATAAATATATACAACAAATAGAAACAATGTTACCTACTGTGTGTAAATGGCCAGATCTCAATGACAGAAGCAGTATGCAGTGTATCTCCTCCAGCACCTAACACCCTGCAGTAGGAGATAAGGAGCTTACACCAAGCCCAGCCCAGGCACAGTCTCCTCCTTATTCTAAAGGTCAGCAACAAAAACCCTTCATAGCCACTGAGCCTTGAATTATACGATGACGGCTGTTTCCATTCACCTGCAGGAGAACTCGTCCACCTGTTACACTCGTCTCTCATGCTCCTCTCCTGCTGCCCCAGGCTCCTGGGTTTCTCAGCTGCTAAATACAGTACAGGAGGTTCTTGTTGTCATGTTCGGTCATGTTCTGTATTTTCACTTGCAAAGAGTACAGGAGGAAAAGGGAGATTCATCTGGCTTCAGCAGAAGAGCGCACCCCTAGAGCAGTACTGGTCAACCTGCTTTCATTTTTCACGCACGGCCATTGAAGTTTATGGGTCAAAAAAAAGCATTAAAAACCCCAAAAAACCACATATAGTATTGAACTATAAAAAAGCACCTGTATCACAAGCACACACTGGGGTTGCTTTAGTAAAGGCAAATAGACTGTGCACTACGCAAGTGTAGAACTCCGTAAATGTGGTGAAGCTCCGCTGATTGCCATCATACAATAATGTGCACTTAAAATGCGTTTTTTTGACACAGTTCACTACACACGGATAACGTGTAAGGTAAAGTCTACAGGCTTGGAAAAATCTGTATGTAAATGGATAGAAAACTGGCTAAAAGATCGTATTCAGAGAGTAGTGGTTAAGGATTCATACTCTGAATGGTCTAGTGGTGTACCCCAAGGTTCAGTGTTGGGACCCTAACTTTTTAACCTCTTCACGCCGGCCGAACGAAAATGTGCGGCCTCCCGGTGTCTGGGCCTAGACGCAAAGCGGCCGCACATTTGCGTTCTATTAAAAAAGGACATACAGTGGGGATCGAAAGTTTGGGCACCCCAGCTAAAAATTTGTATTAATGTGCATAAAGAAGCCAAGGAAAGATGGAAAAATCTCCAAAAGGCATCAAATTACAGATTAGACATTCTTATAATATGTCAACAAAAGTTAGATTTTATTTCCATCATTTACACTTTCAAAATAACAGAAAACAAAAAAATGGCGTCTGCAAACGTTTGGGCACCCTGCAGAATTTATAGCATGCACTGCCCCCTTTGCCAAGCTGAGACCTGCCAGTGTCATGGATTGTTCTCAATCATCGTCTGGGAAGACCAGGTGATGTCAATCTCAAAGGTTTTAAATGCCCAGACTCATCTGACCTTGCCCCAACAATCAGCACCATGGGTTCTTCTAAGCAGTTGTCTAGAAAACTGAAACTGAAAATAGTTGACGCTCACAAAGCTGGAGAAGGCTATAAGAAGATAGCAAAGTGTTTTCAGATGTCAATATCCTCTGTTCGGAATGTAATTAAGAAATGGCAGTCATCAGGAACAGTGGAAGTTAAAGCAACATCTGGAAGACCAAGAAAAATATCAGACAGAACAGCTCGCAGGATTGTGAGAAAAACAATTCAAAACCCACGTTTGACTGCACGATCCCTCCAGAAAGATCTGGCAGACACTGGAGTTGTGGTACACTATTCCACTATAAAGAGATACTTGTACAAATATGGTCTTCATGGAAGAGTCATCGGAAGAAAACCTCTTCTACGTCCTCACCACAAAAATCATCGTTTTAACTTTGCAAATGAACATATAGACAAGCCTGATGCATTTTGGAAACAAGTTCTGTGGACCGATGAGGTTAAAATTGACCTTTTTGGCCGGAATGAGCAAAGGTACGTTTGGAGAAGAAGGGGCACAGAATTTAATGAAAAGAACCTCTGTCCAACTGTTAAGCATGGGGTTGGATCAATGATGCTTTGGGGTTGTGTTGCAGGGAGTGGCACAGGGAACATCTCACTAGTAGAAGAAAAAATGGATTCAATAAAATTTCAGCAAATTTTGGATGGCAACTTGATGCCATCTGTGAAAAAGCTGAAGTTAAAGAGAGGATGGCTTCTACAAATGAATAATGATCCTAAACACACCTCGAAATCCACGGGGGATTACATCAAGAGGCGTAAACTGAAGGTTTTGCCATGGCCTTCACAATCTCCTGACCTCAACATAATTGAAAATCTATGGATAGACCTTAAAAGAGCAGTGCGTGACAGCCCAGAAATCTCAAAGAACTGGAAGACTTTTGTAAGGAAGAATGGGCAAAGATACCTCAAACAAGAAGTGAAAGACTCTTGGCTGGCTACAAAAAGTGTTTACAAGCTGTGATACTTGCCAAAGGGGGCAGTACAAGATATTAACTCTGCAGGGTGCCCAAACTTTTGCAGACGCCATTTTTTTGTTTTCTGTTATTTTGAAAGTGTAAATGATGGAAATAAAATCTAACTTTTGTTGACATATTATAAGAATGTCTAATCTGTAATTTGATGCCTTTTGGAGATTTTTCCATCTTTCCTTGGCTTCTTTATGCACATTACTACAAATTTTTAGCTGGGGTGCCCAAACTTGCGATCCCCACTGTATGTGCCAAGAGCGCGAGCCCTGTGTGCTCCCAGCACGCATGTTCGGTACTCACAGAAAAGTTCAGTTCTCCTCTTTCGATCAGGACCTTTTCCAATCATGTGACTGCCATGACGATGCGTGCTGCTCAAGGCCTCACCTTAAGGGGAAGTCAGCAGAGCTCCCCCTTATTTACTAAGCTCTGGAGCAACTGCAATCTACTTGCCTTTAGTAAAGCAACCCCTTTACATGAAGGCTGCTATCGTCCACACTGGGCTCCCAACAGCCCCCTTACAAACCATTTGTACCCTATTTGATATTTCTCTGAGCAGGATCATTACACAAGATCCGAGAGGGAAAAAAAACCAAACAGATTAAAGTGATTCAAAAGGCTTTTTTTTAAAGAAAAAATACCAAACATGTATATACTTACCTGCTGTGTGCAGTGGTTTTGCACAGAGCAGCCCGGATCCTCCTCTTTTCCGGTCCCCTGCAGGCTCTCCTGGCCCCTCCCCTCCTGCCAAGTGCCCCCACAGTAAGCAGCTTCCTATGGGGGCACCCGCTGCTCCGTGTGTCCATTCACACACAGAGCTGTGCCTCGGCCCCACCCCCTCTCTCTTCTCATTGGCTCACTAGCTGTGATTGACAGCAGAGGGAGCCATTGTCTGTTTCAGCCACTGAGAAAAGTGAGTCCCGGGATAGCCGAGACTCCAGTGCACATCACTGGATCGAGAGGGGGCTTAGGTGAGTATTAGGCGGCTGGGGAGGGGATGCTGCACACAGAAGGTTTATTACCTTCATGTGTAGAATAGTAGTGAATATCGAAATACAAAGTACTCTCTTCAAGGGCCACATGAGGCCCCTGGGCGCTTTAGTAATATATATATATAACAGCTTAGGTCCTGGACAGATACTAGAACTGGGGAGGGCAAACTTTTTGACTTGAGGGCCGCAATGGGTTCATATATTGGACCCGGGGGCCGGACCAAGAGTAGATGAATGATGTGTATGTGTCATCCATAGTAAGTATAGTAATATTCCCCCATAGTAAGCATAGTAATTCATCCCCCATAGTAATTCATTCACTTACCTTTGCTCCGCGCGTTCCTCTCGCCAGGTTCCCGCGCCGTTCCGGTCTTCAGGGCGGACTGTGAGAGGAGCCTAGCTCCCCTCACGTTCGTCACGCTGCCCCACCTACACACATCCTGACAGCATCACGCTCCACGGGCCGGATTAAAAGGTCCGCCGGGCCGTAGTTTGCCCATTGCTGTACTAGAACCAAGTCCCACCTCTGACAATGGGCTGATGCTCCTCTCTCAAAGCATTGTTTTGAGATCACCTTTGTACAGATAACAAACATACATATTTACAATTCATGAATCAGTTTACAAATTGAATAAGTACAACACTAGTAAAAAAAAGGAAATGCTAATTCAAGATACAACAAGCCCTTCTATGTCTTAGGCTGTGACCGGGTCATCAATTTGTATGTAAAGCTGTGGATTCTGACATTATTTACAGACATCAGCTGTATAAACACTGGGGAATACAGGAGCACAGCTGTCACTCTGCCCAGCAATGCATCTTGTCAAAAGGGCCACAAATGCAATCAAGTGTATCCAGGGACTGGAGGGATCAAAGGCAGAGACCCCAAGACCAATAAAAGGTCAGAGACAGGATCTTGCAGTCTCAGCATAACTACGATTAGTTGAACTGAGGATCTCAACATTTTGCCCTGACAGTAAAGAACTGCAAAACCTCCTACCATACTCCTAACAGTCCCAGTCCCTGCGTGTTATTCTGCCTGATCCAAAGCAGATTGCAACACGGGATGCAACATATATGACCAGCGTGAAAAGTATTGACACAAAGTTTCAAACAAGTGCTATAGTGCAATAATGAAGAATATACACATTATATTGGTGGCAATATACAGAGTGCACTTCATTATATAGATGAGCACAGAGGGTGGGTGGTATCTTCACACTAGCAGCATACAAGATCAGGTCTTTTCTAAAGGGACTTCATTATTATATTTATATGATGTTGTGTATATTTGTGATTATTGCACTAGCGCAGCACTTGCATATTTCAATTGTATGTTACTATTGATTGGAGGATCAGCTGAACAGGGTATTAATGAGAGGGGGGAAGGGCAGATCTGGGGGTACTCCCGAGCTGGGGGTGTGCCGAGCCGGCGCGCTAACGAGCTGGGGGATCTGCCGAGCCGGCGCGTTAACGAGCTGGGGGATCTGCCGAGCCGGCGCGTTAACGAGCTGGGGGATCTGCCGAGCCGGCGCGTTAACGAGCTGGGGGATCTGCCGAGCCGGCGCGTTAACGAGCTGGGGGATCTGCCGAGCCGGCGCGTTAACGAGCTGGGGGATCTGCCGAGTGGGTGGGGTCTCTCCACTGATCCCCACTGACAGGTCTCTGCAGCAGAGCGGACGCAGACACTGCCTGCTGATTTGAATGGGACGGTCAGATGGAAACGGACCGTCTGTCCATTTCCACCCGATTGTCATCCGATCTATTTTTGTCATCCGATCTGTTTTTGGCGTACAGGATTGGACCGGATGCCAGTGGGTGTCAGTGGACTGAAAGGCGGACCCCCATCAGTCCACTCGTGTGAAAGGGGCGTTAGAGTTATCAGAACAGGAGGTGAGGGGAAATCTTGCAAAGGGGTCACCTGTCCAGGAAGGGACTTCCCCACACTTTTGGAGATTACTTCTCACTTCCGGTTGTGTCTCTGGGACAGGAAGTAAAGGGGAATGTCCTCCATTGTACACAGACTGTAGGGGGTTTAACCCTTCCCTCTCCTATCCCACACGTCTGTCCACACAGGAGAGCATGGATCCAATGCAGTCCCATGATATGAAGACAGGAGCCCACAGCGGGGACAGCGCACTCCACAGGGACTGTCCTGGAAGTCACACACAGCAGACATGTGCCCGGCCTCTGCTGCCATGACAATCCCTAATCCCGGGCTCATGCTGCAGATTATTCCCCTCCCCCGACCAAGCCATGGCCTGACTGCGGCACGCTGGATGCTGTAGTTCCTCAGTGATCCCCATCCCTTCCTCCTCATAAAAGCCGGTACCTGTGTTCCCGTTCTTCCCCGGGCTGTGAAGAAAACGGGCGGCCCGGGGCTGCTCGGCCTCCGGCGGTTTATAGTCTTGGGCCACTAAACTGCCGGCCCGAAGGCCTGAGCGGTAACCAGGCAACGGGAGAGCGGAGGGGAGGAGATAGAGGCCGTCACCAGGCAACCAGGGAGCGGAGGGGCGGAGAAACTAGCACCTGTTACTTGGCGCGGAGAACGCCGGGAATTTCACACGGCAGGCACCTGCTTCCTAACTCCGCCCACAGGTGTGTCCAATACCTGAACGGAGGAGGGGCGGGGCTGAGTACCAGCGGCGTCTGTCATGTATAAAGCTATGGCGCGCAGGGCTTCATATTGCAGGGCTTTGCTTTCCTTGGCAAGGAGCTATTCCTCCCACTGACACCAATGATGGGACACCATTCCTCCAATTGACATCAATGATGGGTCACCATTCCTGCCACTGACACCAATGATGGGGCACCTTCCCCCCCCCCACTGACACCAATGATGGGGCACCTTCCCCCCCACACCGATGATATGGCACCATTCCTCCCACTGTCACCAATGATGGGTCACCATTCCTCCCACTGATACCAATGATGGGTCATCATTCCTCCCACTGACACCAGTGATATGGCACCATTCCTCCCACTGTCACCAATGATGGGACACCATTCCCCCCACTGACACCAATGATGGGCACCATTCCTCCCACTGTCACCAATGATGGGACACCATTCCTCCCACTGACACCAATGATGGGTCACTATTCCTCCTACTGACACCAATGATGGTGCACCATTCCCCCCACTGACACCAATGATGGGCACCATTCCTCCCACTGTCACCAATGATGGGACACCATTCCTCCCACTGACACCAATGATGGGTCACTATTCCTCCCACTGACACCAATGATGGTGCACCATTCCCCCCACTGACACCAATGATGGGTCACTATTCCTCCCACTGTCACCAATGATGGGACACCATTCCCCCCACTGACACCAATGATGGGCACCATTCCTCCCACTGTCACCAATGATGGGACACCATTCCTCCCACTGACACCAATGATGGTGCACCATTCCTCCCACTGACACCAATGATGGGACACCATTCCTCCCACTGACACCAATGATGGTGCACAATTCCTCCCACTGACACCAATGATGGTGCACCATTCCTCCCACTGACACCAATGATGGTGCACCATTCCCCCCACTGTCACCAATGATGGGGCACCATTCCCCCCACTGACACCAATGATGGTGCACCATTCCTCCCACTGACACCAATGATGGGGCACCATTCCCCCCACTGACACCAATGATGGGGCACCATTCTTCCCACTGACACCAATGATGTGGCACCATTCCTCCCACTGACACCAATGATGGTGCACCATTCCTCCCACTGACACCAATGATGGGACACCATTCCTCCCACTGACACCAATGATGGTGCACAATTCCTCCCACTGTCACCAATGATGGGGCACCATTCCTCCCACTGACACCAATGATGGTGCACCATTCCTCCCACTGTCACCAATGATGGGGCACCATTCCTCCCACTGACACCAATGATGGGACACCATTCCCCCCACTGACACCAATGATGGTGCACCATTCCTCCCACTGACACCAATGATGGGGCACCATTCCTCCCACTGACACCAATGATGGTGCACCATTCCCCCCACTGACACCAATGATGGGGCAACATTCTTCCCACTGACACCAATGATGTGGCACCATTCCTCCCACTGACACCAATGATGGGGCAACATTCCTCCCACTGACACCAATGACGGGGCACCATTTTTCCCACGGACTCCCCCAGCCATGCTTTTCTCTATCTGCCAGGAGCCCAGCCATGACACCGATCACTGAGGAGAATCTTACATAACATATTATCTCTGCTCCTTCATTCCTATGTGTTGTGTAATGTTCTTTCAGATTCCTGTGTTAGGATCTCTCTGTCCCTGTAATAGGACCGTCCTCTGTGTGTTGTGTTTATGATAATAGCTAATATTGTTATTCTATGATCACCAGAATAATATCAGAGATTTGATAGACTGGCTAATGGTGGGAACAGACAAGGAAGTACATTATATACACTATATTGCCGGCCTTTCCACGCACATGAACTTTAATGGCCCCCCAGTCTTAGTCCGTAGGGTCCAATATTAAGTTGGCTCTGCTTTTTGCAGCTATAACAGCTTCAACTCTTCTGGGAAGGCCGTCCACAAGGTTTAGGAGGGTGTCTATGGGAAGGTTTGACCATTCCTCCAGAAGCACATTTGTGAGGTCAGGCACTGATGTTGGGGGAGGAGGCCTGGCTCACAGTGTCCGCTCTAATTCATCCCAAAGGTGTTCTATCAGGTTGAGGTCAGGACTCTGTGCAGGCCAGTCAAGTTCCTCCACCCCAAACTCAGTCATCCATGTCTTTATGGACCTTGCTTTGTGCACTGGTGTGCAGTGATGTTGGACCAGGAAGGGGCCATCCCCAAACTGTTCCCACAAAGTTGGGAGCATGAAATTGCCCAAAATGTCTTGGTATGCTGATGCCTTAAGATTTCCCTTCACTGGAACTAGGGGGCCAAGCCCAACCCCTGAAAAACAACCCCACAACATAATCACCCCTCCACCAAATTTTACACTTGGCACAATGCAGTCAGGCAAGTACCGTTCTCCTGGCAACCGCCGAACCCAGACACATCCATCAGATTGCCAGACAGAGAAGCGTTATTGGTCACTCCAGAGAACACATCTCCACTGCTCTAGAGTCCAGTGGCGGCGTGCTTTACACCACTGCATCCGATGCTTTGCATAGCACTTGGTGATGTAAGGCTTGGATGCAGCTGCTCGGCCATGGAAACCCATTCCATGAAGCTCTCTATGCATTGTTGTTGTGCTAATCTGAAGGCCACATGAAGTTTGGAGGTCTTTAGCTATTGACTCTGCGAACAGTTGGTGATGTCTGCGCATTGTGCGCTTCATCATGCGCTGACCCCGCTCTGTCATTTTACGTGGCCTACCACTTGGTGGCTGAGTTGCTGTTGTTCCCAGTTGCTTCCGCTTTGTTATAATACCACTAACAGTTGACTGTGGAATATTTAGTAGCCAGGAAATGTCACGGATGGACTTATTGCTCAGGTGGCAACCTATCACGGTACCACGCTTGGAGTCACTGAGCTCCTGAGAGCGACCCATTCTTTCACCAATGTTTGTAGAAGCAGTCTGCATGTCTAGGTGCTTGATTTTATACATTTGTGGCCATGGAGGTGATTGGAACACCTGAATCACATGATTTGGAGGGTGTCCCAATACGTTTGGTAATATAGTGCAATTTAAGCAGAGGGAAGTCAAAACCAACCCTTATTTATTTCTAGGCACTACTCTTCCCATTGAAACCAATGATGTGACAATATTTTTACAGCTGACACCAATGATGGCGCACTATTCCTTTTAATGACCGCAATGTTGGGACACTATTCCTCCCACTGACACCAATGATGGGGCACTATTCTTTCTACTGAAACCAATGATGGGGCACTGTTCCTCCCACTGACACCAATGTTGGGGCACTATTCCTTCCAATGACAACAATGTTGGGGCACTATTCCTCCCACTGACACCAATGATGGCACACTATTCCTCCCATTGACACAATGATAGGATATTATTCCTCCCACTGAAACCAATGATGCGAGGATATTCTTCCAGCTGACACCAATGATGGCGCACTATCCCTTCCAATGACCTCAATGATGGGACACTATTCCTCCCACTGACACCAATGATGGTACACTATTCCTCCCATTGACACCAATGATGGGATACTATTCCTCCCACTGAAACCAATGATGCGAGGATATTCTTCCAGCTGACACCAATGATGGTGCACTATCCCTTCCAATGACCCCAATGATGGGACACTATTCCTCCCACTGACACCAATGGTGGGGCACTGTTCTTTCCACTGAAACCAATGTTGGGGCACTATTCCTCCCAATGACACCAATGTTGAAGCACTGTTCCTTCCAATGACCCCAATGACGGGACACTATACCTCCAGCTGAAACCAATGATGTAATGATATTCTTCCAGCTGACACCAATGACAGCACACTATTCCTTCCAATGACCCCAATGATGGGACACTATTCCTCCCACTGACAGCAATGATGGGGCACTATTCTTTCCACTGAAACCAATGTTAGGGCACTACTCGTCCCAATGACACCAGTGTTGAAGCACTGATCCTTCCAATGACCCCAGTGATGGGACACTATTTCTCCCACTGACAGCAATGATGGGACTCTATTCCTCCCACTGACAGCAATGATGGGACTCTATTCTTTACACTGAAACTGATGATGGGGCACTATTCCTCCCAATCACACCAATGTTGGAGCACTATTCCACTGACAGCTATGATGGGGCTCTATTCCTCCCACTGACATCAATGGTGGGGCGACATTCTTCCTGAAGACATCAACAATTAAGAATTATTCTTCCCACTGGCACCAATGATGGGGCTCTATTCTTCCTCCCACTAATCACAGGTGCTGGGTCATTTTTTTAACCTGAACACTTACCAAACCTTGGCCGTTGTTTACTCCTACTGGCTGCAGGTTGCCCCCCCCCCTCCCAAGATCTGAAGGACAGTAATCTGCCCCCCCCCCACTGACACCAATGATGGGGCACTTCATCTACCACTGCAACCAACGATGGTATAGGGATACTATTCCTTCCAGTGATACCAATGATGGGGCCCAATTCCTCCCACTGATACAAATGATGGAGCACTATTCCCTCCCCTGACACCAATAATGGGGCACTATTCCCTCCCCTGACACCAAGAATGGGACACTATTCCTTTCACTGACACCAAAAACTGGTCTACTCCTCCCACAATACAAATGATGGGGCACTGTTACGGCCCAAAATATCAATGATAAGGCACTATTCCTCCTCCTACTGACCACATACACTATGTCATTTTCCGACAGCCGCTGACAACGGAGTCTAAGGCATAGTGTAATCCCACTGAGGCATGGCATTTTCAACTCCCACTGGCCACATTCTGCCCCACCTAAAGTCTGAAGGACAGTATACTGGCCCTTTGTTTAGAATGTATGGAGACATCTGATTTAATTCATCATGGCCCACTTGTGTCAGGGACATGGCCATTGCCTAATTCAGGATGAGGAGGTGGCCATCTTTCCTATCAGTGGTCCTATCAGTGGTCCCCAGTTTGCAAGTAAAGGGTATCACTTACACTTTCCATATAGAAACAAAGAAAGATGGTAAATCATAACCAACAACATAAAAATATCAACTGATTAAAAAAAATCAGGTTTTGGTTAGTACATAGTTAATGATACAACAGAACAACTATTGCTTTAATTTTATTCACGTAAATCTACATGTATTACAAAATACTATTCATTGAATAAAGGAGATTTTCATTATATTTCTGTACATGTTCTGCTCTGCAGACGGCATGCAAAGAAAAGGACAAACTAGCCCTAAAACTTGCCATATACAATTCAAATAAACCCATCACTGTGTTAGTCTGTCAGAAGCCTTAAAATGGTTATAAACCTCAGACATGAAATATGAACAAAGCATATCTCTTCATAATGTGTACTTGTCTCAATTAAGAGCAGTAAGTGTCATTTCTGTCTGCTACCTCCTTCCTCTGCTATCAGCATGAATCACTTCTGACAAGTTTTCCTGACACCAAGAATGAAATGGTGACAGGGGAGGGACCTCAACCAGATTGACAGCCTCAGCTCCGTTCCTGTGTGCTGAGTGGAGGGGGGTGTGTCCCTTCCAACCAGTCAGCTCTCAGAGCTCTCCTCACTGAACCCTGCAGAGGCTAATTTCAGCTCTCCGCCCCTTTCTTTTGACAGCTCTACAAGCTTTAAAAATTCAGCACTGTGAACAAATGCTTTAAAGTGGTTGTAAACCTCAGGCATGAAATATGAACAAAGCATATCCCTCTATAGTGTGTACTTGTCTCAATCCAGAGCACTGTGTCATTTCTGTCTGCTGCTTTGTTCCCCTGCTATCTGCATGAATCTGACATGTTTTCCTGACACCAAGAGAGAATGGTGACCGAGGAAGGACCTCCAGCAGACTGACAGCCTCAGCTCTGTTCCTGTGAGCTGTGTGGAGGAGGGGGGGTATCCCTTTCTTCCAATCAGCTCTCCGAACTCTCCTCACTGAGCTCTGCAGAGTATAACTTCAGCCCCTTTTTTCTGAACTCTCAGGCAAGCTTTAAAATTTAGCACTTTGAAAAGATGTAGAGAAGAGAAGACTGCAGATAGACAGGTACAACTTATGTGCAGGGGCGGACTGACCATTTGGAAACTCGGGCACTGCCCGAGGGCCCAGGGTCAGTAGGGGGCCCCATGAGATGCCCCTGGCACCTTTTTCATAGGCTTTTTTGAGTTTGGGCAAGGACACAGGGGCCCCATGATCCCCTTTTGCCCGGGGGCCCCATGAGTTGTCAGTCCGCCCCTGCTTATGCGGGAGGATTTGTTTCATCTCTGCATGAGCACCGCTCCAGGTTTCCTGTAGGGTGGCTCCCTTTTCTTTCTACATCCTTTGGATGTCTTATATTCAGAAGAAAATCAGAAGTTGAAATATTTTGCAATGTAGTCACATTGATGGGCTTGTCCAATAGGCGATGAGCAATATGTATAATACAGCAATGCATCTCAATTGATCAGCAATCATCTCCACTGCCCTGACTGAGAACTGATGAATATTTCGGAACCTGAAGCACAAAAGAGTAATTGGCTTTGATGAACAAAACCCCTTGTCCTAGTTTTTATAAATGGGGAACTGACCAATAGTATCTCAGTATTTAATTTATGGCTTCCACCAAACTACTAACTAAACATTGTTAAATGATTGACAACTGACAGCATCTTTCTGAAGTTATAGATTTCCATACAGTTATAGTTAAATAGCTAAATTAAGCTCTTCTATCATAACCGCTATGCCCACTTAGGTAATATACGGTGAATAAAAATCCTTTACCTCCCTAGCGGTCTGATTATGTCCTTATTTCTGTGCTCAAAGCGGTACATTTTTTTGCATGGAAATATGTCGTTTTTTATTGTAGGCTGTAATTTTTAGGAATGACTCACTGAAATCTGTCCGAACAAGAGTCTAGTAAACATCCCGGGTATGATAAAATTTGAAACACAAAATCATAAATTATAATTTAATAAATAATCATAAAAAATAATAATATAATAAATGTAATTCAATAATATAATCAAACCAAAAACAATAAATTTGAAATATAGCGCCAAGTTCGCACATTACTGAGCAAAGTCGCAAAATCGTTTTCAGTGTCTGATGACGAATTTCCCCCAAGAATCATTATCACTCAATTCTGCAAGTGGTTCTAATTTACTATCGCTGTTCTCTAGCCGGTCTAAAACCGCTTTTGACCTAAAGGGACGCTTTTTGGACGCCATGGACGTTTCAAGGCAGAAAGAACAGTAAAAATGTAGGCAGGGCACAGGACAAAGTACTCGGGACAAAATGTATGTGAAATGGTTTGATACAGTAATGTTTTATTATGTGATTTTAGTGAATGTCATTTTTACAATTTTTTAATTTCCCACCTTTCTGTCCCCCGTACGTCCTGACGTCGCAGGGAATGGAACCCAGAAGACAGATGCTGGCATCAGCCGGAGGACATTGCCAGGGACACTGCAGCAGGGACATCGCGGGAGCGCAGGACAAGGACAACTTTGCCCCCAGCTACATCACCAACCTGGTATCATCAACCAAACCGCTCTCTTCGATCCTTTCAAGACCTTCTGCTCTCTATTTCCCATGTCACCTCCTCCCATGCTCGCCTCCAGTACTTTTCCCGAGCTTCTCCCATCCTATGGAATTCTCTACCCCAATCTGTCCGGCTGTCTCCTAATCTATCCACCTTTACACGATCCCTGAAAAGCTTTCTCTTTAAAGAAGTCTATCCTGATTCTACCTAGTAAACCACCATTTATTTCCTCCATCAGCCCATCCCCCACAGGTATTACCATTTGTATCACTCAACCCTTCCTCCTAGATTGTAAGCTCTAACGAGCTGGGCCCTCTGTTTCCTCTTGTACCAAATTGTATTGTAACTGTAATGTCTGCCTTCATATTGTAAAGATCTGAGCAAACTGTTGGCGGTATATAAATCCTGTATAATAATAATAATATTATATCATTTGAATGGAAGGACAGACCTGTTGATTGGGCACCTTTGCCTGAACGTCGTTCCCCTAAGCTGCCCCAGTGTGGGTCATGTGACAATGTGCCTAGGCATTTTGTCGTGGTGCTGAATGTCAGGGCAGCCAGGAAAAGATTTTTGCAGGATACAACAGTACAAGGATTTTGATACCATTTTACTGTACATAAAGAAGCCAAGCTGAATATTGATTTAGCTACAGATCTGTTTAAAGGTCACCATACACTATTCAATCTGGCTGTACAATCTTGGTGCAATCAACATTAAATGTACTATATCTAAGCAATATGGGGACCTACCTAACCTATATAATCAATGTGTATCCAATGAATTGTCGTTAGATCTAAAAGAGATCGTAAAGTTGGATTGTAACGTGTATAGTGAGCTATATACCGTAGAGATCACATAGCGGAAACTGCAACAATCGTTTGCTAATTCTAAACAGTGAAAAAAGATGAGGCTAATGACAATGATCGCAGTATGAAATGTCTCAATATGCCGGTTAAATATTCCAGTTTCCTGCTTTGTCTTTCCCTTCCAGCCACCATGTCGTCATGGCTCCTTTTCCCTGAAAAGATTTAGGAAAACACGTGCATTAGAAATCGAAATACAGTCTGTGACAACGTATAAATCAGCTTACATGATGCATCTGTCATTTATCTGCTGATCAGAAAAAAAATGTACAGATAATCACAATTCAGGAAAAAGCCACTTTGCACCCTGTGAGCGTTGTGTTAGCTGCAGAGTGGGGCCCTTGCTCTCTGTATGGAAACAGCAGTCTCTCTGTAGAGGTCTGACACACCAACCAACCAGCAAAGCTCATGCTCCCCACTGACTGGAGAGCTCTGCCTCTGACTCAGCAAGGGGGGTGTCAGATCTCTGCAGAGAGAAAACTGCTTAAAGTGTTAATAAACCCACAACAGTAAAACCAGTCTGTATATGCAGTAAGGCATGCTTGTTATACTCACTGTGGAACCTAAGGGGTTAACCCTCTGCATTGTGTAAAAAGGCTGTTTGATCCTGACTTCTCTGATCTTCTCCTACTGTCCCCAATCCATCTGCTATAATACAGAGCAGCAGGGCAAGTCTGCACATGCTCTGTTTGGTGAGTATTGTTATAGAGGTTTTATTTTTTTTTTGGGGGGGGGGGAGCACGTAATTGGCACAGGTCCAATCAGTGCTGTCTGGACTGAGGGTCAGGGGTCATGCAGCCTCACAGGACAGTCAGAGGAGAATGAAAACTCTTCCTACAAGATTAACCAGTGCTCAGCCAGACACTGATAGAAGTCACAAGATTGCTCTAACTGTTGATGAGAAAAGGTATTTAGCAGTTTATATTATATAAAATAATTGCATCTCCATGTTGTGTGTACTGTGGGAGACCAGATATAGTGAATGCAGGGTCCGGGGAGACCAGATGTAGTGAATCCAGGGTCCGGCGAGACCAGATACAGTGAATGCAGGGTCCGGGGAGAGCAGATATAGTGAATGCAGGGTCCGGGGAGAGCAGATATAGTGAATGCAGGGTGTGGGGAGACTAGATATAGTGAATGCAGGGTCCGAGGAGACCAGATATAGTGAATGCAGGGTCCTGGGAGACCAGATATAGTGAAGGCAGGGTCCTGGGAGACCAGATATAGTGAATGCAGGGTCCTGGGAGACCAGATATAGTGAATGCAGGATCCTGGGAGACCAGATATAGTGAATGCAGGGTCCCAGGGAGACCAGATATAGTGAATGCAGGGTCCGGGGAGACCAGATATAGTGAATGCAGGGTCCTGGGGAGACCAGATATAGTGAATGCGGGATCCTGGGAGACCAGATATAGTGAATGCAGGATCCTGGGAGACCAGATATAGTGAATGCAGGGTCCGGGGAGACCAGATATAGTGAATGCAGGGTCCGGGGAGACCAGATATAGTGAATGCAGGGTCATGGGAGACCAGATATAGTGAATGCAGGGTCCGGGGAGACCAGATATAGTGAATGCAGGGTCCGGGGAGACCGGATATAGTGAATGCAGGATCCTGGGAGACCAGATATAGTGAATGCAGGGTCTGGGGAGACCGGATATAGTGAATGCAGGGTCCGGGGAGACCGGATATAGTGAATGCAGGATCCTGGGAGACCAGATATAGTGAATGCAGGGTCTGGGGAGACCGGATATAGTGAATGCAGGGTCTGGGGAGACCGGATATAGTGAATGCAGGATCCTGGGAGACCAGATATAGTGAATGCAGGGTCATGGGAGACCAGATATAGTGAATGCAGGGTCCGGGGAGACCAGATATAGTGAATGCAGGGTCTGGGGAGACCGGATATAGTGAATGCAGGATCCTGGGAGACCAGATATAGTGAATGCAGGGTCATGGGAGACCAGATATAGTGAATGCAGGGTCCGGGGAGACCAGATATAGTGAATGCAGGGTCCGGGGAGACCGGATATAGTGAATGCAGGATCCTGGGAGACCAGATATAGTGAATGCAGGGTCCGGGGAGACCGGATATAGTGAATGCAGGATCCTGGGAGACCAGATATAGTGAATGCAGGGTCCGGGGAGACCGGATATAGTGAATGCAGGATCCTGGGAGACTAGATATAGTGAATGCAGGGTCTGGGGAGACCAGATATAGTGAATGCAGGATCCTGGGAGACCAGATATAGTGAATGCAGGGTCCGGGGAGACCAGATATAGTGAATGCAGGGTCCGGGGAGACCAGATATAGTGAATGCAGGGTCATGGGAGACCAGATATAGTGAATGCAGGGTCCGGGGAGACCAGATATAGTGAATGCAGGGTCCGGGGAGACCGGATATAGTGAATGCAGGATCCTGGGAGACCAGATATAGTGAATGCAGGGTCTGGGGAGACCGGATATAGTGAATGCAGGGTCCGGGGAGACCGGATATAGTGAATGCAGGATCCTGGGAGACCAGATATAGTGAATGCAGGGTCTGGGGAGACCGGATATAGTGAATGCAGGGTCTGGGGAGACCGGATATAGTGAATGCAGGATCCTGGGAGACCAGATATAGTGAATGCAGGGTCATGGGAGACCAGATATAGTGAATGCAGGGTCCGGGGAGACCAGATATAGTGAATGCAGGGTCTGGGGAGACCGGATATAGTGAATGCAGGATCCTGGGAGACCAGATATAGTGAATGCAGGGTCATGGGAGACCAGATATAGTGAATGCAGGGTCCGGGGAGACCGGATATAGTGAATGCAGGGTCCGGGGAGACCGGATATAGTGAATGCAGGATCCTGGGAGACCAGATATAGTGAATGCAGGGTCCGGGGAGACCGGATATAGTGAATGCAGGATCCTGGGAGACCAGATATAGTGAATGCAGGGTCCGGGGAGACCGGATATAGTGAATGCAGGATCCTGGGAGACTAGATATAGTGAATGCAGGGTCTGGGGAGACCAGATATAGTGAATGCAGGATCCTAGGTTTAGTAACACTTTAAGCCACAGGGAGCAAAAGTCCCACTCTACATGTGATGGGAGGAGACAGGCCTTTCTACTCAGGGTGTGGCTGCTTTAGAAAACAAACTGTAAGACATTAAACACCCTTTTTTCTGTACTTTGAATGTATTTAGCTGATATAAACTGAGGGTTCCAATTCAAGCCTAACCATAACTATTCTTTAAAATGCCCTCCTCCCAATATCCTGTCTACCCCATGTTAAAAAGATGTGTACACTTACCTTTTTCAGCCTGCGCCAGTCTGAATGTAGCATGTTACATGTCACATGTCACACCCTGAATATAACAAAAGGTGAACTTATCCTTTAATTTTTTTTGTTTGGTTTTTTTTTGTTTTTTTTTGTTTTTTTCTTTACAGACAGGCTTAGTTGACTAATGCTGAATGTCATATGCAGTTGACAGTTTGGTTCTTGCTTGCAGCCATTTCCAGCATGATGTAATACAGAGGTATGGTGTGCAGCAGCTGTGTCCTCCTGCCACAGCATGACAATTGTTATGGATACTTCCTCTCCATGTAAGCAATTCCCATGGCTGCTAATAAAGGCTGCTAATTAATAAAAATAAAAGGGTCCCCATGGTGACTCTGCACATAGGAGGAACCATGACTTGCTGTCTTATACCTGTATATAACAGATCAGTGTAAAAAGCAGCAATGTACAGTGAGCCGCTACAACCGAATGTGCCCTCTTCTCTACTTAGACCAAATGAAAAATGATTTTAATCGCTACGGATTCTGTCCTTTGCTCTTAGTTTTTTTTTAATCATACTATATTAAAATCTGCAGTTATATGAATATGGGAGCTGACATCCCCTTTTGAAAATGCTGGTTACCTTCCTGTCAATGTAGCCTTGAAGTGACACTAAAATCTGGCTTTAAAAAAAGTTGTTCAAGAAGTCCCTTCTTCCTTTTTTTTTTTTTTTTTTTTGCTGCTGTGATCCGACTTCCTGTTAGAGGGTGGCTACATTTGTTCTCCATTGTCCTATTGCATGTAGTAGAAATGTAGTCACCCCATAAGTGTGTGCACAGGATGTGTCAGCTGTGCCTAGGCACATCCTGATCACCCATAGTTGCCAAAATTCCTAGATGATATGCACATTGAGATAACTCTCCTCCCCCTACCATCTCCCCTAGCAGTGTCAGGTGCCCCCGCCTCTCATGGAGGACTGCAAAAACATCCTCAAGGGGGATCCTGCCCCCTCCTTGCTTTATACTGCAGTTAAAGCAGAGCTCTACCCAAAGGGGGAAGTTCAGTTTTAAGGCTTTGTCCCCCCACAACCTGTTAAGGATTGGCACCTTTGGGAATCACGGGGGGGAGGGGGTACCTGAATTTGACAGGTACCCTCTCCCACTTCCGCTGTGATCGCCTAGGCCAGTGGTCTCCAAACTGCGGCCCCGGGTCTGAATGTGGCCCTTTTCTTACCTTTATCTGGCCCTTGGGGCACTATTCCTCTCACTGATAAGACACACTATTCTGCCAACTGATACCAACAAAATAAGTCACCATTTCTCCCACTGACACCAATAATGGGGCAGTATTCCTTCCAATGATACCAGGGATGGGCACTAATTCTCCCCCTAATACTGAATGTAGTAATGTTTACTCCCACTGATGCCAGTAAAATATCCACTCCTACTGGCCACAATTTGGCCCACTTAAAGTCTGAAGGAAAATAAATATATATATATATATATATACATACACACCGATTGCCTAGGCCAGGGGTCTCCAAACTTTCAAAACAAAGGGCCAATTTATTTTCCTTCAGACTTCAGGGGGGCCAGACTGTGTATATATATATATATATATACACACATATATATATATATATATATATATATGCACATGTGTGTCACACCCTAATGCAATAGGCTGCACCCCCTCTTGCTTGCCCCCACTAAGGCCTATGGAGTATGGAATTTGTAGTGTACATAGAGCAGGGCGTATGACTGCAACTAATGTGAATGTTTTCCCCTCCTTCTCAACTCAAATTTGTTATTGAAATGAAGATATGAGAAGATTTTATATCTGTTTAATACACTAGCTGGTATACACTGATACAGAGATGTAAATTTGTATATTCATGATCAATACTCCCTGACCCACTGCAAAAAAGCATTTTATTACTGCAGTAAGACACATATTGAATAAACATATGGAAATCGATGTGCATAATGTTACAGGGCAGGTTCACACCAGAAAGCGGTGCAGGAAAGGAATGTTTTGTTCATGTTTCCCACACCGTGGTCAAAATGCCTTTGCAATCTGCTGAGGGTGCCAATACATTGTTGACGGCAGGGCTCTACAAATCCGAGGAGCCAGGGCACCATAACGTCTATTATGTGCTGGCACCTGGGTTCACACACTGCCTCCCATTGACTTCAATGCAAAAATGCCTCTCATTGACTTCAATGCAAAATCACCTCCCACTGACTTCAATGCAAAAATGCCTCCCATTGACTTCAACAGGAACAGATAATATCTAGTCTGTCATGCGAATCTGTGAGTTTGAAAACGCATCCAGAATTACATATGTACGGCCTATGTGTGCACCAGGGCGGCTCCATTCACACCTGAGCCTTTTGGGGTCGCAGCAGAATCTTTGTGATCGCAAAACGCAGATTCAGGCATCAGTATTTTCAATGGCACCTAAAATGTGGTACGGTTTTGCCGTGATTGTCGTGATTTTAGTGGTTACAATTTAGGGTTGCCACCTCATCCCTTTAAAACTGAACACATTAATTGCACTGGTTCTGTGACTGATTAACCTCTTCACGCCGGCCGAACGCAAATGTGTGGCCTCCCGGCGTCTGGGCCTAGACGCCGAGCGGCCGCACATTTGCGTTCTAATAAAAAAGGACATATGTGCCGAGAGCGCGCACCCTGCACGCTCCCAGCATACATGTCCGGTACTCACGGAAAGGTCCCGATCTCCTCTTTCGATTGGGACCTTTCCTGATCATGTGACCGCCGTGACGGCGTGGCACGGCAGTCACATGACCCTAAACCCCGCCTCCCGGCTTCTGAAACTCTTAAAGGGCCGGGAGGCGCCTGCATGAAGGGGTTAAAGCAGAGTTCCAGTCGCGCTGTGAAAAAATAAATGTCAGCAGCTACAAAAACTGTAGCTGCTGCCTTTTAAAAAACAGCCACTCACCTGTCTCACGATCCTGCGCTGTCCTCCCCGCAACCCGTTTCCCCAGCCTTCTGGTGTTCCAGTCGCTGACATCTTCAGTATGGACATCCGTCTGTGACAACTTGCGGCTTTGTAGCCGGGAGGCCACTGCGCATGTTCGAGAAGCGCTACGCTTCCTGAATGGCCCCGTAGTGTTCTGGAACCTGTCACGTGTCTCAGAAGACTACGGGGAGGGAGGGGGGAGGACACCTTCTGCTTCTGCAGCGGAAGTAGGAGCGGGTACCTGTCAATTTAGAGTACCCGCTCCCCCCCTACTCTCCAAAGGTGCCAATCCTTAATGGGGAGCGGGGGACCAGTCCTTAAAGCGGAATCTCCCCTTTTGGGTGGAGCTCCACTTTAAGGTGGTAACTAAACTCAGTACCTTATCTGCAATTAATCAGCCTCAGAACCTATGTCATTAATATGTGTTCGGTTTCAAAGGGATAAGGTGGCAACCCTAGGTTACATGTGTTAGATGTGGATCTCTGATATAAGTGTTGTCTCACCCCGTGTTCCTCTTTCTACAAAATAACGCATTAGTGCTTGCAGGAACCAGGTGTAAGGCAAGGTTCACACCTATGCAAGTTGCAGTTGAGACGATTCTGCAATGCGTTTTGCATTTCTGCACCTACGTTTTTGATGCATTTTTGACCCATTTTTGATATGTTTTGCAGGGGGGGCATTTTTTAAAATTTCTTGTTGCTAGGCAGATTTAAAATGCAAAATATATCAAAAACATATAAAAAATGCAGTACATGCTTTTCTGCATTGAAGTCTATAGAACCAAAAACGCAACTTTTTGCGTTCAAAAAAGTCCCTGATCCTTTCCAAAAAACACATCGGGTGAAAACACACAGGTGTGAACAAGTCCCATAGGAAATTATGTTAAATGGAGTGTACTGCGTTTCTGCAAAATGCAAAACGCTGCAGAAAACGCTTAGGTGTGAACCCAGGGTAGGAGTCTGTGCATCTGATACTTCAATAAACTGAAACAAGGCTTTTAAATGGAGAGTGGCGACCTTTACATCCCACTTGCAGAAGAGGAGAGGGCTGTGCTAGGGAATTGACTCTTCTGAAGTACTCACATTTACTAGCACGTTTAGAGGCACATTGCCAATCAATAAAAATTATTTTGTGCTTATACCTGCATTTTTAATTTGGTGACAGGGTCTCTTTAAAATAGCACTGAGTATATTTTATTTATTATTACAGGTATTTAGCTGAGCACAGGTATTTTATCTGAGTAAGCAGATGAAATTCACATGGGGTATATGGTCCCACTTTTTTAAAATAGTTAATGGATAGGACAGTTTTACCTGCTTTCTAAGGAATAATCAATGTGTCAATAAACTCACATCATAAAAAAACATCAATAAATGCTGTGTTACATGCTGTTCATACTTAGTCAATATGGGATTAATTTTCTGTATTCTAAAAAAAACCTGATTCATCCTGCTGTTGTCTATCTCCCCCTCTTCTGTCCATGTCCCCACTGCAGTTGAGGATTTTGCAGAGCAGCGTTGGCAGCTACTGCACATGCTCAGTGAGCATTTCCCCCCTATAACATCCGAGTAGCCCATGTGACTACAGAGTCACACATGTGGGCATACACACTGTGGTAGATGACAGCCCACTCCCTCCCTCCTCCTTCATGTCCACTAACACGTTAAACACAATGCGGGGGGGGTAGTACATCTTGATTGCATGAGGCTCCACCTCCCTGTTATTCTAAGACACGGGCTGGAGGGGCCTGTGACTGGCAGAAATCAGCTCACACCATGTTATTACCAAAAATAATAGATATTTGATTTCAAATATATAATTGTATGACTATTTAAAACAGTTTATTGATATAATTTTTTTATTTTTATTCTGTTTCCCAAAGGCAGTTTTTTCAATTTTGACCATGTGACCAGCAGCAATGGATTAGAAGCTCCTCCTGCCACTGTTTCCCTGCAGACAAGCTGGGAAAGAGCTGGGTCATGTGACAGCTGTATATTGATTAGGAAAAAGGTACTTGGATGTTTTGTTGATTACAGAACAGATATTATAAATTAAAGTGTGTGAGTGTGTTCAGTATCACTTTAGTTAATCAATGACATAGAAAACAAAGTAGCGTGTTTATTTCCATTATATTAATAAATGGGAATTAATTGCAAATAGTTTTCTTTATATACTTATTAATTTAATTTAAATGAATTGCAATATGTCCACACTGTATATACAGAATCATTTTCAACATCTGAGTGCAACACTTCACCTGCTGCTTCTGTTCTCGTCACCATAAGAAATGCGTCTATATCTGGAGTCTGACTCATGCATTAACATGATACAAGACTGATTAATCACTTCTGAAATTTCCAACATGTATCTGAGGGAGCTGGGCATGCAGAGTCGGGGGTGTGGAATTGCTGATCATGCAGTACAACTATGCCTGTGTCCAGGGGCGGACTGACAACTCATGGGGCCCCCAGGCAATAGGGGATCATGGGGCCCCTGTGTCCTTGCCCAAACTCAAAAAAGACTATCAAAAAGGTACCAGGGGCATCTCATGGGGCCCCTTACTGTCCCCGGGCCCTCGGGCAGAGCCCGGGTTTTCAAATGGTCAGTCCGCCCCTGCCTGTGTCCCATGTATGCTGAGAATTGGTGACACCTAACTATAAAATGCTCCCAAGGCTGTGATTGCTTTTCAGAGGAATCTGACAGGCGAATAAAGGAAATATGTCATCTCATCTCTGTCTGTAATAGCAACTGAAAGTCCGCAGCACCGCACAGCCACCATGTGCATTACACACGGATGGAGCATGCTTGGATTTCAGTGCCATTCACCTGAATACTGGTACTGCCTGCCAAACGCAAGATGTCATAGAAATTGTGCCACACAGCGACCAAGGCAAGGTATTCTGACGTTGCCGCTGGTCATATTAAGGCAGAACTTCACTCTCTCAATCAACACCGACTATTTTTAATCCTTATACTGTCAGCATTAGTAAGTAGATAGGAAAGTATATCATATTTACTTGTTTAAGCTTTTTTAACATTTGTTCAGTTACTTCCTTGTTTCCGTGCCTAGGCAAATGATATCATACATCCCAGGAGTCTTCAAGAGGGAGGAGGGGTTTTCTCAGCTGAGCACACCCTCCTGCCTGCATGCCTGAGCTAAGAACAGATGGATTCCAGGAAGTAAATTCTATATGAATCATCTGCCCTTACTCAAGATGGCCGTGGCCAGAAAGGCTTGAGGGGTATTTTTCAAAGCAAAATAAAGCATGGAGATATGGATGAATGGGGACATTTTTGCTTTGAATAATAAAATAAATAAATAAATATAAAAATGTTTAAAATAAAATTAAAATGAAAATAAATTTAATAGCGTTTTTAGTTTGTAGTGCTCAGATGAAGTGTAGTTCCATTTTAAGCTGTGGCTCAGACAGGGAGCAGTAAAACCCATGACACAACTGGTTTTACCACCACTCCACCACCAGTGTAAACAAGGTCCTAAAGTGTAAAAATAGTAAATTTTGTGCTTTGGATAGAATAGGGAAGGGTTAAAACCGCTGCCAGTTTATTTTTTGCTGTCTGTGTACCCATTAGGGAAATTTCCCTTCACTGCCAGAGACGTAACAGGAAGATGGAGGAAATCTCCCAAAGTGAAGGGAATTCCCCTCTTACCCTCGGTTCACACCTAAGCGTTTTCTGCCGTGTTTTGTAGAAACGCAGTACAGTCCATTTAACATGATTTCCTATGGGACAGGTTCACATCTCTGCGTTTTTACCTGGTGCGTTTTTTGGAAAGGGTCAGGGACTTTTTTTAATGCACAACATTGTGTTTTTGGTTCTATAGACTTCAATGGGAATGCTGCAGAAAAACATGTATTGCGTTTTTGCTGCATTTTTGCTGTGCTTTAAATCTGCATGAAATTAAAAAAAAAATGGTAAAAAAACTCCCTGCAAAACGCATCAAAAGCATGGAAAAAACGCAACGCAAAATGCAATGCAGAAATGCCTCAAACGCAACCTACATAGGTGTGAACCTTGCCTTAGACAGGTGCCCCTATTGGAAGATTTCCTCTTACCTCTTGTTCTGGGGACAACTCAAAACTCTGGGATTTTCCATCACACAATAAGTCATCAGGACAAACAGAGGAGGCAATCTCCTCAACAGGGATACAGACAGAGTAAAAACTTGACAGGGGTTCTAACCCTTCCCCACAACATTCAAAATCGGGAAAAAGTAACAGTTTTGCCAAAAACTATAAGTTCTCATGCACACTGGGGGACGTTTTGATAACGCTGGTAATGTTAGCTGTGTAAAGTCATGTTAAAAATGTGAGTTGTTCAGGTTTTTTTAGCGTTTTTGCATTAGCGTTTAGCGGTGGTTTCTCGCATTTGCGTTTTTTAGTGTTTTTTTTTTTAAACCCATTTTTTTGGTAGAAAAAAGCCCAAAAATGACGGTTTGCGGCGTTTTTCGCCATTTTTCAGCGTTTTCCAGCATTAGAGAGATTTTACAGCTAATAAATTTCTCTAGAAACCCACTAGTCCTGGGTGTTTTTTCCAGCCGAAAAACATCACAGCCAAAAAAACGTTGATTCCAGTCTATGTGTGCATGGACACATAGGATAACATGCTGGGGGGTTTACTGGCTGTAGAAAAAACGTCAAAAGCCAAACACAGCCGCTGTAAAAACGTCCCGTGTGCATGAGGACTCACTGTCCCACCAGAACAGGACATATAGAGAGATGTGTATCTCCAGTGTAATTCATTTTACCTTTACATCATGCGTTCCTCGGCAGGCCAGGGTATAACCACCAATTTGTTGGAGCTGATCAGCAGCGCTGGAACTGCACTGAATTTTTAAGGCTATTGGATAGGAAAAAAAAATGAATTTGAGAAGATATATTCATATTTGTAACAGAAAAAAATATATTTGTAAACTGTCAGTCTCAGGGGCGGACTGACCATTTGGAAACTCGGGCACTGCCCGAGGGCCCGGGGTCAGTAGGGGGCCCCATGAGATGCCCCTGGTACCTTTTTCATAGGCTTTTTTGAGTTTGGGCAAGGACATAGGGGCCCCATGATCCCCTATTGCCCGGGGGCCCCTTGAGTTGTCAGTCCGCCCCTGGTCAGTCTATTGAAAATTGGTATTTGACTTTAGGGCGGGGGTCAGCAACCTCTAAATAACGGCCAGGTGACTGGTAGATTGCGGCATGGGCTAGCTAGGCTGTAGTAGAGAGCAAGAGCTGCATGAGCCGTTGCCGTGTACAAGTATGCTGTGCCATAAAATGCTGTTAGCTGTAAAAAAAGGCAGTAAACACTAACCTTGCCTGGTGCCTGTACCACTAAACACTGCTCCGATCCCTACAACTGGTCCCATGAAGTCCATTAGGACACCAACACTACCAGGAGTGTCAATCTCATGGATCCCCTGCATCTCTCACTTGTTCCTCCCTCTGACCTTACATGAACACTTTCCACTGCCTTCTTCTACAGGTAACAGCACACAAAATGTGACAGGGTCACTTTACGTCAAGCCTCTCAGCAATTATTATTGTACCTAATTGTAACATGTCTTAAATCTACTTAGACCATTTTAAAGAAAACCAAAAGTCACTGACAGTTATGAAGTGCAGCTACCAAGAGATGCCTTACATACCTGCAGCAAACATTGCCCCCTGTTTCATCCAAATGCCAAACTGTTTGAAATAGGATTTTGTTCAGCAGAGCAGTTAAGACTAGCCTGGTAAACATGTGAAAATGAGCCATAGAGCTCTGTCTGCTGGTTGGAAATGGTAAATATGACAACTTAACATATGATATTTAATATTTATCTGACTTCAGATAAGATATTTTTCAAAAATGTGTTTATAGTCCTGAAAATTATACGTACATTATTAAACAGAGAAAATAATTACAAAACACTATACATTTATTATCAAAATCTTGATCATGGGATTGTGATTTTACCTTCACTGGTCGATTCCATCCTTGATGCAGTGTTCACAGTATCTCCAAACAAGCAGTAACGAGGCATCTTGGAACCAACCACACCAGCCACTACAGGACCTTCAAAGGTGAACCAGAGACATGATATTTACAGCACATTCACATTTTGAGTCTCATGGCACAGCTGTTGGAAGAGGTCTATAGCCAGAATTTCATGCATTTGTTTGGCTTGCAGAACCATGGATGAAGAGGAGAGGAGGGTGGATAGTGAGACATGGTGTCTGCATATCTTAGTGGGCAAAATAGCAATTAAACAAGGTCTTAACCCATGAAGGGATGGATCTTCTGCCCTCAAGGACTTCCATATTTGTTGTGCCCATAGCCCTGAGATTGTTTCTCAATCTAGTACAAATTATTTCATGTCTATGGTCAGCTTTCAAACCCAACTCAAGTTTATAAAATGCAAAAAAATCACCCATGACTTTTGAAGATAAAAAAGCAGTTCTGTCCGCAGTAGTAACCCCCTCCCCAGTGTGGCCTCTACAGACTTGCCACTTTGCAAACCAGCACCAGTTCTCTTCTGGGTGGAATGATGCCCAGAGCCAATAAATTAATTTCCTGGGAGCCCAGAGTGTCAGGGACCCGCCTCAGAGTGTCAGGGACCTGCCTCTTGGGGGTATGCCATCAAGCCACCCTGTGCACAAAGGGGAATGCTGCAGAAAGCTGTACTTTGTCTTTAGAAGATGCCAGTTCTGCACTTTTCAAGACCCAGAAAGAAAATGTCTAAAGATCCCTGGAAAAAAAGGAAGTAGGCTAAAACAAAACTAATAAGGTGGTGGGGGTGATCCAAGGTTTGGGGAGACAGGAAATTGGTGGATCCCAACTTAAATATGGGTCTTAATGACAGATTGTTTGGAGCCCTGTATATAAGGAAGAATTATTAGAACCTGTTGATGGGCTTTTGTTTGGTTCAAATGGGTTGGCATTCAAGTCTATGGCATTCAAGGTCAAACACAGCTAAAATGAAGGTCAACTGCAGGTCATATTCACCTAAGAACAAATTTTAAGGTTGGGCATTGCACTTTTTTTGTTTAACACGGATTGGAGAATTTTTAAATGTATTTAAATGAAAAAAAAAGTAAGGTTTAAGCACAACTGACTGGACTTTCTGACTTCAGTGGAGTGGTAGTGCTTCCTGCATAGCATTAGTAGGTCACTGATTAACTTGACTTGTTTCCAGGAGCTGCGTTCTTAGTTCTCAATGTATACTAAAGAGTTCGGACACTGGATCCAAGCATGCAAGTGGTCCTAGAATTGGATAGCAGAGATGCAAAAGAACTGTTGTGGGTGCAGATGGTGCAGGTCCCAAAGGCTGGATGGTGTCCTAATTGCTACAGTCCATGTGCACATAGGAATTGGGGAACCTGTTCATGGCATCCCTGTACTCATTCATTTTACCAGCTCCCCCACCTGCTTACCCCAGACAATGCAGAGTCTCCCCCTTAATTACAGGAAAAATGTCTCCTGTACACACAAGTGATGATGATACCACACTAAACCTTGCACCAGGCAGCACAGTGGTTAGCACTTCCAATTAGCAGCACCGGGATTGATGGTTCAAATCCCAACTACAGCACTACCTGCTTGGAGTTTGCATGTTCTCTGTGGGTTTCCTCTGGGTTCTCCAGTTTCCTCCAACACTCTAAAGACATGCTGGTAGGTTAATTGACTCCTGTCTAAATTGGCCCTAGTATGTGTATGTATAAATGTGAGTTAGGGACCTCAGATTGTGAGCCCCTTCAGGACAGGGAGGGACTGATGTTAATGTGCAATATATACAGTATGTATGGCACTGCTGAAAAGACCATGAACTACTTTACTACAGCACTGCCCACCTGAATGTATTCCCACGCGGATCTTCAACTTAGTGTCTGGTAAATGAGGGATCTGGAAAGAGTGGCAAACACCGACGAGATCCAATGCCATACTTGCAATCTCTGACACATGCCTTGTACCATTTTCCTTAGGTACACCGGATACCACCATATCTGCAAGACAGAAACTGGAATGTTATAGTGTTACAAGAATTGATTTTAGGCACATTATAGGATATTAAATAAATAGTGTAGCGCTCATAAAAAAATTGATAACCCATATACAGTGTAATTCATAACTCCAATAGTGTTAAACATATATAGTGTCAAACCCAAATTACTAGCAGTATCTGTGCCTCTCACTTAAAAAAAACGTGCACACACACTAAATAAAATATAATATTTAGGAAACCCCTCAAATCAAAAAGGCGCTAAACAGAAAGTGCTAAAGTGCATTAAAGTGTCCACACTTCAAAAAATGCTCAAATGATCAAAAAAATGTCCAAAAAACAATCTATAAGTGATAAATAAAGTCATGCAGTGTGCAATAGTGTTTAGCAATTCTGTGATTGTGCCAACACACTTCTTCTGTTTGTGGCTAAATTGTCTCCTCACCTCCTCCAGGTGACCCCTAGGGGCCAAAACGCTTGCAGGATCACCCTGGATCCTTAATCATAAGAGCCAGTAACCTTCTTCCTCCAGTGGATCTCCTTATGGGGCTCCTGTTGCCCCTGATCAGACCAGATGTCTCTAAAGGACAGTAGCTCACCAGCCCAGTGAGCCAAGAAAAAAAGACCCTCTAAGTGCAGTATTGTAGCTAAAGCTGGAGTCTTGGTTGCTACAATACTGCACTTAGAGGGTCTTTTTTTCTTGGCTCACTGGGCTGGTGAGCTACTGTCCTTTAGAGACATCTGGTCTGATCAGGGGCAACAGGAGCCCTATAAGGAGATCCACTGGAGGAAGAAGGTTGCTGCCTCTTATGATTAAGGATCCAGGGTGATCCTGCAAGCGTTTTGGCCCCTAGGGGTCACCTGGAGGAGGTGAGGAGGCAATTTAGCCGCAAACAGAAGAAGTGTGTTGGCACAATCACGGAATTTCTAAACACTATTGCACACTGCATGACTTTATTTATCACTTGGACATTTTTTTGATCATTTGAGCATTTTTTGAAGTGTGGACACTTTTTTGCACTTTAGCACTTTCTGTTTAGCCCCTTTTGATTTGAGGGGTTTCCTATATATTATATTTTATTTAGTGTGTGTGCACGGTTTTTTTTAAGTGAGAGGCACATTTTTATTATTTATATATACTGTATTAATTTAGTGTGTGTGCACGGTTTTTAGGTGAGAGGCACAGATACTGCTAGTAATTTGGGTTTGACACTATATATGTTTAACACTATTGGAATTATGAATTACACTCTATATGGGTTATCAATTTTTTTATGAGCGCTACACTATTTATTTAATGTTTTGACACTGTTTAGGTATCAGTTTTTCTGAGTGTTGGCAGCTTTAAGTTAGGTACACTTCCATTTATAGCGCAGGAGGACCTTGGCCCTTTGTACATTATAGGATATGTAGTTAACTCAGGTCTATGTCCTCCTTGGATAAAAGTCTCCTTTTTGCTATCATAGTAAGATGAGGAGCCAATTAGAAATAGAAAGATGCAATGGGGGTTATTTACTAAACCTGCATAGTGAAAAATCAGGTGCTCCTCTGTATAGAAACCAATCAGCTTCCAGGTTTTAGCCCTCATGCACACTTGACGTTTTTACAGCTGCTGTTTTTGGCTTTTGATGTTTTTTTTCTACAGTTAGACTGTAATCAACATTTTTTTGGCTGGGACGTTTTTTGGATGGAAAAACTCCCCAGAACTAGTGGGTTTCTAGAGGAGTTTTTTTAGCTGTAAAAGCGCTCTAACACTAAAAAATGTGCCAAAGCACGGTAAAACGCAGCAAACTGGCGTTTTTAGACTTTTTTTGACCTACAAAATGTTTTTTTTTGGGGGGGAAAAAACACTAAAAAACGCTAATGCGCAAAAATGCAGCTAAATACGGCAAAATGCTGCTAAAAGCTAATACAAGGTGAAAAACTCACGTTTTTAACGCGACTTTACACAGCTAACGTTACCAGCGTTATCAAAACGTCCCGTGTGCATGAGGACTTATTGTCAAAGCTTGACTGAACAAGCTGAAGTTAAAAGCTGATTGGTTACCATGCACAGCTGCACCAGATTCTGAGTGCTTCAGTTTTAGTAAATCTCCCCCAATGAATCTGAAGGAACAGCTTAATAGCTGGAAAAAAAAAGCACGAACGGCTGGTTCACTCCACAGAAACAAAGTCTAGATACTTTTCTGCATGCGTGTTTTTGATGTGTTCCAGTGCATTTTTGATGGGGTTTTTTTCCCTCCTTTTTTGGGTCTTTTGGGGTTCAGTGCATTTTTTATGCGTTTTACCAGTACAGTTCTGTGCAGGAAAAATGCACTGGAACTGTAAGCACTGGTGTGAACCATGCCATTGGCAACCATGTAACCTGCTTTCTTTGCATTTTGGACACAGAAAAAAAAATGCACTGGAACGCATGTAGTGTGAATCAGCTCTGAAAGAGGAATGACCTATGGTAGGTTAGCACTGGTAACTAATTAGGCTTTGCTGCATGGACATGTGCTGACAGGGTACATGCTAACAGGAGTAGAGAGCAGAGTTGATGACTTATCACTGTGTAGCTGCTCTTTCATTGTCCTATCAGTGGTCTAGGGTTTGGAAGGTCACACATATCTGAGGTGATGACATCATTTTGGGTAGAGTTGGGAATGGTCAACTTTCTTTGGCCGTAAGTGTCCCATTTGGAGATGTTTCCTTCACTTCCTGTCCTATCCGTCCAAAGTAAGAGCATTTATCTCAGGGACACTTGTCGCCACATCAAGAAGAGAATATCCTCTCTAATCCTGCTCTGTGATTGATTTTCCTCTCATTGCCTTGGTGACAGTGATCTTAAAGGACACATAGAGCATCCCTCTCCCCTATCCAAAACAAACAAACATGGCTTTAGATACACTTCACATCTAACAGAGAAAGTTCTTTTCAGCTCTCATAACTAGGTAGAAATAATAGGTAACATACATGCGTCTCCAATAGTTTCCACCTTGTACACGTCGTAATGGTCAATAATGTCATCAAACTGGGTGTACAGCTTGTTAAGGAAGTTGACCACTTGGTGAGGTGTGCTGGCCCCAGACAATGACGTGAAGCCCACAATGTCACTAAACAAGAAAGAGAGAATTATGTGAATTCATTTGATAGATAATTACAGTGGACCTACATTCAAGAAAAGAAGATTGGCTATCTTTTCCCTCCTGCAAAAATAGTAGAACACTTCCTAGTATGTGTGGGTGTTCATGTACTCATGTGCCTTTATCCTGGTAGCTGTATATCTGCAGTGTGAGATCATCTAAGGCAGGGGTCTCCACACTTTCTATGCAAAGGGCCAGTCTACAATCCTTCAGACTTTAAGAGGGCCGGACTGTGACCAGTGGGAGTAGAAGATGCTCCGACATCAGTGGGCATAAACAATGCTCTATTATTGGTTTGAAAGAAAGAAATAGTTCTTGATCATTGGTTTTAATGGAAGGAATAGTGCCCCATTGTTGCTATCAATGGGAAGAATAGTGCCCCATCAACGTTGTCAGTTGGTGAAATGGTGCCCCAAGGGCCAGAAAAATGCAAGCCAAGGGCCACATCCGGCCCCCGGGCCATAGCTTGGAGACCACTGATCTAAGGCACTGCTGTCCCTGACTACTAGTCTCAGCTGATTTGGAGTGGGAATTGGTGTAGTCACTGCTGTGCTGCCAATTGTTCTCCTTGCTGGACCCAGTTTATAGATGACAATTAAGGGCTCATGTACACTGCAGCTGATAAACTCACGTTCAGGAGCATTTCTGCATTTTTTTCAGCAGCCCCTGAACTCTCCCTAATGTTTTCCTATGTGTCCATGTACACATCGGCGTTTACAGTCATTTACAGGCAGTTGAGTTTACAGTAATTTTTTGAACGCACCAAACTTGCATTCAGGAGTAGATTTTATCAGCGTTTCAAACGTCAAATGCTTGTAAACGCGGCTAACCGCGTTCATAACCGTTTGCGTTTAGAAGTGTTTTTTAACTGTTCCATATCCAGATGCTGTCCAGAGCCTTTTTTCATCATCAGAAGCATGCATGCAAAGCATTTTCCATGTATTCAAATGGACCCGGTACACCAGCGCAGTCACTTCCAGGTTTTGCGTGAAGGAAAAAATGGTAGAATGCGCTGCATTATGCTCAAGATGGGATCCATAGTGAATACAACCAGAATAGACAGGTCATCTCAACACATACTGCTCTCTCTGCTTCTGCTCTCTCTATTTCTCTCAAAATGTCTGAAATAGTAAAATTATTACTATTTTTCAGTGCATTCTGGGCATTTTGAAAGACCTCCTGATGTTATCTTTAAAAAACGCTTCTAAACGCGCATAAACGCGGTATGCAAACGCTTCTATACAGATGTTTTTTAACCTACATTTTCCAGCAGTCAGTTTCCATCGTTTAGAAGTGTCCCGTGTACATGGAGCCTAAGGCTTTTGACCTTTGAATCTGTAAAGGTGAATTTTACACTTGACAAGCACTGTACCACAAAAGAACAGACACGAGCAAGCACACACATGCTACACCCATAGACATGCACAGAACCTGCCTGAAATAAACAGTTGCATTAGAATAGCTCTGAGCTTGACAAGTAAGACCTTGGCGGAGATCATCAGCGACCGGTTTGGGAAGCATACCTGATAATGTGCAGAAAGGTTGAGAGATGCTATTAGAAAACTAATTTCAGTTAAAAAGCTTAATAAATGAAAGCTGAACTCCAGGCTGGAACAAATATATACATTTGTACTTGGCCCCTACCCACTCCCACGGCAAGGGTTAAATGGATGCTATTTCTAGGAGTACCGGAATAAGGTGAAATGTCTACCTTTCTCTGTGCTGCTGCAGGCTCCCTTTATCTGTGCAACCAAGCCCCTGCAACCTCCCCTCTAAGCTGCTCAAGGCTGTGGTTGCATGCTTGCCTCCATCACATACAATACAGGTTAATAGTCCTGCATTGTATGTGATGATGCTTCGGCCCTGCTCAAAGGCTGACACTTCGGGGAGATAGCTCTGGGGTAAAACTGCCTCTTTATCTACCCCCTAGAAATAATGAACAAAGTATTTCTATGTTCCAGCCCAGAGTTCAGCTCTAACTTCCTAATGCTGGTACAGGTATATTGGTTCCATGTGGTCAAATTCTGATTGCAGGGTTTTTTACAAATTACCGCAGCCAGAATTCATAAAGCACTTCACATGGTCACTGGGAATGTCCATCCTGCAGACTGTGCTATGTAACTCTAGTACTTCCTTGGATTCTTTTAACATCAAGTCTCCGATACGTGAGAGTGAGCAAAGAACCTGTAGGGGTTAGGTCCGAAAAAACCTCTCCTGACTTCAAAGCAATTCTTAGTAGATCACCAGATTACTGGCAAAAGGCATTACAGTGCGATGTACTTTCGCACTAAAACAGTATCTGTATAAAAACTGAACAGGAAGACTGTTTTTTTTTTAAAGCTGATTTCCAGGCACAAAAACTTTCATTTATATATATTTCTAAGTAGTCTCAGAGGACTACAAGAGGGGGCGGAGACAAGACTAGGCACCCTGCAGAAGGAAACAGAGCGGCAGTGAGCGGTCTTTTTTACAGGAAGCTCCTGCACAGAGTCTCACATTGGATGACTGCACAGATCTGAAAGAAATGCACAGAGCACACCAAAATTCATTAAGAATACACACAACTCTTTTATTGCTGCTTATCCTGGAGTTCACCTTAAATTCTGAATGGAGTGGACCTTTAACCACTTGCCCTCCTTAGGATTTCCCCCCCCTTCCTGATCAGGCCATTTTTTGTGTTACGGTGCTGCATTACTTTAACTGACAATTGCAGGGTCATGCACCGCTGCACCCAAGCTAAATTTACGTCCTTTTTTTCCCACGAATTGAGCTTTCTTTTGGTGGTATTTGATCACCTGTGTGTTTTTTATTTTTCCCGCTATAAAAAAAAAGACCAACAATTTTGAGAAAATAATATTTTTGAATTTTTGCTATTAAACATGTCCAGTAAAAAAAATTTACAAGATCAAATCTCATCATAAATTTATGCCAAAATGTAATCTTGCCCCACTAAGCTAATACACCTAAACACATACATCCCATAATAGTTTGCTCCCAAACCAGACAGACAATAGAACAATGGGATGCAGCCATGTAACATTAAACAATCAACAACCCCCCACCCCACCTATCTCCTAAACATGTCTACACAGTCTGAGACAAAGCCCACACAATATTAGGACAGATCACCCTGTACCCATAACAGGCACAGGGTGACTTACACATAAGAGGGATATGGGGAGCTGAGACAGGGGTCTCCTCACCTCTCCAAAGTGAGCTGGGTTCCATGGGCCCCCCACCCAAGGTGACTCCCGTCACAGGCGATGTCTGTGTGCTTCTCTGTAATCACACTGCTTTGGATCCAAAGCAGTGTGCTCGAGCTGACAGGGAGAACTGTTAGTAAACAAAACAGTTCTCCTCTTTGGAAATCACCGGGCGCCGGCGATTAATTACTGGCCACAACCCAAGGATTGCCAGCCGTGGCTGCGAATGGCGGCGGGGGTAGGGCATGCGCGTTCCCCCTACCTGGAAATGCAAAATCTTGTATATATGTCGCCCTGTAGAAGTATTTCTGCTATAGGGCTGACGGGAAGCGGTTAAAAATGACCTTTGTAAAAATAGACCTTTTCACTCTAGGAAACACTTTATACTAAAAAAAAAAAAAAAATCTAAATAAAGAAGCATTTACAAAGTACAAAGAGAAGACAGAAGGACATGGTGTACAAGCCCATAGGCAGTTATGTCTGAATGCAAACATTGGACATTGACTTCCATGTGTGTGAAAGCTGCTCTCTTATGGAACTGTAGGGTTACCCATATTCAGCATGTTAGTGAGGGGGATAATGCCGGCCATTCACTCACACAACCGCATTCAGAATCTCAAGTGAGCGCTTTTCATAGTGTCCTTGGCAACCTGAATGAGGACATCTGCTTCATTGTGCACTGCAATACATCCAAAGTCAATTGGTCCGAGCAAATTATACACCATATTGGTTTAGGTTATGGCAAAATAGAGCCGTGTGAAAGGATAAATAAACCTGAATCTCATGACATTACATAGATAGTGTACTACATGAGTGTAGTGCTTACCAATGAGTTCATTCTCTCTAGGAAATACTGTTTAGGGTTTGTTAGTCCATTTTTATTTAAAAATAAAGAAAATTTCAGAAGTTGACTTCTGCAGCCACTGTACAGACATGCTCCTGCTGCTCCCTTCTGCACTAGCCCTCACTCTGGTCTCTGTGCAGGAGCCTGGGTGGAGGCATAAACTACTGTGTGGCCCTTGACTACAAAGAGTGTACACACCTGCACACACACAGCCTGGTCTCTGATAGAACCTGGACACAAGTTTAGTGGCTTCTTCCCTTCCAAAGCTCTTGGAAGCCTCTGCACTCCAGAACCCATACCCGGAGAAAACCCAGAAGGAGAAAGTCTCTCAATCTGCATTTTTGAGAAACTTGAGTACCATTCACCTCTTTTTCCATGATGGCAGGGACCAGCACTGTCAATATATATATATATATATATATATATATAGTCATGGCCAAAGATATTGGCACCCTTGCATTTCTGTCAGATAATGCACCACTTCGGACAGAAAATTGTTGCAATTACAAATGTCTAGGCATTCTCATGTTTATTTCTTTTGTTTGTTTTTGAGCCCCACTGCAAGGGAAGTTTAGAATTTTCATTCGAGTTCAGCTTTAGAGTAGTTGTAAAAGTAGAAGTTTTTTTTTACCATTATGTATTCTCTGCATTAAGGTAAAAAACCTTCCATCTTCAGGTCCCCCAACCCACCTTATACTTACCTGAGCCTGATCTCGATCCAGCGCTGTGCCCAAGAACAGTGTCTCTCTGCCCTCTCCCTCCTTCCTGGACATGGAGGAAGTGGCAGGAATGATGGGGAACTATTCCTCCCACCAACGCCACTGATTGGGAGCTATTCCTCTTACTGACACCAGTGATGGGGAACTATTCCTCCCACCAACACCACTGATGGGAACTATTCCTCTTACTGACACCAGTGATGGGGAACTATTCCTCCCACCAACACCACTGATGGGAACTATTCCTCTTACTGACACCAGTGATGGGGAACTATTCCTCCCACCAACACCACTGATGGGGAACTATTCCTCTTACTGACACCAGTGATGGGGAACTATTCCTCCCACCAACACCACTGATGGGCAACTATTCCTCCCACCGACACCACTGATGGGGAACTATTCCTCTTACTGACACCAGTGATGGGGAACTATTCCTCCCACTAACACCACTGATGGGGAACTATTCCTCTTACTGACATTAGTGATGGGGAACTATTCCTCCCACCAACACCACTGATGGGAAACTATTCCTCCCACAAACACCACTGGTGGGGAACTATTCCTCTTACTGACACCAGTGATGGGGAACTATTCCTCCTACCAACACCACTGATGGGGAACTATTCCTCTTACTGACACCAGTGATGGGGAACTATTCCTCCCACCAACACCACTGATAGGGAACTATTCCTCTTATTGACACCAGTAATGAGGAACTATTCCTCCCACCAACACCACTGATGGGGAACTATTCCTCCCACCAACACCACTGATGGGGAACTATTCCTCCCACCAACACTACTGATGGGGAGAACTACTCCTCTTACTGACACCAGTGATGGGGAACTATTCCTCCTAATGACACCAGTAATGGGGAACTATTCCTCCCACCAACACCACTGATGGGGAACTATTCCTCCCACCAACACTACTGATGGGGAGAACTACTCCTCTTACTGACACCAGTGATAGGGCACTATTTCTAGTGTCCTTCAGTGTGCAGCTCCCCCCTCAGCCCCCCAATACTTACCTGAGCTTGACCTCAATCCAGCGATGTGCACAAGAGCAGCGGCTGTCTTGGGTTTCTCTCTCCTCACTGGCTAAAGCACATCAGCAGGATCCAATCGCTCCCACTGCTGTCAATTACAGCCTGTGAGAAGGGGGTGGGGCCAAGCCAAACTGTGTGGGTCAATAAACACACAGAGCCTGGACGGGGATTGAGCCTGCAACGTTAAGAATAAAGATTTGATTTTAGATTGTAACTGAATGTGAATATATTTTTTGGGTTCATTTTTATACAGTTGTGCTCAAACGCTTGCATACCCTTGGAGAATTGGTAATAGTATATATACAGGTGAAACTCGAAAAATTAGAATATCGTGCAAAAGTTCATTTATTTCAGTAATGCAACTTAAAAGGTAAAACTAATATATGAGATAGACTCATTACATGCAAAGCTAGATAGTTCAAGCCATGATTTGTCATAATTGTCATGATTATGGCTTACAGCTCATGAAACCCCAAATCCACAATCTCAGAAAATTAGAATATTACATGCAATCAATAAAACAAGGATTGTACATAGAACAATATCAGACCTCTGAAAAGTATAAGCATGGATATGTACTCAGTACTTGGTTTGGGCCCCTTTTGCAGCAATTACTGCCTCAATGCAGCGTGGCATGGAAGCTATCAGCCTGTGGCATTGCTGAGGTGTTATGGAAGACCAGGATGCTTCAATAGCGGCCTTCAGCTCTTCTGCATTGTTCACTCTCATGTCTCTCATCTTTCTCTTGGCAATGCCCCATAGATTCACTATGGGGTTCAGGTCAGGCAAGTTTGCTGGCCAATCAAGCACAGTAATCTCACGGTCATTGAACCAGGTTTTGGTGCTTTTGGCAGTGTGGGCAGGTGCCAAGTCCTGCTGGAAAATGAAGTCAGCATCCCCATAAAGCTCGTCTGTGGAAGGAAGCATGAAGTGCTCCAAAATCTCCTGGTAGACGGCTGCGTTGACCCTGGACTTAATGAAGCACAGTGGACCAACACCAGCAGATGACATGGCTCCCCAAATCAACACAGACTGTGGAAACTTCACACTGGACTTCAAGCATCTTGCAGTGTGGGCCTCTCCATTCTTCCTCCATACTCGGGGTCCTTGGTTTCCAAATGAGATGCAAAAGTTGCTCTCATCAGAAAAGAGGACTTTGGACCACTGAGCAACAGACCAGGTTTGTTTTTCTTTAGCCCAGGTAAGACGCTTCTGACGTTGTTTGTTGTTCAGGGGCAGCTTGACAAGAGGAATACGACATTTAAAGTCCATGTCCAGGATCCGTCTGTGTGTGGTGGCTCTTGATGCACTGACTCCAGCCTCAGTCCAC
Organism: Staurois parvus; assembly: GCF_062004578.1. Classification (NCBI taxonomy): domain Eukaryota; kingdom Metazoa; phylum Chordata; class Amphibia; order Anura; family Ranidae; genus Staurois; species Staurois parvus. The sequence continues at coordinate 5,503,088 of NW_028318143.1, forward strand.
TCCTTGTGAAAGTCCCCAACACTTTTGAATGGCCTTTTCCTGACAATCCTCTCCAGGCTGCGGTCATCCCTGCTGCTTGTGCACCTTTTTCTTCCACGCTTTTCCCTTCCACATAACGTTCTATTAATGTGCTTTGATACAGCACTTTGGGAACATCCAACTTCTTTTGCAATTACCTTTTGAGGCTTTCCCTCCTTATGGAGGGTGTCAATGATGGTTTTCTTTACAACTGTCAGGTCAGCAGTCTTTCCCATGATTGGGATTCCTACTGAACCAGACTGAGAGACCATTTAAAGGCTCAGGAACCCTTTGCAGGTGTTATGGCTTAATTAGCTGATTAGAGTGGGACACTTTGAGCCGAGAATATTGCACCTTTTCACAATATTCTAATTTTCTGAGATTGTGGATTTGGGATTATCATGAGCTGTAAGCCATAATCATCACAATTATGACAAATCACGGCTTGAACTATCTTGCTTTGCATGTAATGAGTCTATCTCATATATTAGTTTCACCTTTTAAGCTGCATTACTGAAATAAATGAACGTTTGCACGATATTCAAATTTTTCGAGTTTCACCTGTAATTTTAGAAAAAACATGAGTGAGCAGGCAAAACACATTTCTGTTATTTCTTATGGGATTCATATTCAGCTGTAGGTCATAACATGATGGCTCAATCATAATACAAAATACGGCAAAAAGTAAACAAATGAAATGCCCCCTGTTCAAACGTCTGCATACCTTTAGTTCCTAATCCTGTGTATTGCCCCCTTTAGCACCAATGATGGCATGTAGTCTTTTGTAATAGTTGTCTATGAGGCCCCCGAATTCCTGCAGGTGGTAAAGCTGCCCATTCATCTTGGCAAAATGCCTCCAGGTCATGCAAACTATTTGGTTGTTTTTCATAAACCACATGTCTGAGATCTCCCCAGAGTAGCTCGATGATATTACGGTCACAAGACCGTGATGGCTACTCCAGAACTTTCAGCTTTTTCTGCTGTAACCACTGGAGGGTCAACTTGGCCTTGTGCTTACAGTCATTGTGGTGCTGGAGCATCCCATGCACACCTTTCGTACAGCAGAATGCAAATTGTCTGCCAGTATTTTCTGATAACTTGCTGCATTCATCTTGCCATCAATTTTCACAAGATTCCCCATGCCTTTAGAGCTCACACACCCCAAAAACATCAGTGATCCACCACCATGCTTCACAGTGGGGATAATATTCTTGTAGTTACTGTATAGGCCTTGTTGACCCCTCTCCAAACATAGCACTTATGGTTGTGACTATAATATTTTGTTCTCATCACTCTAGATTACAGTGTGCCAGAAGCTACGAGGTGAGTCAAGGTGTTGTCAGGCATATTGTAACCAGGCTTTTTTTGTGACATTGGTGCAGCAAAGGCTTCTTTATGGAAACTCAACCATGCAGCTCATTTTTGTTCAAGTATTGTCATTTTGTGCTCCTTGAAACAGCCACACCGTCTTTTTCCAAAGCAGCCTGTATTTCTCTGGAGGTTACCTGTGGGTTGTTATTTGTATCCTGAACAATTCTTCTGGCTGTTGTGGCTGCAGTCTTTCTTGACCTAACTGACCTTGGCTTGGTATCAAGAGATCCTTAACCTTTCCACTTCTTAATAAGTGATTGAACAGTACTAACTGCATATCCAAGGCGTTTTATATCCTTTTCCATCCTTATAAAGTACTTTTGACAGTTCTTTTCTGCTCCCCATGGCTCAGTATCTAACCTGCTCAGTGCATCCATGTGAGAGCTAACAAACTCATTGACTATTTATACATAGACATTAACTGCAATTTAAAAAGCCAAAGATGTGGGAAATTAACTTTTAATTGCCATTTTAACCCGTGTGTGTCACCTTGTGTGTCTGTACCAAGGCCCAACATCCCAGGGGAGGGAAACTTTGGATCGGGGCCATTTGGGTGATTTCTGTTATCATTATAATTTAATAAGGAGCCAAAAAACTATGTGACAATAAATGGCTTCATATGATCACTATCCTTAAATAGAAAACAGTTTTTTGGCATGATCAGTCATATTTTCAATATAAATGCCAAAATTTCACAATTTCAGTCAGGGTATGGAAACGTTTGAGCACAACTATATACATGGTTGACCTATCCTATAACCTTGAGGGATATTTGGTATTGCATTTTTGTTGTTTGCCTTCATAATATAAACTTTTATTTGTATTTCATAGTCTATGATAGTGCTCTTTCCCAATATTTGACAATGCTTTAAAAATGGCTGTTTCCTTGTGGTTGCCTCCATTTATTTTTATCCAATTGTTGTGAAATTTGATCAAAGAGAAATCTGAAACCAATCAAATAGTCATAACTTCCCTTCAGATCGATTTAGATACATGATCAAACCGAGTTGATCAGTCGGGGCAGAAAATTATCAATTGCTTTGCATCAATCAGCAGCACTGTCATGCTTTGTTTATGTAAATGATTGAATTTTGATAGGAATGCACCGAAATTTTGGTGGCTGAAACATTGCGGCCGAAAACACTCTTTTTGGCCATCGGCCAAAATGAAAAAAACAATACAGGTGCCAAAAAACCCCACCCCTCACCGCTACCGCTGCCGCCTCCCCTCGCCGCTGGTTGGCCGCAGCTTAGTGGTTCAGCCTTACCTGAGAAACCATCGATCCAGGTGCTGGGCATAGAGATGAGTGAAGGAAAGATGGCCACCGCTCATCTCTATGCCCTTGGAGGACCAGAGCGATGTCATTTCCTGTACCAGCCTTTTTTTTCTTTTTTAAAGCACTGGATCTATGCTTTTTTTTTATCTAATGCTTTACATTGTAGAGGAGAGATGTGGGGTCTTATTGACCCCATATACAGTCATGGCCGAAATTGTTGGCACCCTTGATATTTTTCCTGAAAATCAAGTATTTCACACAAAAAAGGTATTGCATTAACACATGTTTTGCTATACACATGTTTATTCCCTTTGTATGTATTGGAACAAATATAAAACAGAGGCAGAAAAGCAAATATGACATAATGTCACACAAAACCCCAAAAATGGGCTGGACAAAAGTATTGGCACCCTTAACTTAATATTTGGTTGCACACCCTTTGGAAAACATAACTGAAATCAGTCGCTTCCTATAACCATCAATAAGCTTCTGACACCTCTCACCCGGAATTTTGGACCACTCTTCCTTTGCAAACAGCTCCAGGTCTCTCTTATTGGAAGGACACCTTTTCCCAACAGCAATTTTAAGATCTCTCCACAGGTGTTCAATGGGATTTAGATCTGGGCTCATTGCTGGCCACTTCAGAACTCTCCAGCGCTTCTTTGCCATCCATTTCTGAGTGCTTTTTGACGTATGTTTGGGGTCATTGTCCTGCTGGAAGACCCAGGATCTTGGACGCAAACCCAGCTTTCTGACACTGGGCCCTACAGTGCGACCCAAAATCCTTTGGTAATCCTCAGATTTCATGATGCCTTGCACACAGTCAAGGCACCCAGTGCCAGAGGCAGCAAAACAACCCCAAAACATCATTGAACCTCCACCATATTTTACCGTAGGTACTGTGTTTTGTTCTTTGTAGGCCTCATTCCGTTTTCGGTAAACAGTAGAATGATGTGCTTTACCGAAAAGCTCTATCTTGGTCTCATCTGTCCACAAGACGTTTTCCCAGAAGGCTTTTGGCTTACTCAAGTACATTTTGGCAAACTGTAGTCTTGCTTTTTTATGTCTCTGTGTCAGCAGTGGGGTCCTCCTGGGTCTCCTGCCATAGCGTTTCATTTCATTTAAATGTCGACGGATAGTTCGCGCTGACACTGATGCTCCCTGAGCCTGCAGGACAGCTTGAATGTCTTTGGAACATGTTTGGGGCTGCTTATCCACCATCCGGACTATTCTGCGTTGCAATCTTTCATCAATTTTCCTCATCCGTCCACGACCAGGGAGATTAGCTACAGTGCCATGGGTTGCAAACTTCTTGATAATGTTGCGCACTGTGGACAAAGGCAAATCTAGTTCTCTGGAGATGGACTTGTAACCTTGAGATTGTTGATATTTTGCCACAATTTTGGTTCTCAGGTCCTCAGACAGTTCTCGTCTCCTCTTTCTGTTGTCCATGCTTAGTGTGGCACAGACAGACACACAATGCAAAGGTTAAGTGAACGTCTCTCCTTTTTATCTGCTTTCAGGTGTGATTTCTATATTGCCCACACCTGTTACTTGCCCCAGGTGAGTTTAAAGGAGCATCACATGCTTGTAACATTCTTATTTATCCGCAGTTGTGAAAGGGTGCCAATACTTTTGTCCAGCCCATTTTTGGAGGTTTGTGTGACATTATGTCGAATTTGCTTTCTTTCCTCCCTTTTTTTGTTTTGTCCCAATACACACAAAGGGAATAAACATGTGTATAGCAAAACATGTGTTAATGCAATACGTTTCGTGAGAAATACTTGATTTTCAGGAAAAATATCAAGGGTGCCAACAATTTCGGCCATGACTGTATCTCCATAAAGAGGACCTGTAACCAGGGGCGGATTGGCCATTTGGAAACTCGGGCACTGCCCGAGGGCCTCGGGTTAGTAGGTACCTTTTTCCTAGGCTTTTTTGAGTTTGGGCAAGGACACAGGGGCCCCATGATCCCCTATTGCCCGGGGGCCCCACGAGTTGTCAGTCCACCCCTGCCTGTCACTAATTATTTCTATCACAAGGGATGCATGCATTTCTTGTGATAAGAATAAAAGTGATTACATTTTTTTAAAGGAACAGTGCAAAAAAAACAAAACAATAAAACATTACATTTTTTTTAAAAAGTTTAAAGCGCCCCCATCCCCCCGTGCTTGCACATAGTGGTGAACGCATACGTAAGCCATGCCCACATATGTAAATGGTGTTCAAGCCACACATGTGAGGTATCGCCACGAATGTCATAGCAAGAGCAAAAATTCTAGCACTAGACCTCCTCTGTAACTTTACACTTGTAACTTGTAGAAATTTTTAAAGCATCACCCATTGAGATTTTTAAGTACCGCAGTTTCACGCCATTCCATGAGCGTGCACAATTTTAAAGCGTGATACGTTGGGTATCTATTTACTCGCCGTAACATCTTCTTTCATATTTAACAAAAAAATTGGGGTTATATGTTTGTTTTTTTTAATCAAAGTGTATTTTTTCCAAAAAATATATATTCATTTTTAAAAACTGCACATTTCGGTTTTGGTTTTCGGCCAAGTGCATTTTGAATTTTCGTTTTTGGGTTCGACATTTTTATTTCGGTGCACCACTAATTTTGACCGATTTGATTATCAGATTACATGGTGGAAACAGAAATGTGATCGATAGTTTATGATTGGAAGTTACAATTATATATTAGCTATCAATTGAAATCCACTTCCCTTGTCTGGCATATTGATCAAATGGGTTGTTGACTATAGATCGATTATTTTTATTGGAAGATCAGTGGGAAAAGGAATCAATCATTCATCAAAGTACGGATGACCAGCATTCAGTTGCATGCATGACATTTCTCTCAATGTGAAGTTTCATCAACATCCAAACAATCCAGAAGCAGGACTGTGCGCACTGTATGTTGGTGCCACCTGGTGGTATGTATCATTTATTGCAGAATTCTAGTTGATTTATTAAAGGAGTTCTGAATTTTCGCTTAGCTTGGTGAATGCAGTGAAGCTGAATATACAATTATGCAGGGGAATGTAAAAAACAGGAGCTCACTTTGCTAAGTGCGCATTCTCTAGTGTTTCAGTAAGTCAACTCCACTTCTGTATAGAATAGAAAAGGACAAACTAATCTGGATGTATCCGGATCAAACGCTGACATTATGAATCACACTAGTTTATTTGATGTTGCTAACCACACATTTTGGGGATTTTTGCCCTTTTAAATTGCTGGTACATGCGCATTTCAGTTTACATTTGAAGGACAGAGCCTGTGTTCTGGTATGATTGCACTTCTGCATATGTGCAGGGTCATGTCATCTCATGTCGGCCAATGAAGACAGTCACAGTGTGGCACCCGAAAGAAGCCAGTAGAAGATTCTGGCACCAGAGAGGCTGAAGAAGAGCAGAGCCAGATCTAGACTATCTGATCTAGGGGTGCAGTAAAAAAAGTCAGGGGACCCCCTTAGGACAGGTTCTTATTTACGCATGCATAGACACAATAGTAACAATGTACCATGTGTTTTGGTGCACTGCAATTTTTCAAAAGCATCATGCACTGCTTTAGCGTGTTTTTTTCTGCATAGGGTAGCCCACTGAATTTATTGGGCTGCCCTAAATGCGCACTGTCTCACCTGCATAAATGTGAACAGCATCTTACATCAGTTGTCGCCATCATCAGAGTCCTCCTTACATCAGTTGTCCCCATCAGAGTCCCCCTTATATCAATTGTCCTCATCATAGGACCCCCTTACATTATTCATCCCCATCAGAGAACCCCAATACAACAATCGACCCAATCAGAGTGCCTCCTCACATCAATTGTCCTCATCATAGTGCCCCCTTACATTATTCATCCCCATCAGAGTGCCCCCTTACATTATTCATCCCCACCAGAGTGCCCAAATACAACAATCATCCCAATCAGAGTGCCTCCTCACATCCATTGTCCCCATAATAGTGCCACCTTACATTATTCATCCCCATCAGAGTGCCCCCTTACATCAACCATCCCCATCAGAGTGCCCCATTACAACAATTGTCCCAATCAGAGTGCCTCCTCACATCAATTGTCTTCATCATAGTGCCCCCTTACATTATTCATCCCCATCATAGTGCCCCCTTACATCAACCATCCCCATCATAGTGCCCCCTTACATCAACCATCCCCATCAGAGTGCCCCCTTACATCAACCATCCCCATCAGAGTGCCTCCTTACATCAACCATCCCCATCAGAGTGCCCCATTACAACAAACATCCCAATCAGAGTGCCTCCTTACATCAATTGAACCCATCAGAGACCCCCCTTACATTATTCATCCCCATCAGAGTGCCCCATTACAACAATTGTCCCAATCAGATTGCCTCCTTACATCAATTGTCCTCATCATAGGGCCCCCTTACATCAACCATCCCCATCAGAGTGCCCCATTACATTATTCTTCCCCATCAGAGTACTCCATTACAACAATTGTCCCAATCAGAGTGCCTCCTTACATCAATTGTCCCCATAATAGTGCCCCCTTACATTATTCATCCCCATCAGAGTACTCCATTACAACAATTGTCCCAATCAAAGTGCCTCCTTACATCAATTGTCCCCATAATAGTGCCCCCTTACATTATTCATCCCCATCAGAGTACTCCATTACAACAATTGTCCCAATCAAAGTGCCTCCTTACATCAATTGTCCCCATAATAGTACCCCCTTACATTATTCATCCCCATCAGAATGCCCCCTTACATCAACCATCCCCATTAGAGTGACCCATTACAACAATCGTCCCAATCAGAGTGCCTCCTTACATCAATTGGACCCATCAGAGACCCCCTTACATCAACTGCCCCATCTGAGTGCCCCCTTACATCAAACAACCCCATCAGAATCCCCCCTAAATCAATCTCTCCATTAGACTGACTCATCATGGAGCAGCTGACATTCTTTAAAAGAGACTTGGAGGGACACAATTAAAATATGGGGGGGGGCACAGCCCACACCAGCACCACTCTAGATCTGGGCCTGAAGGAGAAATAAGTATTGCGTACTTTAGGTCTGCTCCAAGCAGAGGTGAATCTATATTTTCAATTTAACCATTAAATTTAAAAGAGTCCCGACTGTACCAATTGGAAAACCAATTGCGCTGCACCTTGGCCTTTTTGGGCAAAGTGATAGATATTTACAATCATAAATAGGGAAGCACAGTGGCTAAATGGTTAGAACTTCTGCCTGGCAGTACTAGGGTCATTGGTTCAAATCTCAGCCATGGCACCACTTGCCTGGAGTTTGCATGTTCTCCCTGTGCCTGTGTGGGTTTCCTCCCACATTCCAAAGACATGCTGGTAGGTTAATTGGATCCTTTCTACATTGTCCCTAGTATGTGTATGTATGAATGTGAGTTAGGGACCTTAGATTGTACCCCCTTTGATGGTCAGGTACTGATGTGAATGTACAATATATATAAAGCACTACATAAATTGACAGTGCTGAAATAAATAAATAAAGTCTGAAAAAAGAAACTCCCATATGTTTTAATAAATAAGGCCAGGAACTCGATCTGTCCTACCTATAAAAAGCCCCAGGAACTCATAAACTCATTCTAAGAATCAGCAATAGGGTTAAGTAATGTGGTCATCAAAGACAAAAAGAGTGCTTGGAGGGGATCTTCTTAAACAGTATTACTGATAGCGATTGGAATCTGTCCTAGAGACTTGATTGATGTTTTCCATTCACACAATTTACAGGATCCATTAGAAAAATGTTACCTGTTTGAGGCCAATCAGAATTCTGATGAACTTACTGTAGAGGAGCCGGTCAGTTTTTTGTTTCTCTTGAAGGAGATCCTGTGTCCTCTCGGCTACAATGGCTTCTAAGTGTTTGCTGTACTTCTCCATCTACCATTGTAATACAGAGAACAGTTAACCATACAATAACCATAACCCCACATAATCAATTTTTTTTTTTTTTCAGTTCTTCTAATGGACGTAACATTTTTGCTGTGCGCATGTTAAAATGCACATACATGTTAAATACGGGTGGAATATGTAACATGTTCCAAAAGGTGAACATATACTTTAAGAAGACATCAGGGATCTATTAGGCTCCTAATGGCACCTATGCACTCCTTTGAAGCTTCAGGCAGATCAGGCTCTGTTAGCTACTTCTGCCACAGAAACTGGTAAGTCATCCAATCAGAGCTTGTCACTTCTGGGTTCATTCTAACTAAGGGAGATCAGTGAACTGATGTTCACAGAGCTCCCAGCCCCTCTCCCCATACACCATGGGTTAGATTCTTGGAGCCTGAAGAAGGATCTAAGTTATCCTGAAATCTTTAATTTAAATTCTGATCGTCTTTAAAATCTTATGTACACAACTGCTTCTTTTTTGCTGTCTGTCCCATTGGGGAGATAACCGCTCACTTTTTATCTCGGGGATGTAAACAGATTTAGGCTCCATGTACACTGCAGCTGATAAACTCATGTTTAGGAGCTTTTCTGCGTTTTTTTCAGCAGCCCCTGAACTCTCCCTAATGTGTTCCTATGTGTCCATGTACACATCGTCATTTACAGTCGTTTACAGGCAGCTGAGTTTACAGTCGTTTTTTTGAACGCACCAAACTTGCATTCAGGAGTAGATTTTATCAGCATTTCAAACTCCAAATGCTTGTAAACGAGTGTAAATGTGTGTAAAGCGGCTAACCGTATTAATAAGCATTTGGAACATTTTTTTAACTCTTCCATTTCCAGATGCTGTCCAGAGCCTTTTTTCATCATGAAAAATGCATGCAAAGCGTTTCCCGGTACTCAAATGGACCCGGTACACCATACTTTGAGGTTTCGTATGAAAGAAAATATGTTAGACACTGCTGCAATAATTTCTGCACAGAAATGAGCTGCAACACATCTAAACACCACAAAAAAAAAAAACACAGCTAATCTCAACAAATACTGCTCTCTTTGCTTCTGCTCTCTCTATTTCTCTCAAAATGTCTGAAATAGTTAATTTTTTACTGTTTTTCAGTACTTTCTGGGCATTTTGGAAGGTCTCCTGAGGTTATCTTTAAAAAACGCTTCTAAACGCGCATAAACGCGGTATGCACATGCGGCAAAACAGAATTTTTTTAACCTAAGTTTTCCAGCAGTCAGTTTCCATCGTTCAGAAGTGTCCCGTGCACATGGAGCCTTAAGAGAATTTGGGATTTCCCATCATTTTTTGTTCTAGTAACCACACTCACCAGGACAAATAGAGAGGGTTAACCTCCCTGGCGGTATTCCCGAGTGTAGCTCGGGGTAAAGTTTCAGTACCACAAGCGGTACCCCGAGCTACACTCGGGCTTACCATGCGGCGCTGCTCCGGAATTTCTCGATCACTTGCCTTGTCCTGCGCTCCCGCGATGTCCCTCCTGCAGTGTCCATTGTAATGTCCTCCGGCGGATGCTGTCATCTGTCATCTGGGTTCTGTCCCCTGCGAGCGTCGGGACGTACGGGGGACGGAACGGCGGGAAATTTGATAATGACAAAAAGTGACATTCACTAAAATCACATAGTAAAACATTACTGTATCAAACCATTTCACATACATTTTGTCTCGAGTGCTTTGTCCTGTGCCCTGCCTGCATTTTTACTGTTTTTTTCTGCCTGGAAACTGAGAAAAGTCCATGGCGTCCAAAAAGCGTCCCTTTAGGTCAAAATCGGTTTAGACCGGCTAGAGAACAGCGATAGTAAATTAGAACCACTTGTAGAATTGAGTGATAATGATTTGTGGGGGAAATTCATCATCAGACACTGAAAACGATTTTGTGACTTTGCTCAGTGATGTGCGAACTTGGCTCTATATTTCAAATTTCAGTGTTTTTGGTTTGATTATATTATTGAATTAAATTTATTATTATTATATTATTATTTTTTATGATTATTTATTAAATTATAATTTATGATTTCGTGTTTCAAGTTTATCCTACCCGGGGTGTTTATTAGACTCTTGTTCGGACAGATTTCAGTGAGTTATTCCTAAGAATTACAGCCTACAATAAACAAAATACATATTTCCATGCAAAAAAATGTACCGCTTTGAGCACAGAAATACTGACATAATCAGACCACTAGGGAGGTTAAACTCCACCCCCCCTCCCCAAAAAAAGACAAAACAAAAAACAAACAAACCTGGCAATAGGTATTGTTGAATTCTGTAAGGTTTCCTTACCAGATTCATCATCATATCCACAGGGCTGACACGGTGAGGATTCATTTTTTCTAAACTTTTCTTAACTTGCTCAAACGAAGGTCTCATCATGGCATTGTGTGCCCAGCATCTCTTTATCAGCTTCAGAAAAGACAGAATATGAATAAAGTGTCCAGTTTTAAAAAGGTTCAAAATAGTTTTTTAGAAACTTTTCGCCGCTCTGACTATTCTGTTGTTATCATTGGGGAAGATGAATATTATTTATAATTTTAATGCTGAATCCCCAGGACTATACATAGGCTCCAGGCAGAGCAGTTCAGAGAAGATCTCTGGAGCAGAGTTTTACTCTGGAGCAAATTTTACTATGTGTATTACACTGAAGGTGTTGGGGACTAAATGTGAAGTTGCCCTTTAAGGGCTAGATTTACGGGTTAGCCCACATGGAAGAAAAATATTTTTGAAATCTATAAATATATTTTAAAGTATTCTTCCCAAATATATTGCCATATATTTGAAATGCTACAAGTTTGACCATATTTTATATATATATATATATATATATATACATACACACACACACTGCATGTTGAAATGCGTTTTTATTACAAAATATATAAAAAATATTTTTTAAAATACATTTCAAATATACTGTATGTCTTTAAAAATACAAATCTATATTTTTGGAATGCATTTACAAATATCTGTAAAAATATATCTTCAAATTTCTTTTTTATATGTTAAACAAAATCTGAAGAATATATTTAAAAAAATATATTTTTAAAAATATATTATTTTTAATATACTCTTCAGATTTTCTATAACATATAAAAAAGTAATTTTAACATTTATTTTTACATATATATGTAAATGCATTCCAGTATATTTGAAATGTATTTTTAAAAATATTTTTCATATATTTTTGTAATAAAAATGCATTTCAACACGCAGTATATATATATATATATATATATATATATATATATATATATATATATATATATATATATTTATTGAAATATATTGAGTATGGCAAAAAATTGTAGCATTTCAAATATATGGCGATATATTTGGGAAGAATATTTTTTAAATATATTTCAAATATATTTTTCTTCCATATGGGAGGTTTGGGCTTGAAGTTAGGGTTAGTCTGAGGTTAAAGAGAACCTAAACTGAGATAAAATAACCTAACCTGCCACTGACACCACATGGTAGGAACCTGCAGGTACAGGCAAGCACAGTTCTTCCACACAGTGTCTGGAGTGGCCTGAATCACCAACTCTGGTATACAAATATTGCTAATTTCCCTGATCAAAAGCCTAGAGGTGCTGCCTCCAGCTCCTGAAATACACTGTTGGCCAGCAAGGAACCCATTACCACATAACTGGGCCAATATTGAGAATATTGGTGGCAATGCACTCTGCAATATATCCGATTGATCAAAGTCAGATTTGGCAAAACAATCAAATTGGACATCAGCTAAGTGAGACAAGTGTCATGAAATAAATTCCATAGATCAACCCTGTATGGTTGTTTTTTTTTTTCTGCCACAACCAATCAACTTGAGTCAACCAAAACCATCACTATCTGTTGTTTATCACTTAGCCATGCCGATTTTGTCTCACTTGATTGCTGTCCACCTTAATCATTTTGTCGAATCAAACATTGATCATCTGATTTATTGCACTGTGTATGGCCACCAAAAAGAAGCTGGAAGGGCTGAGGTCAAGTAGCTCTGTATTTGCATAACGCAGTGTTTTGGGATTTGGGGCACTCTGGGCACTAAATAGGAGAACCGACCTGGTGTGCAGTCACCTGGAGGTGCTTGATGTGGTACTACTTGCAGTCAGGTTTAGGGATTTCCTTTCACTTCCTATGATGTTAACACAACAAGAAATCAATGGAAATGTCACCAAAGTGAGGGACATGCCCTGTTCTGCCTCCAGCAGGGGAATATATTATGCGTGTCCTGCCTGCAATATAAAATTTGGCCACTAGATGGCACCAGTAATATATTTACTGTGTCACAGGAACTGGAGACTGTTCAGATAAGAGTTACAGTAAAGTGTTACTAAACCCACAACAGTAAAATCAGTTTGTATATGCAGTAAAGCATGCTTGTTATACTCACTGTGGAGCCTATGGGGTTAATCCTCTGCATTGTGTAAAAAGGATGTTTGATCCCCTTCTTCTGTCCCTAATCCTTCTGCTGATAGCACATAGCCTTGGGGGCAAGCTGCACATGTTCAGTTTGGTGTGTGTTGTTAGAGAGTTTTTTTTTCTTGGGAGAGTGCATGTGATCAGCACAGGGCCAATCATCACTGTCCAGACACCGGGTCAGGGGTTATGCAGCCTCATAGGGCAATCAGGGGAGAATGAAAAACCTCCTACAAGCCTTAACCAGTGCTCTGCTGGACACTGATAGAAATCACAAGACTGCTCTAACTACTGATGTGAAAAGGAATTTAGCAGTTTGTATTTACAAAAACAATTACATTTCTATGTTCTGTGTACAGTGGGAGAGCAGATATAGTGAATGCAGGGTCCTGGGTTTAGTAACAATTTAAGAGTTAATAACAATTCATATAATTCTGACAGAAAGGAATGAGAGCTCAGACTCCATCTTAGAACTTTGAGAGAAGGAACCAGCTATCAGAGCTCATGTTGGACTTGCATCCCCTAAAGGCAGCATTGCTGGTGAGAATTACTTATCGCCATCTATAGCCAAACTATTCATTTCATTAACTACTCACTGGCAGGAGAGAGATCTGTATTGTTTACACACAGGTCTCTCCTCTGTCACTGTTCCTCGGCGTTCGCTGGGTGCCGGTGGGGAATCTCCGGCCGTGACCCGGTGATCAACATCTGTAGCCGCCAATTGTAGCTCCGTATCCGTATTGTATACCATGCTGGGCAAATTCATTAAAGCAAAGCATAGACCGAGGATCTGTGATTTTGTAAAGCTTAGTACACACGATCGGAAAATCGTACCAAAAATACCGCTTTTGAAGCGATCGTACGATAATCTGATCATTACTACACAGCTTTTGTTGGAAATTATTCGATGGGACAAGCATGAATTTTTTTTTCGTACGATACCAGATCATACAATTTTCGTTTAATTAGTACAGTTTTCATCCAAAAATACAATACAAATACATCACTTCCAAATTTTTTTTTCTGTCCTACGAGACTTTTTATAACTTTAGTAATCTCTTCACTTTTGATATGAGACTAGCGTGCAACAAAAAAAATGGTTGATCATTTGTCCGATATTCTTTACGGGGCTTAAGACTGTGTTGGGCGGCTATTTCAGCGCAGTCCCACTGCAACACAAGGTAACATGCCTTGTCTGCTAGCTGGCCATGCAGTACCTTTTTTCAGTGCAATGCAATCCTACCTCTAATACCACACTGCGTAAAAATGAAATTAATGAAATGTCACTTTGTGACATTAAGATAAAGTTGGTTAAAAGAAACACAAAGTAAAGAGTGCGATGTTCCGCAATCAGAGCATCGGCACCGCTGTCATCCTACAGCACTCCAGAGGCCTCATTCTAGCACAGCTGCTGGTATGACCCTGTATGGGTTCTACTACATTGACTATGAAGCACTGTATATTAAATCTATTCCACGTTCATAAAACTATATTTTATCTTGAATTTAAATATACATATATAGATTATTTCCTTTATATTAACTGTTTTCAAGGATATGGCAGTAATTAAGAAGTTGAAATAGATTACAAATGGATGTGTATAGAATATCAGTATGATGAGATGTGAATTCTATGCTGTTTTTATAATTCATCTATTATGTATTTAGCTATGCGGTTTTCCATCTCTGTAACACATCTAGACTTTCACTGGATTATAATTGCCGTCAGTAATTTGTTAACCTAGAAACACTGACCTCGGAATAATCGGCTGGGTTTGGGCAGTACTCGTCATCCTTGCCTCCGCTTAGCTCAGGGATTGGAGGTCTCCATGTCACATCTTTCAAGTAGGCTTCTCCCTGTAGGATTTCAAGAAAATTCTCACATTGCATTGACGCCAGGCATTAATTACAATTGTTAGGTTGCGGCTCCACAAATCCCAGGTGCCACTAAAAACTGCGTCCTTGCACCTGGGTTCACACACTGCCGTCCATTGACTTCAATGCAAAATCACGTCCCATTGACTTTTATTGCAAAATCGCGGCCCATTGACTTTCATTGAAAAATCACGTCCTAGTGACTTCAATGCAAAAACACGTCCCATTGACTTCAATGCAAAAACGTGCCCCATTAACTTCAATGCAAAAACGCATTCCATTAACTTCAATGCAAAAACGCGTGCCATTGCCGTCAATGCAAAATCGTGTCCCATTGACTTCACTGCAAAATCGCGTCCCATTGAGTTCAATGCAAAGCTGCATCCCAGTGACTACAATGCGAAATCTCCTGTCAACAGCAATCCTATGTGAACACTTATCTCTGCATACCACTCTACTCTATCATTTGTGAGTCTAGAACGCACTGCTACAAACTCGCACATGACCCGTTTTGTAATGGCACTCAAAACACAATGCTTGTGGATCGCATCTCTGTGAACCACCTCAATAGGAACACAGAATATCTAGCCTGTCGCGCAATTCTGTGAGCTTGAAAATGCATCCAGAATCATACATGGGTGAACCAGGGTAAATGCATTCACACCTGGCAGAACTGCTGCGATTGAAAAAAGAAGGTTCAGATACCATTATTTTCATTGGCGCCTAAAACATGGTGCAGTTTTGCCGTGATTGCTGCGCGGCAAATCACATCGTGTGAAGTTTGTCTCTCAAAAGTTGTCTTGCCCCAGGCGCTGACAACCTATGCTACGGCTCCTAACTCAGAGCCACTGAGGAAGAGGCAAGTCCTCGAAACGCGTTGTTGGAGGTCCAGTGTTCCTAGGTGGATAACCATACCATGCGGACAGGACAGTGCTGTTCTTTATGATGAGCTTTTATACATTTGTCCTTTGTGAGTATATCACCTATTATTTTTATCAATAAATGTTATTTAAGGTAATGCATTAGGCTGATGTGGCCTCTCTTTGTTTTCTTTGTAAGTTTTAAGACTGGATGGACATTTAGAGCCCCTTTCTGGGAAATCTGAAATTCTCCCCTGCAGTGGGGCTGCACCCTCACTGCAATAATTAACTGGTTGCCTATTCTAGGGTAGAGTAGAAGTACTTTTAGTCTAGGTTCACATTGTTTGTGCAGGTCTCATCAAAATCAATGCCAGGCCATGGACCCTGCATCAGTGTTGATGATGCCAGGATCTTTGGACTGCTGGAATATGGGGAAGAAGAGGCTGTCAGGACCAGTTTAGCAGAATAGAGGAGCGGAGGATCAGGTAAGTAAATCTTCCTTTATTTGCCCCTAAACCTAAATGACTAGTCAACCATTGCAGTGCAGACGCAGTCCCACAGCAAGGGAGAATTTTCAGATTTCCCGGAGTTCCGCTTTAATCGGTTTAAAATGAGCAGAACAATTAAGCAGGAGGCAGAAACTGCAAAAAAAAAAAAATGAATATATATATACAGTAGGTACAAACTATTCACAGCTGAATAAAAAAGAAAGAAAACCATAGAATAGAACTTACTGAAAACGGTTCACACCTGCTTGCAATTTCAACTAGTAGGATGGCATAGCTGGAATGAAAATAATACTTTTGGTTATTTAGAAGGTGATTTTTTTAACCAATAAAACATATCAAATTGAAATTTTATATGTGATATCTCCATGTAATGGAAGAATGGTGGTGTGGATTTTATGATTGTCTGACAAGAATTGGTGAAGGCTTAATATGGGTGCTATCATTCTTGAACTATCAAATCTTCTCGCAAATGAATACTGCCGGCAATGATACATTACATTATCCAGAAGTTGTTTGACAGATTTTAACAGGTTCCATTATAAGTCTACTATCACATCTCATCTCTGTTTTAATCATATCCATTGCCCCGGTCCTGAGGAAGGAGAGGCATTTCCCCCCGAAACGTGATGGCTTTACCTGTTGTTCTTGATCATTAAACATTTCAAACAGACCACTGAGTGATATGAAATTTTGTACTGGTTGTTCCTCTATATCCATTCCAGAATCAGATAACTCTTGAGTGTTCTCAGCAACCCAGGACCATAGTAAGCCCCCCAGAAGACTCACTCCATTGTGTATTCCCCAATACCAAGCCTCAGGTCCATTGGTCCAGCACTATCACACATGCACATTAAAGAAAATACTAGGCAGTCTAGAACACACGATATCCGGCTATCAATTGACCTATCTGACATATCGGATAAAGTTCGCTAAAGTGGATGCTGCAATTCATCTGTTAGGACTGCAATATTGTAGTAATAAATTGATGCGTACTTACTGGCAGGTGATACAAATCTTTTTTACAGGAGTGTTTTTTTAAGAACTATTTGTAACATTTCTAAATTTTTTTAAAGAGATATAAGTTTTGTGTTTTTGATATCTGAAAGTCACAATCATGAAAAGTCACTCAAGTTTGATACCATGAAAGTCCCAATCTCATTTTTATGTTACCTATAAACATCAGCAGCAGGTGTGGGTACTATACAGCTGCTGTCACTCTGGATGACCTCTGGGGGGCAGTAGATGTGCACTGGCTTTTTCTCCATCAGCTCTTTGAACTCGTCCCTTCTGTAGACCATCAGCCCGTAGTCTGGAAAGGTAGAAAACTAGAATGCATTATTTTGGTTTAAGAACACTTGTTACAATATATATTAATTGTATTTTATGCGCACACACAAGGTATATAAGCATACAAGGTGTGACAATTTAATTCCTGGAATGTCTGCAGTGTAGCACTTTATTGGTTTCATATAGCCATTCACACTCGAGAGTGTTCTGACATGTTCTTACTAGCACTCGCCTGGGTCACAGACCAGATGATTTAGCCTTTACAGAGCAGTAGAAGAAATAAAACGTGTATGCATTGTGTTCTTGTTGGAAAATGAGTGACAAGAATCTGGAGCAGTGGATTACGGTCAAATTGTACGTGAAAATTAGCAAACATGCGAATGAAACTTTGATTCTGTTACAACAGACATATGGTGAACATTCCATGAAGACATTAAGGGGTTTATTTACTAAAGCTGGAGAGTCCAAAATCAGACTCCCTTCTGCATAGAAACCAATCAGCTTCTAACCTCAGCTTGTTCAATGAAGCTTTGGCAATGAAACCTGGAAGCTGATTGGTTTCTATGCAGAAGGGAGTCTGATTTTGGACTCTCCAGCTTTAGTAAATAAACCCCTAAGTGTTTTTGAAAGGCATAGGCAGTTTATGAGGGGGAAGGAAGATGTCCACAATGATTCAAAAAGTGGGCAGCCAAAAACACACAAGACAGATGCAGAGGTGGAAAATGAAAAGGTTAAGTGAATCTGTTTGGAAGAAAAGACTGGAACTGGCTTGACAAATGGATTCTTCACCACGACAATGCTCCTGCACATAATGGGTTGAGTGTTCACAAGTTCCTGGCTCAGAAATCCATTCTGAAACTTGACCAACCACCTTATTCCCCTGACTTAGCACCCTGTAACTTTTAGCTCTTTTCAAAATTAAAAAAATGCCTTATAAGGACACAGAATTGATGACAAAGATACTGCATTCCCAAAAACTAATTCCAGGAAAGTTTCCAGCAGTGGCGGAGTTGTCTAGAAAAGTGTGTTGCTTCACAAGGGGACTACTGTGAAGGTGACAACAGCCAATAGTGTGTAGGTAAGCAAACATTTTTTTTTACAGTCCAATTAAATTGTCACACCTCATATGTATTCCCTTGGAGCACAGGTGTCAAACTGGCAGCCCTCCAGCTGTTGCCAAACTACAAGTCCCATGAGGCATTGCAAGATTGACAGTTACAAGCATGACTCCCAAAGGCAGGGGAATGATGGGACTTGTAGTTTCGCAACAGCTGGAGGGCTGCCAGTTTGACACCCCTGCCTTAGAGCATGAGTGCTCAACCTGTGACCCTCCAACTTTTGCACAACTACAAGTCCCATGAGGCAATGCAAGGCTGATAGTGACAAGCATGACCCACAAAGGTTGAGGCATGATGGGACTTGTAGTTTCGCAACAGCTGGAAGACCACAGGTTGAGCACCAGTGAGTATGTGTCAGTATGTCTATACATGGAATTATTTTAAACTCTATATCCCACATGATAGAACCCTACCTGAGATCTTACAAACCCAGCGATCATCTATGACACAGTCGCGGGAGGTCAGCTTTCCATGATAGATTTTATGTTGGTGTAGATACATCATTCCTCGGGCAATGTCTGTGGCAAACGAAAGTCTGTAACAAGACAGAAAGTATTCTTTACTTTATTGATGGCACCTTATTTGCTGTGCTGCAATATAAAATTGTGCACACCAGTGGACATGGTGTTGAGTTAGCATCCGATGGTTACAGTTACCATTTGAAGACTTTGAGGAACATCTCCAAATTTATAATGTTACCATTTATATGTAAAACAGGGGATGTGTGAATCTGCCTGGGTTCAGTTCACAAAGAGGTTTGCAAAGTTGGTTCAAAGTGCAAAAATTTGCAAAATGTGCGGTGGACCCAACCAAAGTCAATTGGGGGCGGATCTTGTTACTTCTGTTGTTTGTTACTTCACTTCTGGCCTTTTCTAGGGCTAATATGCAAAATATCATCAAACAAAAAGCACAGTAAGCAAGTCACTGCCTTGGTGAATGTGGACCATCACTCAAATCATTAAGATTAATGATTTATTATAAAATCGTATTATTGGTAAATTTACTGGCTGATCAGAGATACAATCAGAAAACTGTGCCATACACCGTGTTCCAAATTATTATGCAAATTCTATTTAAGTGCCACAAAGATTAAATATTTTGTTTTTCAGTTGAACTCATGGATGGCATTGTGTGTCAGGGCTCTTTTGATCACTGAAAACAATCTCGGACACCTGTGATAATTAGATTGACAGGTGAGCCCAATTTAAGGAAAAACTACTAAAGGAGGGTGTTCCACATTATTAAGCAGAGCACCATTTTCAAGCAATATGGGGAAGAAAAAGGATTTCTCTGCTGCCAAAAAGAGTGAAATAGTTCAATGCCTTGGACAAGGTATGAAAACATTAGATATTTCACGAAAACGTGAGCGTGATCATCGCACTATTAAGAGATTTGTGGCTGATTCAGAGCACAGATGGGTTCGTGCAGATAAAGGCACATTGAGGAAGATTTCTCCCAGATCCATGCATCGGATCAAGAGAGCAGCTGCTAAAATACCATTACATAGCAGAAAACAGATATTTGAAGCTGCTGGTGCCTCTGGAGTCCCACGGACATCAAGGTGTAGAGTCCCCCAGAGTCTTGCAACTGTGCATAAACCTTCTATTTGGCCACCAATAACCAATGCTCACAAGCAGAAATGGCTGCATTGGGCAGACAAATACATGAAGACTAATTTTCAAACAGTCCTGTTCACTGATGAGTGCCCAGCAAACCTGGATGGTCCAGATGGATAGAGTGGACGGCCACCCTGTTCCAACAAGGCTGCTACGTCAGCAAGGCGGTGGTTGAGTCATGTTTTGAACCGGAATCATAGGAACAGAGCTGGTCAGTCCCTTTAGGGGCCCCAAAGGTGTAAAGATGACCTCTGCAAAGTATGTGAAGTTTATGACTGACCACTTTCTTCCCTGGTACAGAAGGAAGAACTATGCTTTCCGTAATAAAATCATCTTCATGCATGACAATGCACCATCTCATGCTGCAAAGAATACCTCTGCATCAATGGCTGTTATGGGGATAAAAGGAAAGAAAGTCATAGTGTGGCCTCCATCCTCCCCTGACCTCAATCCTATTGAGAACCTTTGGAGCATCCTCAAGCAAAAGATCTATGAGGGTGGGAGGCAGTTTACATCCAAACAGCAGCTCTGGGAGGCTATTCTGACATCTTGCAAACAAATTCAAGCAGAAACTGTCCAAAAACTCACAAGTTCAATGGATGCAAGACTTGTAAAGCTGCTATCAAATAAAGGGTCCTATGTTACAATGTAACGTGACCTGTTAAAATGTTTAAAAAGTTAAAATGTTGTTAAAAGTTTGATTGAGATAGCTTTTGATTTAAGTAAATATGCTGCAAACACAACAAATGACAATTTTCAGTTCTTTACAACCTATAAAGTGTTTTGAAACTTACTGTGTGTAATAATTTGGAACAGTGCATTGTAAGTTTTTTATGTTTAAAAAAAATACTGTTATTAGGAGGTTTGTTCAATAAAATTTGAGTTGTACTCTTAATAGTTGATAACATGAGACTTATGCTGACTGTTATTTACATCAATTATTTAGGTAAATGAGAAAAATATCATTTGCATAATAATTTGGAACACGGTGTACACTCAACAATTATATGAAATAGTCTGCTCTCCTATGAGAGAATCTTCTGTCCAGGCCAATCAGAAAAATTTGGATTAAATTGATTGGTTTTGATGGAAACTGATTTATGACACAGTACATGTCCTTTCGATAATTCACAGATCTGATCAAATCATCCACTTCAAAATTTTTCTATCAAATCATTACGTATATATGGCCATCATGACAGCTCCAACACACACTGACAACATGGCTGCTGTTGCCATGCACAAAAGCCAAATTATTGCCTTTTGTGCTTGGCAAAGGCATTATTGTTCATTATTTTGGGCAGGGAACTTACAAAATTTATGGTCAAAAGTTCTCAATTTGCAAACTTCCAAGACTCACCACTAAGCCATGGTAGTGGAGAACCTGAAACTCTGGAAATAACTGGAACGTAGGATATTGTTTTATCACAAGGATCTATTGCATTCTGAGCTTTGTTTCTCAGGATCTAAGATTCAAATATCTGCACATGAGGATGAGGGGGAAAGGGGGAATGTCACTATTTTTATAGAAGAAACTGTAGATTTTCTAATATTTGATTTATGTCATGTGACCATGTTAGATACCTGCTGTGCTTTGAGCCATGTACAAACAAAGACATTGAAACACCAATTTTCTGTGCAGCCAGTGAAAGCTTACCGGAAGCCCCAATTCAGAGGAACGTCATCATTTAAGAGGACATCTATCAGGCTGCCCTTAGGACAATATTCCGTGATGATGAAGATGTTTCCTTCTATTGATCCTCCAATGAACTTACAGAGATTCTGATGATCCAACTTCCTGCAAAATCAGCATAATGTAATCACTGGAGAGCTTTTCAAGTCCTCTAAAGCCTCATACACAAGATCAGAAAATCGTAGGAAGAATTCTGCTTTCCAAGTGATCGTACAATAATCTGATCATTAGTACACAGCAATTGTCTGAATTACTCGAAGCGAAAAGCACAACATTTTTTGTCATGCGATACCAAATCTTACGATTTTCGTTCAACCAGTACAATTTGTGACCGAAAATACAATACAAATACTTTACAATACATTACATCACTTCCGAATTTTTATTCTGCTATACAAGAATTTTTGGAACTTTAGTTAACATCTTCACTTTTTATATAAGACAAGCATGCAAGAAAAGAAAATGGACGCTCATTTGTCCTATATTCTCAATGTGTATATGGGGCTTACCCAAAACTGATTAACCTGAGAACACTGATAACATTATCATGGACTACTGAAAGAAACAAAACATAAGAAATAGCCAAGAAAGGCCATCTTTATAAGGACTACTACCTATAGTTCTGCAGCCATGATTAGAGCTTTAATTTATTGTTTCTGGCCATCAGGATGTCCTCTTAGGACAAATTGGTAAGATTTATTTTGAAGTGCACCAGTTTCCTGACTATGGATAACAAGGTACTCTGTATTGCCACCCTGGCCTGCCTTTACACACATTTTAATGGCATCCCAGTCTTAGTCCGTAGGGTTCAATATTGAGTTGGCCCCGTCCTTTGCAGCTATAACAGCTTCGACTCTTCTGGGAAGGCCGTCCACAAGGTTTAGGAGGGTGTCTATGGGAAGGTTTGACCATTCTTCCAGAAGCCCATTAGTAAGGCCAGGCACTGATGTCGGACGAGATGGCCTGGCTCGCAGTCTCCGCTCTAATTCATCCCAAAGGTGTTCAGGTTGAGGTCAGGACTCTGTGCAGGCCAGTCAAGTTCCTCCACCCCAAACTCGCTCATCCATGTCTTTATGGACCTTGTTGTGTGTACTGGTGCGCAGTCATGTTGGAACAGGAAGGGGCCATCCCCAAACTGTTCCCACAAAGTTGAGAGCATGAAATTGTTGAAAATGTATTGGTATGCTGACAGCTTAAGAGTTCCCATCACTGGAACTAGGGGGCCAAGCCCAACCCCTGAAAAATAGCACCACACCATAATACCAAACTTTACACTTGGCACAATGCAGTCAGGCAAGTACCGTTCTCCTGGCACCTGCCAAACCCAGACACATCCATCAGATTGCCAGACAGAGAAGCGTAATTCGTCACTCTCGAGAACATGTCTCCACTACTCTAGAGTCCAGTGGCGGCGTGCTTTACACCACTGCATCCGAAGCTTTGTATTGCACATGGTGATTTAAGGCTTGGATGCAGCTGCTCAGCCATGAAAACCCATTCCATGAAGCTCTCTATGCACTGTTGTTGTGCTAATCTGAAGGCCACATGAAGTATGGAGCTTTTTAGCTATTGACTCTGCAGACAGTTGGCGACTTCAGTGCACTGTGCGCTTCAGCATGTGCTGACCCCGCTCTGTCATTCTACGTGGCCTACCACTGGGTGGCTGAGTTGCTGTTGTTCCCAGTTGCTTCCACTTTGTTATATTACTACTAACAGTTGACAGTGGAATATTTAGTAGCCAGGAAATGTCACGGATGGACTTATTGCACAGGTGGCAACCTATCACGGTACCACGCTTGGAGTCACTGAGCTCCTGAGAGCGACCCATTCTTTCACAAATGTTTGTAGAAGCAGTCTGCATGCCTAGGTGCTTATATACACCTGTGGCCATGGAGGTGATTGGAGCACCTGAATCCAATGATTTGGAGGGCTGGCCCAATACGTTTGGCATTATAGTGTATTCACATTTTCTTAATGAGCATTAAAATAGATTTAAAACAAACCACCCCTGAGCTCTCTAGCTGCAGGTACTGTGAAATAATTCATTACCAAATATCTGAGCAAAAACCTTAGTGACAATGCTCAAAAAGAATCCCATTATACTCATTAGGCTGCTCATCGCATGTCAAGTAAAGCCCGAAAAAGTACATAAGCTTCTTTGGAGCAGAATCACTTGTTTTTGGCCTTGTAGACTTTAACGGGCATGCCTAAAAAATGCTTGAAACAACGCTTGTTTATGAGCATTTTTTAGGTGCTTCAAATTAAAAGTCTATGGGGCCAAAAAACTGTGGGGTTGATTTACTAAAACTGGAGAGTGCAAAATCTGGTGCAGCTGTGCATGGCAGCCAATCAGCTTCTAACTTCGGCTTGTTCAATTAACCACTTCCCGTCCAGCTGTTGTATATAAACGGCCAGACGGTGGCAGTGCAGGGTCAGGTGGCTGTTTATAAACCCTCCCTGGGAGCGCGCAGCACAGTGAAACACCAATCATCAGATGGGACCTCTGTTTGAGGTCCGGATCATGTGATCACTGATTGGCCAATCAGTGATTACATGCAGAGTAGTAAGCAAGATGTCACTTCTGACATCATTGCTTACTACATGTGAAATCTGTGAATGATCAAAGAGGTCACATGGTACAAGGCTATTCACAACAGCCTTGTACCATGTGACAAGCTGTGACCAATCACAGCTCACACAGTAGTTCTCAATGACTGCAAGAATGCAGCCAGAGAGAAGGAGAAATGATTGCTTTTACAGCCTTTATGGGTGTAAAAGCAATCAGTGTAAAAAAAAAAAATCTTCATTACCTCCCGCAAGTAGTACAGTGTCACCATGGTGACACTGTACTGCTAGAGTGACAGTATGTAAAAAAAAAACAAACAACATAATAATATAAAAAAATAAAATACAAATGTAAAAAAAAGTTTAAAAATTATAATTTTTGGTTATAAACTAATTTGGGTTATTTATTTTTTTACTAAAAAAGATAACGGAATATATTTTGGCAAAGATTTATGATGAAATATTATCTATTTGCAAAATGTGATAAGAAAAACACTTTTTTTCTACATTTTTGGACTTTTTCATTTACATAGAAAAAAAAAATAAAAATCCCAGTGGTGAATAAATACCACCAAAATAAAGCTTTGTCTATCTCAAAAAAATGCTAAAAAATTCATATGGGTACATGACCGTGCAATTGTCATTCAAAATGTGATAGTGCTGACAGCTGAAAATTGGCCTAGATAGGAAGGGGGGTGAAAGTGTCTGGACTGGAAGTGCTTTGGCATACAAACCTGGAAGCTGATTGGTTTCTGTTTGGTATCCCTCACCAATTTTAGTAAACCAACCCCTGTGATTCTGCTCCTTTGCTGCAAGTTGCGCATTAAAAAATTGTGCGCATTAAATAATTTAGAGAGGATCAAAGATGTGCATGTCATGTCATAGCATCCTATCAAATTTCAGATTATTATTGTAGACAGACCAGTAAAAAAGGATTTTTGATTAATTGTATTAGTGTGCGGAACTTCGGAGATCTCTATTTGCCTTACTGAATAAGCCAGTTTATGTCAACGGGGCAACTAACCTGTCACACAATAATCAAGGGTATTGTAATGCCTATGAAATGTGTTGGCCTTGGACCATTTGTTTCTTGGGTAATTTGTACAATAAAGAATTGTTGCCCAAATGCCCGGAGCATGAGAAGTGGTCGATGTCATTTCTCTAAGCCAAAGGAACAGAGTCACAAGATATTCTGCTTGGAGTAAGATAAAAACTTGTTTATGGAATTGAACGTGTTTATGACATCTAGTAATGTCACATTAGAAGATAAGAACCTGTTTAAAGACGTCTACTTGCTTGAGAAGTTAGAAATCTTTACATTTAGGGTAGATGAGAAGAAGTTTAGGGTAGATAAGAAGCTGAACTGAAGCAAAAGTGTGACTTTTCAGATAACGATGTGGAATCAATATGGTGACTGATCGTGACTCTGTTATCCTCGCGGAACCTTTCTGCTAGCTCCTCTTGTGGCGGATGTGGCGCCCGTCCACTATTGGAAAGTTGCCAGAAAAATGGTTTAAAAGCCAGGAGTCCAAGCGAGACCGCTAGGAAGCCCCCTAGTGGCCAGAGAACACTCTAACGCTGGGACTCTTGCAAGACTATATGGGCTCATCAATTGGTCGTGCTTATGGCTTCCCTGTGACTCCCTGGACAGTATAGTTCAGATGGGATTTGTTCCTTCCCACTTCCACATAGCTTTGGTAATCTATTAATTCTATGCTTTTGATGCTGTCAAATGATGTGTCTCTTTCATGCTGTAATGCTCACATTATTATTGGTGTGCGTTATTATGCAGATTGTGATGACTATAAGATATATCCTCCTGTGTGTCATGTGATAATAAAAGTGAAGGTTTTGACAGTGCAAGAATATTGCAGTTGGATTCTGTTATTTCTTGAGTGCTGAGTGAATGCTATGATGTACCAGGGCAGGTATACATTGGGTAGAGGGTCTTTCACATACGTAGAATATGTAATGGTGTAAATGCTGATTAAAAGTACCTGCATGACTACATGTTGATTGTGTGTGTATATGACTTGCTTTTAGTTATTGCACCCAGCATTTGCCGTTACAGGTATGTATGATATCTTAAAGAGCCTTCCTCTAATCTTGGATTGCAGAACTAAGCCGGCCATACATAAATTGCAATTCGGCCAGTTTAGCAGGGACCAGCCGAGATTTAATCCATGAAAAGGCAGGCTGATTGTACCTAATTCAATCCATCAATTGACTTGGGCACAACCAGCCTGTCAGATTTTTCTACATGTGATTACTGCTGGTGGCTATAACTGGTAGCGGTGATCATTGTGTTCTGCCAGCCAGGAAGGCTCCTTGTGCTGACAGAACGCAATAGAGCTGTGGGAGGCATTCTTCCATCAACACTTAAAAACACAAACAAGAAAGTGAGCGCTAAAAATACCCAGCTGCTGTAACACCGAAAAGGTACCAAATAAACCTTCCAAAACACTAGTATAAAATAGGTGCAGAGCTAAAATATATCATGAAAATTGATAAAGTGCAAGTAAATCAAAGTGCTAATGCAAACCTGAGGATATAAAACCAAAAACATAAAGGTATAAATTGATATGTGAATATATCACTGTCTCAGATGATTGACAATGATAAACAAGGTGACTGTAGTGTAAATAAACTGACCAATAATAATTGCACTGATATGTCCATAAAGTGACAAAGTGAACGTGATCACGCTGTATAGTGTCACTGTAAAGTGACTGCTGGTGCTAATAAAGTGACAAATGTAATAAACAATAATGCGAAAATAAAATGTCCATGAAGTGACAAGCTGGAGATCCGAAAATTTATGATCTCAGAATTGGTGATCCACACGCTATATTCAATGGTTAGGTGATGTGCCAGGTAAGTAATAGAATTACGCACTCACCAGATGCGCAATAATACACATTTATGGATATGGACTGACTGTGTTGATGGGGGAATCGAGCATTTCCTTTTCTTCCACCCAGAGGGCCGACACCATTTATATCACAAATATGCTGTGTATTGTCAGCCCACAACAGGACTTAGAATCTGAGTGCATTTCTGACAGCTTCCTCTATACTTGCAAGAGATAAAACATGGGCAGGTGTGTATGTATTGCAGAGATGTACTGCATAGTTTTTTTGAGGTTTTTTTGTCTTGACGTATATGTGAACTCACCGGACATGCTGTACTTCTTTCCTGATTGTTTTAGTAATGGTAAAATTCTTCTTATATATTCTTTTTACTGATACTATCCGTCCATCACTGGAAGAAGAGACAGTGGCCTGTTACTGCAGTAGCTTACAATGATGTCATATAATATAGTGTTTATGACTATAATGCAAAAAAAAAAAAAGAGAGAAAGAATAACTAGAAAATCTACAATTTCTGGGAAAATTGTGTGAAGTGTTCTTGCTTCCACCAGTAGTCTACAACTGGAGTGGGCGGAGTAGCTTTTGTGACTCTGCTGCCTGCTCACACACCTGGGTTCCTATGGCAACTCACTCTACAGCAAGGGCAGAGAAGAGCGGTTAAAAACAAACTGCTCCAACTTGCTCACTTCACTGGCGGTTGCCATCTTCAAACAGTTGTAGTTTTAAGACTATAAATCCTACAGTGAAGAGCTTTATATTGTGAGAATCACAAGACCCAGACCTACATTTTGATGCATAGTATGTTTCTGAAATATTAAAAATGGAGGCACAGTCACAGTTTAAAAATTGCCCTTCAAATTTCAGGTGTCTAGAGTGGAGTTTCAATGAATGTCAATGGGCGGCGTGAGTTGCAAACAAATGGTCAT
This sequence comes from Staurois parvus, assembly GCF_062004578.1. NCBI lineage: Eukaryota > Metazoa > Chordata > Amphibia > Anura > Ranidae > Staurois > Staurois parvus. The sequence goes on from NW_028318143.1 coordinate 5,531,413, forward strand.
ATTGTGAAAACTATCAGGACTATGGCTTAGCTGTGGGCATTTTTAGTGGCAGCAGGGATAGCTGAACGTTTTGATATAAGATTTGTGTAGGTGGGCTTGAAAATGAGGGAGTGATGGCAGTTTAGAAATCATGTCCTGATTTTTCAGCTCACACTCTAGCTTTTGTCAGCTCCCACTCTAGTTTTGAACATTCCACCATTCATTCCTATGGGACCAATTTCACCACAAAAATGCTGATATTTCGTGAACCATTCGGCGAAACGTTCCACAAAGTAATAGCACACCAATCGGGAAGAATTTGCATGTTTCGGTATATTACTGTCTATGTAGTGTAAAAACTGTGGGAGGAGTTAGGGGGGTAAATTTGGCTATAATAATAAGAATATATATGTGAGATAACAGGAAGTGGTTGCCATGCAAGATTACTTAATCACTGAAATGCTGTACTTCAGAAAAGACTGCTAAAGATACATTACTGATCTCCAAACCCATTTATAAAACAGTGGTATGACTTTAAAAAAAGTACTGGCTAACTCAAAGTACAGAAACACAGCACAATGCAAAGCAGGGCAAACGCAGCCTCTGACTTGCCATGTGTACTGCTTAAAGTGGTTGTAAACCTCAGAGATGAAATATGAACCAAGCATATCCCTCTATAGTGTGTACTTATCTCAATCCAGAGCACTAAGTGTCATTTCTGTTTACTGCTGCATTCCTCTGCTGTCAGCAAGAGTCTCTTCTAACAAGTTTTCCTGACACCAAGATAAAAATGGTGACAGGGGAGGGAACTCCAGCACACAGCCTGTGATTGACAGCCTCAACTCTGTTCCTGTTGTCCCTGTGTGCTGAGTGAATGTGTCCCTTCCCACCAATCAGATCTCCCCTCACTGAGCTCTGCAGAGTGTAACTTCAGTTCCCCTCCCCCTGTTTTCTGAAAGCTCAGAAAAGTTTTATAACTTCTGGACTTTGAATGGACGTAGAGAAAAGAAGACTGCAGGTAAACAGGTGCACCTTATATAGGAGGATTTGTTTAATCTCTGTGTATCAGCTGAGGTCAGTCACTGCACTGGATATATGTATTTAATTAAAATCAGTGGGATTTTAGTGACCTGCATTTGCATGTAGAACAAGAACAAAATGCACGTTGACATGAGTGTTCAGCAAAGGAAACCATAAATAGTCCCACTTGGCCGCCTTCACATGGACAGCTGTTTTGTTGACAGCTCATAAAAGTGATTCACAGTCGTTTGCTTTTCAGAGTCAGTTGACAGGTGGCTTGGGGGCAATATACTGCCTCCTTGGCTCCTGTTTCTTCTTTTTTTGGGGAAATAGCGATGCAACACACTGCAGTCACATGCATTAAATGCAGTTGGACTGCGTTTGGGGGTGCGGTGCCATTCACTGGAAGAAGACGCCTTGGGTGATGATACCACCTGCCAAAAGTGACATGATGTGTGGCCCATTGTGACTTTGGCAATGTGTGCAGACGTGTCCACTGGCAATGTAAACTTACTGGTGGGCAATTGGGAGGGGGGCTGGTAAAAAAACACAGATCAAATGCCTGTTTTCACCACCTTTGCCTGCTGCTCATATGAACGAAGCTCTAGTGTCTAGGTCAGGGGCGGACTGACCATTTGGAAACTCGGGCAGTGCCCGAGGGCCCGGGGTCAGTAGGGGGCACCATGAGATGCCCCTGGTACCTTTTTCATAGGCTTTTTTGAGTTTGGGCAAGGACACAGGGGCCCTATGATCCCCGATTGCCCGGGGGCCCCATGAGTTGTCAGTCCGCCCCTGGTCTAGGTTCAATCTGCTTTAAAGGAATATTAAACCCAAAAGCAAACATTTATCATATGTCAGCTTAGCAATTCATAGATGTGATGGCTGCATTGCTTTTCTTTTTTTTTTTTTTTTTTAGGAATTCTTTATTTTATTTAAGAACACGCTGCCCTTCAGATGTAGCAGTTAGAGGACCATTTAACTCTGACAAGGGTGCTTACAATGGTCAGCTTTTATTAATTTTTGTAAAACCTTTATCCCAAAAGGAGAAAAAACAGTTTGCTGTGACTGCATTATAAAGTATAAGCTGGAGTTCAGCTTCAATTTGTTAGTGTAATCTAACAATCCATGTAACACTCCCCTCTCCCCAGACTGACAATGCATCTGTCCAAATGTGCCTCCTGTGCTCCTTTGTCCAGAGTGAGGGCACTCTAATACAGGAGGTGTGTTACTGGCCAGATCACCAGGTGAGAACAAAGGGAAAAAAGCCTAAAAAATAAAACTAATGCAGCCACCACATCTAATGATAGTAAGCTGCAATATATATTGTGTATTTGCCCACATGGAAGAAAAATATGTTTGAATGTATGTTCTACTCAAATAGATTGCCATATATTTGAAATACTACAATTCTGGCCATATTCAATAATTTATATATATATATATATATATATATATATACTGCATGTTGAAATGCATTTTTATTACAAAATATATGAAAAATATTTTTAAAAATACATTTCAAATATACTGTATGTCTTTAAAAATACAAATGTACATTTTTGGAATGCATTTACAAATATATGAGAAAATTATTTTTTTATATGTTAAAAAAATCCAAAGAATATATTTAAAAATTATATTTTTTTAAAAAGATATATATTTTATTGTTTTTTTGTTTAAAATTATGAACATGTCACTCTCACCTGCTCTGCGCAGTGGTTTTGCACAGAGCAGCCCTGATCCTCCTCTTCTCGGGTCCCCCCGCCGGTGCTTCTGGCTCCTTCTTCTTGACCTATACCCCCAATAGCAAGTTGCTTGCTCTGGGGGCACTGGTGTGTACTCGCTCCTGAGCCCTGCTCTATGCGTCCATAAGGCTACGTTCACACTAGCGTTGTGTGCAGGCGGCAGAGAGGCGTTTGGGAAATGTTTTTACCGCTTCCCAAACGCCTCGGAGAATTCTGCACATTGCAGCACATGCTGCTGTTCTAACGGGACCGTTAGCATCGCAGCAAAACGGACGCCTCTGGTCGAGTCAGGAGGCGTTGAAGCCTCCTATTCTAGTCTATGGTGCCGCTCTGCAAACGCTCGGCCGGCGTTTGCGGCGCGGGTGGGGGGCATTTGCGGAGCGGTAACACCATTTAAACTTCATTATAGGCATTTGTGGGGCGCTTTTAACGCTCAGCAAATGCCTAGGAACCTCCGCTAAACCGCGCATGTGGCGTTTGCGGAGCGTTCGCTATAGGGGTGTTTGGCAAGCGTTGGTAAAACAGTCAAGTGTGAACGAACCCTAAGGGGGGCCCCTGCTCTCTCCTCACTGGCTGTGATTGACAGCAGTGGGAGTCAATGGCTGCTGCGTCTCAGCCAATGAGGAGAGAGAGACCCGGGACAGCTGAGGCTCCTGTGCACATCACTAGATCGAGATCAGGCTCAGGGGTTCAGGTAAGTACAAGGGGGGTGGGGGCTGTGGGGAAGCAGCACACAGAAGGTTTCTATGCATGAAGGTAAAAAACCTTCAGCCTTTTGCCTGGGTTCAAACATGTGCGGCCCGATTTTCAGGTCCCTTTTCAGTGTGAATTTCTAAAGTAGTTGTTCAGTGGCTCAGGGGCGCTTTAGATGCAGTTCTGATGCATATTGGCAAGGCTCAAATCGTGTTCACAACTGAAGACATGGACAATTTATAAGTGTTCTCATTTAAGTCAATGAGCCTGTAATTCGCATTGAGAAAATGCATGAGATTCTTTTTAAATTCGCACTGAGGATGCATCGAATATATGTGAACAGCCACAATAGAACTCAATGTTATTTTACATGGCATGCAAATCAACGCGTTCTAAAACGCATCTAAATTCGCCCATGTGTGAACCGGGGATAACAACCACTTTACGTTCATTATACGTCAGTAGAAGCCATACTGTTTCTGTACCCATCCTCACCACTGACATTTAACAAAGGAAGAGTGATCATACCAGCTTCTATTTCTTCATAAGGCTGTGTGCACATGGGAGCATTTACCTGTACAATGTAAACAGGCTGCTAATAGCTTCATAGACAGAAATGGGGGAAGGCTGCTGGAAGCAGTTATGTGCTGCTATTTATTTCATATTATTTATTTCAGGTACTTATATAGCGCTGTCAATTTACGCAGCACTTTACATATATATTGTACAGTCATATCAGTCCCTAACCCTCAAGGGGTCTACAATCTAAGGTCCCTAACTTACATTCCTATGCTAAGGACAATTTTAGACAGGATCCAGTTAACCTACCAGCATGTCTTTGGAGTGTGGGAGGAAACTGGAGTACCTGGAGAAAACCCACGCAGGAACAAGGAGAACATGCAAACTCCAGGCAGGTGGTGCTGTGGTTGGGATTTGAACCAACGACCCTAGTACTGCCAGGCGGAGGTGCCATTGTGCTGCCCACATTATTAGTGTAAAGTAGCGCACTCTCACAGACATGATGTCCCGAACGCAGATAGTGTGTTTTCATAACTTTACATGAACACCCCAGTCACACTGATCTCAACTTTGAAATCATGCGACTTACAATGAAGTTGCACAATTTCAAAGTCGGGTGACATGCCGATTTGAGGTGCGATTTGCAAGACATCTGACACAGATGTCTATGCAAATCGCTCCAAAAGTAGTGCATGTACTACTTTAGAAATCGGCGCGGCTCCGACCAAGTGGGAACCTCACCGATATGACCGCTGTAATTGCGGACAATAGGGTACGACTTACCATGCGATTTGCAAGTCGTACGGCATGCAAATCGCATGCCAATTCACATCCAGTGTGACCATACATCTGCCTTCACCCATTCATGTCAATGAACAGCTGTACACAGCTCCAGCACATCTCAGGCACCAGAAATATGGACAAATGCATCCAAGTGCAAATTCTTTTCACATTTGTAGAGTAGAACAGTTTTTTTTTTCTTACAGAAAGAGATATAGTTTCCTGAAATGATATTTAATGTTTGGAGTTCAGATATAATTCTGCTTAGCTTAGATCTTCAGGCGGTTTTAATGATTTCATTTACTCACTAGATCCCGGTCTGGATGAAATTTTCTGTAGGTGAGCCACAAATGAATACCGTATTTGCCAGCAACTCCTGTTTTGGTTCCAGGTTTGTATTATTATTATTATGTTTCAGACTGATGGTGCTGCCCAATCCGTTCCAAAAAGCGTCACCTATGGAACATTATCACAATTATACAGCGATAGAGGTGCGATAATACACCATACAAGTGTAGCCCCCTCTACGTGGTGAAGAGAGGTAAATTTAGTTTGGCTCCCACAAGTAACTGAAGTGAGCATGACTGTTTGGGGTTTACTTTAGGTCAGGCTGGAGGGCTCTACAGGTCAGGTCTCTTGCACCTCCCCCTGGTTATGGAGTCTTCCAGAAGATTTTAGAAACTAGTGGGTGGAAGGGTGGAGACCAAGATCTGCATCTTCATGGGAGTCTTACCAATCCAAGGCAGGAGGCCTGGCAATGTGGTAGATTGGCCCATAAATATGAGAGAGCCTAGCCAGCAGGGGAGTCTGATGATTGGGTGGAAGGTGGCATGTTGAGGATCTTGAGGCCTGGGAGGGGACCCTAGGGAAGGGGGGGCTGTGTCTCCAGGCTGGAGCTGAGGAGAAAGGAAGGAAGGAGAAGAAGCTAGAAAGAGGGAACTTCACTACAAGTCCCATCTAGGAGGCATCCTGCCCAGCATGGGAAGACTAGCACAGCTACAAAGGGCCCAAACAATCAATCTTTCCTTAAGCAGCAGGATACAAGGGACAGAGTGAGTACCTCTACACCCCCCAGGTCTATAATGGAGAAGGCTGTCAGATGCAATATCCAGCATGTTTTCATGGGGACAGTGTCATAGCTAACCTAATCCCTTGCTCTGGGACACTTATCCAAAGCAGCCAAATAGGCTAGCAATTTCCCAGCAAGTATTGGGACTTCATGAGAGTTCACACAAGGGGACCTAGTGCTCCTTAATGTACGATTGCTACTAATCCCTAAAGGGACTGATACCACTCTGGCAGGAGTAACGTCCTGGACGCATTTTTCTTGCACATAAATGCAGGACGTCTGTCCTCAAACCAGGGGCGGACTGACAACTCATGGGGCCCCCGGGCAATAGGGGATCATGGGGCCCCTGTGTCCTTGCCCAAACTCAAAAAAGCCTATGAAAACGGTACCAGGGGCATCTCATGGGGCCCCTTACTGACCCCGGGCCCTCGGGCAGTGCCCGAGTTTCCAAATGGTCAGTCCGCCCCTGCCTCAAACTGTTCTTTCTAGTCAAGTTGGCCATCCCATAACCCCTAATCCCTATCCAAGTTGTTTTCCCCTAAATAAACCAACAAAAACAAGCCTATGGACTGGATTCTTGACTATGTGTGTTTGCCGAAAATGTGTGTTGCCTGGCTGGGGAGGAAATATGGGGACCCAAAATCCAGTAGCTCCTTGGGGGGGTAGTGCTACACAAGGCTATCCAATCTAATGGAACACAACATACCAGGTGAGTCTTTCACGGTGAGGATCCAGCTCTCATCCCAGAGCATCTTCTGCTTCTGGTACTGAAACCACTTCAATATAAAAAAAAAGATTAGAGTAATTCATTAATCCCATGATTTATTTAGGAGTTTGTAGGAATGTGTAAGTTAGAGAAAGAACAAAATCGAAGAGGTTGCTGTTAGCAGACCTGAGGTTTGTGCCACAAGGCATCAGTCAGTCAATGCTTTGCATCTTCTGAATTAATGCAAAGCGTTCCCTGATTGGATGAGGTGGAAAGTGTGATATCACCGCCCCGCCTCCACCTCATCCAATCAGAGAATGCTTTGCATTTATTCAGAAAATGCAAAGCATTGATCGAAGATGGCTGTGCCAAATGGCCAACCTCCTATGTTCACAATGCAGCAGGGCAACCTCTCAGCACGGTACTTGGAAGCAAGTGGAGATCACTGGAGTAGCAGTGTCTACTACACCGATTTCCATATTCCAGGGGCATCAGCCAGGTATGGTATATACATAGTTACCTTGGCTCAAGCTGGACCAAAGTAACTATACATATGTATAAAATATCCATACACGGAATTCTTACTTAATGGCCCTATTTTTCATAAAATTCTTCTTACAGTGTTTTTCTCTGTGAGCTCCTGCACCTCTCCATTCCCCCCTCGCTTACATTTGTTTGGAATGAGCAGTGCACATTATTTGCAGCCATGTGCACTGCTCTATTCACACTGCAAACCCCATACTCGGGAGTGAGAAAGAGAGGGTGGCTACATATGGTGGGACCATGGAGAACAAATGTAGCCACCCTCCCTGAAGTCAGATCCCAGCAAAAAGTAAATAAATAAATAATGTGGAGATCTGGAGCAGGCTGAGAGCAATAGAAGAGACTTTTTTGAGTTAAGAATATATGAATAGTTTTTTTTTAAGTGGTAGTAAACACATTTTTTTACCTTTTGCCTACAGGTAAGTATATAGTAAAGTGATACGATGCATACTAGCACACTATGACATTTCCTTGCAGGAGAATTTTTTTTTTCCTGCGGTTTACTAGCGCTGTAAGCCAGAGTTTAGTGTCATTTTAAGTGTAGCTCACAAACAGAAAAATGCTCTGGGCCTTCCTATTGTAGCAACAACAAGCATCACACAATCATTTTTTACTTGCCAGAATAAACAACCTACACCAGAGGCATATCTAGGACCTTCAGGGCCCCGATGTAAGAAACCATGAAGGGCCCCTCTGGCCAGGGCCCTTCCCACTGATCCTGATTACTCCCATTGTGGGATCTGTTATTACGGTCCCATAGCGGGCCCTCTTCCTACCGTCTTGGAGTCACCCCACGGTGGCGGAACACTAGGGCCTAGTAGCAAGTACGACCTTTGTGACCTTTGTTCCGCCTCTGGTGTCAGTAGTTTTTTTATTTTTGGTATTTTTTTTTTTTTTACCACTTATTTATTTTCTTCCGCCTCTAGTGTCAGTAGTTTTTTTTATTTTTGGTGACAGTAGTTTTTTTATTTTTGGTATTTTTATTTTTTTACCACTTATTTATTTTCTTCCGCCTCTTGTGTCAGTAGTTTTTTTTATTTTTGGTGTCAGTAGTTTTTTTATTTATGGTATTTTTATTTTTTTTCTATTTTTTACCACTTCTTTATTTTCGTTTATTTGCAATTTTGTTTTTATTATTTTTTAAATGATTTTTAGCAACCCATTGGGGGCTTTGGTGAGATATCAGGTGTTTAAACAGACCTCTGATGTTTCACCTTTAAGACAGAGAAAGGAGATTGAGGACACAGCTCTCAATTTCCATTTCTGAAGCCTCAGCTGTACAGAATGAATGAACAGGAATAGCTCTGTACTGAGCTTCCCATTCATTCATAAACTGAAGCATAGTAAACACAGGTACCAGTCAGTACCGATCACTGACTTTATTCATCAAGACAAGAAAGGAGCCAGTAAATTATACATTTACTGGCCCCTTCCCCACTCTCCACTCTGACAGCATCCCCCACAGCAGCCAGCAGCACTGTAGGGGGGGCAAGTGGGGGCCAGGGGAGCACACAGGGGCCCAGGGCAGCAGGACAGGGATAGGTAGGAGGCGGGGCGGCATGTAGCGCAACCGATGCCCTCCATTTCCCTTCTGCAGCCACTGGCTGCATGGAGGGATCGCTTCCTCTACATGCCACCACCACTCCTATCCAGGTGTACAGGGGTGGGCCGAGCGGGCCCCCTGGAGCATGGGGCTGAGTCGCAACCTCGACCCCTGCGACCCCTGTACGTGTTCCCTGACTTACACAATTTGGCTGTGTTTGGCTATAGGAACCAACTCCATGTATACAATAAAGCTTTCATGGTGTATATAAGACAACTATAGTATACCACAATAGCGCAGATGAAGCCACTGCAGAATAGGGTGAGGGGGAGCGCTATAGCCATCTTCACGGAGGTCGCCATTGGGCAGGGACCGCAGTCTGCTGGACAAAGGGCGCAGTTTTCTTCCGGACTGCAGACATCGTCACCGCACACTACAGACAGCAAAGGGCACAGACATGATTACCACAATTATACTTTAAGGACCTGTTCACACCAGTACCACAGTACTATGCAATCCGATTGCAGTGCATTTGTAAAAGTGGTGTATGCACTTCTTTTGGTGCAATAGAGTGCGATTTCAGGGCATTCAAATGAATCGGCTGAAAAAAGACATCACACTGAACCACCCAGGAATTGTACAGGAACATAAAGCGTGTTCCTTGCAATTTCAGTGTGAACCACCACTTTAGGGTTCATTTACACATGTAGCGAGGACTGCCACACCTCTGAAAGGCAATCTGTTTCCGACCGTTTTTGGAGGCATTTGACAGACAGTGAGAAGGTGATAAGTCACCATTTATATTAACTGTGTAACTGCTGCGCCACCTACCTGCAATCATGTGCATTGCACTTAATTGCAAGACAGTTGCAGAGCAGTCCCATTCACCTGAATGGGTCTCAGCAGGTGGTAGTGCCCACCGAACGCAACCGGGGGGGGGTTATTTTTTGCCATGGCTGCAATGCTTTGTCTTTCTGTCTGTTGCTTTTATCACTTAATGGGAGAGTGGTTTGGGGGGGGGGGATAAAAACTAAGCTCAACCACATGTTATTACAGCTTGTTGATCAGTGTTGGTTATGTGTTAGAGAAGACACTGGTAGCTTGTGATGAGGCAGAACAATGTTTTACTTGTGTGGCTTAAGTTGCAAACATAAAACACATTTCAGCAGACATCTTGGTTTAGAAGAGAGGAAAGAGAGGAAGAGAGAGAACCAACAAGTTTTACACATATGCACAACTAGTAACCTTAGTGTACAGTGCCATCTACTGGTCAAGTGATATTAACACACAATACTATATAGTACATGCTGTTGCATTCCCAACAATCAGATGGCAGCCCTTTCCGGACCCCTCCTCCGTTCATAGAAACCATACTATAGCTACCATGAATGAGAAGTGCTCTATAAATGGAGGAGGGGGACCTTTTATTCATCTGCCTGTCCTCCATTCACAGAGTGCTTTTCACTATGATACATTTGAAGAGGCTTTGCACAATTGCAATGAAGCTTCACCAGTTAGGGCTCATTCACACTAGTGATTGAGGGGCGGTAAAACCCCATGATGGAGCCACATTTTTAACTCTTCTCAACTGCTTCCCCTTTAGCTGCAGAGGCAGCATCTGGGGGTGTACACATGTTGCAGCCATGATGCTTTGCAGCTGTGGCAGGAATTGTACCCCTCGTTGTTTTTGGCAGACATAGCACCCGCTGATCACAACCCGTTGAAGTGAATGAGGCCGCTCTATGAACATCCTGCAATGCACGTAGTGCAGGGTTCAAGAACGCCACTGCGGGGTTCAAGGGGCTAAAGCAAGCAGTAAGGAGGCGATACAATTCCTCCTCACTGCCTGGCAAATACTCTCCGAAGAGCGACCCAAAGCTGAATCACTCTTCAAAGCAAGTGTAACGAGCCCTTAAGGAAACTGTGGAAACCCCTGCTCTTCTACGGGGGAACTACAAATCAGGATCCCCTTATAGTAAACATTTAGGAAGCAAATTCATGAAGAATGGGATATAGAATTGTGCTCTTTGATTGACAGTACTGACTGGTGACTGGTTATTAGTAAATTTAGAAGTAGAATTTTGGCTCAGCCTACAACATGGCTGCCTCCAGTATAGATGAATGACAGGTGACCCTTCCAGCTATTGGGTTGTATAGTGAAGATGTACCATCAGGATACCTTTTCCACTCAGCACGGTGGACGGCGCTTCCAATGCTGCCTGAAAGCTGCCAATCTTGATGTGAGCGATTAATGACGTCATACCAAGATGGACCAGAACCACCTAAAAGAACAAAGTACATGGAATGAACAACACGGAGAAAAAAAGCCAATATTATTACAGATCCTTATACCTGGGTGAGGGAACCCAAGACTCCATTCATTGATGATGTATTTGTATACATTCATATACAGCATGGGATAGTAAACATGGGCTATTCACAAGCCAACTTGTGAGACGATCTGACAAAATTTCAAACAATGAATTAATATTCACCGAGTGATGGTCGGTGATCCACTGATATGGAAATATTTTGCATTTATTATGATCACTCTATAAGGTAAATGGTAAGAACTCGCCAGCATGAGGATTATTAGCAGCCTAATAAGGTAGCCTATATATATTTTTTTTTTTTTCGTTCAACCAGAACATTGAGGAAAAAAAATCTGACCTGATTCCCTCATCCACACATTGAAGGTGGATGGGGGAATCCCCCTGCTGAGCTATGGGGAAGCTTCCCCACTGTCAGAATACACTGATCAGCATTGCAGGCTATAGCCTATGGTGCTGATTAACTAAGGAAAACCCAATAAGACGTTTGTATAGAAGTCAGTCAGTAGATCAACTTCTGTACAACCAGCCTGCCCATACATGGATCAAAATTTGGATCCATGTATAGCCAGCTTTACCATATCCTATGGAGTCTCTCCCTCATTAGCTGGACCAACAAGATGTAGCTCTCTTGTTGCCCCCCTGACTACCAAGCAAGATTTGGGGCGGACTGACCATTTGGAAACTCAGGCACTGCCCAAGGGCCCGGGGTCAGTAGGGGGCCCCATGAGATGCCCCTGGTACCTTTTTCATAGGCTTTTTCAGTTTGGGCAAGGACACAGGGGCCCCATGATCCCCTATTGCTCGAGGCCCCCATGAGTTGTCAGTCCGCTCCTGCTTGTAACACACTTCTTGTCTTAAGGTGTCTCCATTCCACTGGAGAAGCAATGGGGACACCTTTGGACAATCCGGGAAGACGGTAGTGTTAGCTGGACTAGCAGATTTAGATGGACTTGACTAACAGGTTAAAGCTGAACTCCAGATGACACTTTCTAAGCAGTTACATCAACAGTTTTTATCCTTTTGGGATAAAGGTTTTACATAAATGAATAAAAGCTGATCATTGTAAGCACCCCTGTCAGTGGTAACTGGTTTGTCTCAACCTTTTGACACTTTTACTGGACAGCATGGCCTGTTAATGGAAGCTGAAATATAGGAAACTTACTGATCAAATCACCAAGTGCAATAAGTGCCTGTTTGCAAACCACAGCAGTTTTGTGTGTCCAGCTCTCCATTCCAGCTGCAGTGAGCTGGCAGTAGGGGGCAGAGTGCTGAGCTTTTCATTGCATTACCCCAGAGGTTTCCAAAACTTTCTAAACAAAGGGCCAGTTTACTGTCCTTCAGACTTAAGGGAGGGCCGTACTGTGGGCATTGGGAGTAAAAAAGGTATTGATGTTAGTGGGAATAAACAATGTCCTATCTTTGATGTCAGTGGGAGAAATGGCGCCCAATTATTGGTGTCAGTAGATGAAAATAGTGCCCCAAGGGCCAGATAAAAGCAAACAAAGGGCCGCATCTGGCCCCCGGGCCACAGTTTGAAGACCAATGCATTACACAGTTCCCTTTTTTGTCTCAGTTTTATTTGACGCTTCAGTCATGTCCAGGGGTGGACTGACCATTTGGGAACTCGGGCACTGCCCGAGGGCCCTGGGTCAGTAGGGGGCCCCATGAGATGCCCCTGGCACCTTTTCATAGGCTTTCTTGGGTGTGGTTTGATTGTGGGCGAGGACACAGGGGCCCCATGATCCCCTATTGCCTGGGGGCCCCATGAGTTGTCAGTCCGCCCCTGGTCATGTCTGCTGTCCATTGACATATGATCCCTTCCTGTATGCTGCGATGACATGCAATATGTCTGCACTCCATCGCAGCTCACTGCCTTGCACCTCCAGGGTGCTTTGCAAAGTGAACAGATCACATAGAAAGCAATTGTTTTCTGTGTGTCCTAGCAGTGACCTATGTTCTTCCAGGGCGGTAAAACACAGGTCACCGCACTATCTGTGAAAAGGGCCAAAAGGAAAAAAAAAAGAAAACTAATGCAGCCATAGCATTTAAGAATAGATAAACTGCAAAATAATATTTTTTTTGTTTTTCAGTTTAAAGTGACTGTAAAGGATAAATTGTAAAAAAATATATATATATATATATAACAAACATGTCAACCTTACCTGCTCTGTGCAATGGTTTTGCACAGAGGAGCCTCAATCCTCCTCTTCTGTGATCCCCTGCTGGCGCTTCTGGCTCCTCCCCCTTGCTGAGTGCCCCCACAGCAAGCCACTTGCTCTGGGGGCACTCAAGTGTGCTCACGCCCAAGCTGGCTTTCTGTCCAGTAAGGAGAGAGCCAAGAGTGTCGCTGCTCTCAGGCACAGCGCTGGATCGAGGTCGGGCTCTGGTAAGTATAAGTGGGGGGGGGGGAGGTTGCATACGGAAGGTTTTTTTTACTTTAATGCAGAGAATGCAGTAAGGAGAAAGAATCCTTCTACCTTTAGAACCCCATTATTACCGCTTTATACGTCAAAGAGACACTATCACCCTGGTTGGCGATACACATGCATTTTCGAATGAAAATTCTTCTGAAAATGTGTACAAAAATTCTCAAAATTCTCAAGTTGACCAATGTCGTTCAAAAGTAGTTCAAAATTATGTTAGCTTTTAACATGATTTTGGAACGAATGGACTTTACTGAATGAAAACGACATTATTGCATTAGAAAATCGAATATTATTAAAATTAAAAAAAAAAAACTACTAGTGTATATGTAGCTTTACTGGCCAGATCACCGAGTGAAAACAGAGGAGAAAGCCTCAGTACTCCTCTCAAGAGCCCTCAGCTCTCTTGCAAACAGTTGGTTGGTTCTTGAAAGGAGCAAATATCAAAATGCCTGGATGGGTGAATGTTGGCCTGGAGGAGCAGACCCCCCCGGTCACATGTGATGCCGAGCCTCCATGACTAAAGGCTAGTTCACAGTATGCCCTGATATGAATCGTAAAGGAACATGCTGTGCGTTCCTGTGCGATTCATATGCAGGTCTATGAGGTGCGACTTCATGCCCATTCATTTGAATGGGATGAAATCGCACCACACCGGGGTAAAAGTGGTACATACACTACTTTTTTTAAACCTCATTGCATGGTACTTTGTATCATGCTGTTTAATGGGGACTGATGCGGGCAAACGCAATGCAATTCTAACCTGCGTTCGGGGTGTCGCTAACTTTAACTGACCCCCGCAGCAGATCACAAGGGTATTGTGATTGGAATACGGTGCAGGAAGCCAATCCGGAACGTGGCTCTCCCACACCGCATTCCAGTGTGAACGAGCATTGAAAGAAATGAAATCCAGGGAATGCAAGGAGTGGGTCAGGCACAGTAAAACTGAGATGGAAAGAGATAAATGATGCTGGACACCCTCCAGCCAGGACATGAGGCAGGTTCTGATTTGTTGCAGCTTCTAAGGAACACAGTGAGAAGCTCACAGTGTGCGGTGAAATCAGAGTAAGCAATTTCAGTACAGGAGAAGAGCCTTTACGACTGAAGGAGTTCAACTTTAAAGTGATATTAAAGGCAAAATAAATAAATAAACAACCTGTCATACTTACCTGCTCTGTGCAGTGGTTTTGCACAGAGCAGCCCCAATCCTCCTCTTCTGGGGGCCACCGCTGGCGCTCCTGGCACCTCCCTCCTGACAAAGGACCTACAGCAAGCAGCTTGCTATGGGGGCACCCAAGCAAGCTTGGTCCTGGGCCGCTGCCCTGCATGTCCATTCACAGACAGAGCTGTGGCTCATCCCTGCCCTCCTCTTTCTCCTCGTTGGTTGTGATTGACAGCAATGGAAGCCAATGGCTTGCACTGCTGTCTCAGCCAATGAGGAGGGAGAGTCCTGGGAGAGCCAAAACTCTTGTACACATCCTTCGCTGGATCGCAGTGGGGCTCAGGTAAGTACTGGGGGAAGGGCTGCACATAGAGGGTTTTGCATTTACCTTCTTCATGTAGCCCTCCTTATATTTACCTGAGATCTCGATCCAGTGAGGTGCGCTTGGAAGCAGGCCAGCACAAGTGCCCCCATAGCAAGTGACTTGCTTTGGGGGGCAGTCGGCGGGGGGGAGGTGGAGCAAGGAGTGTTGGCGGGGGATCCGAGAAGAGGAGGGTCGGGGCTGCTTTGTGCAAAACCATTACACAGAACAATGTAAGTATAACATGTTGGCTATTTTAAAAAAAATGATCCTTTACAGTCACTGCAAGTAATAAATCGTACCTTACTAGTCCAGTTCAGCTGGGTCATTTTTCCTGCTTGGGAAATGGTGTGAGTAACAATTTTACCATCATCAGGGATCCAGGGGCCGCAGATCCCACGCTGATTCTGCAAAAGGAACACAAGAAGGTGTGATCGGTGTGTGATCGGTGTGTCTTGTCACATACAGTCCACCTGCTCTCACTTTCTGCAGATTTCACAATCAGGAAATCCCCAGCTTCACAAATCCTTCTCATACCAACATTATCACAATAAATCAGCCTTTTTCTTACTACTCCGCAGTCATGTGCCTCCGCATCTCAGGCCTGCGTGTCGGCACAGATCTCAGAATTCCGGAAACAATTAGCCTCCCATTCTATCTCATAGCCCATACATATTCAGGCATCCCCCCAGGGCACTTCCTAGAGCTTTTATCAGGGTGAAATGGATCTGTTACACCAGAAAGCACGCTAGGCTTGGTCAGAATACAAACACATTTATAAAAGAGGTTCCTGGCTCTCCCATCTTAAAAGAGCATTAGAAATCTTGTGTTCTGTATTATATGCAGTGAACGCATGCATCAATCAGATTCAATATATGATTTTTTCTTTTTTAATTATAAAGCATTCATATGGTCAAAATGTAAAATCATATATCCATTTGTATAATGCATTTCAATTATTTCTAGCCTACTCCTATTAATCTGAATGGTCTTATCCCCTTCCTGCCACCGCCTCCCAGCCCTTTAAGAGGTTCTAAATGCCAGGAGGCAGAGGCAGCCATTCCAATCTTGTGACCACTGTGATTGGCATTCACAGCGGTCACATTATTGGAAAGCTGCTGATCACAAGTAACAATCGAGAGTTTTCTGGTACCCGCTGATAAACTCAGCTGGGAGCGTGCAGGGAGTGCACTCTCGGTGCAGGAAGATGTTTACATAGGGATTCATATATGTGGCCTCTTGGCATTAAAGCCCACCTGCCAAGAGGACATGCTGTATATGGGGCAGCACAGTGGCTAAATGGTTAGCACTTGTTCCTGATAGTACCAGGGTCATTGGTTCAAATCCCAACCATGGCGTATCCTGCCTGCAGCTTGCATGTTCTCCCTGTGCTTACATGGGTTTCCTCCTACATTCCAAAGAATTCATTGGATTTATGAGACTTTCATTTATAAAATTTTTTGGACTTTATCATACCCTGTATTAGTTAATTATTCACATGGTGTTGGGAGAGCACTTCTTATGTACAGTATATGTGTATCTACTTTCATGTTAGTATACCTATTCTATTGAGCAAGCACCTATTTATGTATTTAAAATGGTTAAGGAAAAAAAAATCCTAAAAAAGAAAACCAATGGGGGCACTTGGTGGAGGGGTAGGAGCCAGGAGAGCTGGCAGGGGACCTGAAAAGAGGAGGATCGAGGCTGCTTTGTGCAAAACCATTATACAGAGCAGGTAAGTATAACATGTTTGCTATTTTAATGAAAAAAATTTAACCTTTCATATCACTTTAATTTTCCCATCTCTCTGGTTGTCCCTTTTTCCTTCCATCCCTGTTTTTTTTCATTTCTCTCTCTATTTCTCTTCCTATCTCTATATCTGTCTTTTTATTTTCCGTCTCTCTTTTCTTTCCCATCTCTCTGCCTCTCTCGTTCTTTCCATTTCTCTGCCTGTCTCTTTCTTGACTAGTGCACCAGAGATAGGTTCATCCAGACCCCACTACACCACCATTACCCTTCCATACCAATCCCCTTTACTTACTATACTTACAGAAAACATAACACCAATTTTTTGGAGTAAAATGGCCAACACGGCCTTTTTTTAACAAATCAAGTTTAAACACATCAACCATTCCTTATAACAGAAAACATAAAGAGTTGTCGTTGGTCTTTGAAGGCACCCCCAAAACGATCCGAAATGCACCTGCGGACAACCATATTACACTAGGCCTCCAGCCGCAACCAACCAGCTCGGAGACAACCATACCGTCCGCAGTGCAGCACCACCACCTTCCAGTTAAACCTTGGTTAACTGGAATGTTCCCGGGCACACCATACCAACGATGGGTCCCACACCATTTTTGTACCTCCAAGATAAGAACCGCCTCCAAAGACCAACCACCGCCCAGGAACCGAAATACCCCGGGGGGGAACACACACTCACCAAACAGGGAGGGCGGGAGGGAAGCTCTCTCTCCCACGTCCAGCTCCAACTGACGCCCCTCACCAGTACCCCACTCTAAGGTGCAGAAGACCCCAACTACACTCTCACTCTACCAACCAGCTCCCCCAGCTATCCTTTACCAACCCCCTAAGCTATCATTACCCCTTACACGTCCTCCTTCCCACTCTGGGCCTAGTCATGCCTGCCCTGCGCTAATTCTTTTCTTCTTTTCGCTGCGGGCATTTCTTTTATAATCACTCTACTAGTCCCTCTGTCTTCTCTTCGCTCTGCCTGTCTCTCTCTTATGTTTCTCTTCATCCATCTGTCTGTCTTCTGTTCTTCTCTCTCTGATCACCAGTGTAATCTGCAGAGAACTTCAACACCCAGCAAAGTACACTGACCATGACACATGAACTAACTAACAATGTGCACTATTCAGCACCAAACAAAATGAGGCTGAATTTATTGCATATTGGGATTATAGACCATAATTGGAATTCTGAAAGCATGCTTGTAAAATGCCAGATCTGATGTTAAAGTTCTTAATTTATTACTGTGATGCTAAATGCTGCAGTAAGGGTATAAATAAACCCTGAATGAGCAGCACTTATGAGAGTCCCACACTTGAGAATCAGTCCCGCTCGCTGTTGGATTTGGTGGTTTGTTACACCTGGGGCATTTAGCGTTTAGTGATAATTTAAATCAATGTTTTTGTTCATTTTTTTTAATTGTGTGTGTTGAATAAAGAGACTAAGGCCGGCCATACATTGGTCGATTTTCAAACAATTTTTTCCTAAGAATAATCAGCCGATTTTTGCTCTGTTAGTGGGGCAATGACACCAGCCGATTTTCGTGGTTCTTCCCCATTTCATTTATCGGGCATGCTGGAAAATTTGTGAAAAACACCCAATTTTCGAAATCATTGGTGGCACCATCGAATTACAGAACGAACGATGTTTTTGATTTTCGATCGAAAAATCGTTCGGAATTTGACCCATGTATGGCCTGCTTTAAATCAGATTTATTAGTGGTGCACCAAAATGAAAATTCTGGAGCGAAAGCGAAAATTCAGGATGCACTTGGCAGAAACCCCGAAACCGAAATGGACAATTAAAAAGAAAAAAAATTAAATTATATATATATATATATATATATATATATATACACTGTATATATTTATTTATTTTATATATATATATATATATATATATATATATATATATAATTGTATTGTATTAAACTTTTTAATTAATATCATGAATTTAAATGAATGTGAATTTAAAAAATACAATCCAGTAACGTAAAATAACTTTTATTGAAAGTAACACACAAAAACTGTACAGAAAATCAAACAAAATATATATTTAAAATGTAAAAAATTTAATAGAGGAGTTTTTGCATTAACGTTAATAAGGGGGCGTTTTTACACTGGAATGAATGGGACGCGATTTTGCGTTGGAGTCCATAGGACGTGATTTTGCATTGAAGTCAATAGGGGTCATTTTTCATTGGAGTCAATAAGGAGCTATTTTGCATTGGAGTCAGTAGGACACCATTTTGCATTGAAGTCAATTATGGAACCTACCGGTGACATTATCGGCGCCTTTTTTTATATTGACAAAAGGCGGATAACCCTATTTTTGGTCGATAGATTTCGGTGGCCGATATATTGATGCATCACTAATAGTTATATATAATCAGTATCTTTGGGATCATTGAAAATGAATTTACAGATACAGGCAATTGGAGATCTTTTCAAAATCTGATGACTGAATTAAGGGTCTAAGCACCAAGAACTACATTGGTGGCAATGGCGGGATTCTTTATTTCAGGGTATGAGATCAAGCACCAAGCACTACATATATTTGTTAATAACACAAGTAGCTATTGATACTGACCATATATTCCAAAGGACAGGAGTGGATATTCGCGTGATAGATACAGCAGTTTTCTGCCGTAGCATATTTCCAGTTTGAGGGACACTCCACTTCTTCACAAAACTGTTTTGCTGCGCTGGCATTACTAGAAAAGGAAAACCACAATATATGAGAACTGTTAAACTTTTGTAGTATTTGGTTTCCTGCAGTAAGAATGGATCTTATTTCCCAAAGCAGCCAACTGAGATCTTTTCTTTCTCTTTCCCACATAGCTTTGGGCCAATGATCATTGAGCAACAAGAACCATTCTTCTTTCACGCAACATAACGACGACAGAAAGATTGTCAGTACAAAACAATTATAGCAATTCAACTCAAATAGCTAACCTGAATTTAAGAATATTAAGATCGACCACCTTCTGATAAAAACTGTCGGGGACAGACACTCTGTAGGAGACGTTAAAATCATGCCCGGTAATAACTTTCTCAGGAGGGCGATCAATCCAGGCCATTTCCAGACCTAATGCATGAAAACGGAGCAGAATATACGCCAAGTGGCCTGATGTAATACAAACAGTACATTGGAAAGATATATTCCTGCAAAATGTATAATGCATGGCTTATGTAGGAATAGTGTGCTAATGAATGCTAAACGTTTGCCTAGAGAAACCAGGCCCTCTATCATGACCCACTACATAAGATACAACATATTCCTCTCCTGGGACTTTTTGCAACACTTTTTAATAACTATATAAATAATTTAGGTCATTTAGGTTTATTGTAGTGGATAGAAAGCGGCTTTCAATGGGGGCACCCACTGAAGAGGAGGAGCCTGGAGGGCTGGCGGCGGACCCCAGAAGAGGAGGATCTGGGCTGCTCTGTGCAGGTCAGTAAAAAAAACCAAAAAACAAACGTTTAATGTCACCTTAACTAATACATATTCATACATATGAAATATTAATAATACATATTCATAATGTAATGTTAATAGGAATAAATTATAATCTTTATATACTTTGTGATGCCACCGTCCCACCTCTTCCAATCAGAGAACACTTTGCACTTACTGAGTACCTGCGAGGTGTTCTCTGAATGCACTCATTCAGAGTACGCAATCTCCTGTATTCATTGGGCAGTAGGGCAGTTGCTCGGCATGGGATCTGGAAGTTAGTGGAGATCACTAAAATAGTGGGGCCTAATACAGCGATTTCCAGCTTCCACAGGGATATCACTAGTATAGCACATACATACTTACGTTGATCCAAGCTGGACCTATGTAATTATGTAAAAGTAGCCTTACCTGGAATTCAGCTTTAAATGTAAAGATAATTGTCTAATGGGCTGTAGTATAACTTTTATGTTTCCTTTTATTTAACAATACACACCCATACAGTCAATCATATTCTGCTCATTAGGATTGTCATTAGGCCAACAATCAAACTCTGAGTTATCCAAATCATGCCAAGCTGAAACCATCTGAAATGAAAAGTAAAAACATAATCCATAAATTTAAAATATTAATGGCATCCTGTCTAAAATGAAGACATTTATTTTCTTTCTTTTGGTTTTTCTTCTAAAATCCCAGTCATATATTAAGCTACATTTTGCATCATTGTGACATAAGTACACAGCCATGTTAAAGCCCAATTGAAGTTGCAGATAAAATCTGCTAAATACATTCCAGATGCATTCAAATGGTGTGCATCATCTTACAGCAGCTAAAGCCTGAGTAGAAAAGCCTGTCCTCTGCCAGCATGCTGCAGAGAAGGACTTTTGCTCTCTGTGGGAAAGCAATTGTCTTTCTGCTGAGATCCAACATCTAAATTCTTAAACAATAAGCCTGTCCCCAGCTAGCACACTGCAGAGAAGGACCTTAACCTTCTGAGAGCTAGCAGTGGTCCCTCTGCAGAGGTCCAACATGCCTCCAGAGCTGGAGCTCTCCAATCAGCAAGCCCATTGCTCCTTGCCAATTGGAAAGCTCTGGCTCTAACTCAGCATGTTGGACCTCTGCTTGCTCTCAGAGAGTTAAGGTCCTTCTCTGCAGAATGCTAGCTGGGGACAGACTGCTCTCTAAAAAACAAACTTTAAAACGTTGAACATCTTTTGTTTTCATGCACCTGGAATGTAGTTAGCTGATTTAAATGGAGAGTTCAGTTGTGTTATAGGGTCTTTTCACACGGAGCGGACTCGCTTAGTGGATCCGCGTGCTCAGCGGGGGAGAAAGCGGATGACAACTCTGTGTCTGCTCCGCTGCTGCAGAGCAGACACAGAGCTGCTGCTCACTCTCCTCAATGGGTGGTCAGATGAAAACAGACCACCTGTCCATTTTAATCTGACCCGATTCAACAGACGGAAGGGGAATTGGATCTCCATTCGTTCCTTTTTTGGATCGGATGGGTACACATATCCGTTTACACCTGCCGCTCCATAAAGGAGAATGGAGGTTCCGATTGGGTCCACCTGAAAAACGGGCAGACGGACCCGATCGGAACATCTGTGTGAAAGAGCCCTTAAGGAAGATAGAACTATGCAGGCTTGCCATTTCTCACCTCTTCATTTGAAAATGCTATTTTTATGGATGGTGTGCTAATATTTGGGCTTCAATGGTTACTGACAAGCCGAAAAATCAGTTACAAATACAAATACTCATTAATTCTGTTTTCATTCTTTGACTGGATGCATGTTCCAGGTCAGTAACTCAGAAAGCATTGAAGAGATGGTCAGATAAACAACATTTTCAAAGGAAGGAAAATGGCAGCCCACATTTCCTGTAATCCAATGCTCAATATATAAAACGTATTTAGTCAAACTTAACGCCTGCTCACATGATTTAAGCTGCAGTGAAGCGTCTCTTTTCAGGTAGAGTTGCTAACTGGCTGAATCTTCTTAAACTCTGTTTTTCAAGTCCCTTCAAGAGAGACCCTATGATCAATACCTAGACATCTGAAGATGCCTCAAATTTGTAGATTAGAAGGGCTGGCAGGTTTTTATTTTACCTCTGATTCCTACAGTGTTCATTGAGAAATACTGAAATGGCTAATGTTTAGCCATAGTTCAGCTAAAATAACAAAAATAGTAATAATTCTGCATTTTTCTTGCAGTATTTTTGTAGTTTTGGCTTATCCATGGTTTTTGGTTAAAGGTAAATATAAAAATTAGCAAACATTTCTAAACCCCTTTGAAATATTTGACTGCACTGCAACCTAGCACCATATAAGACTGATGAGTTTTCAGCTGAGGTTCCACCTAAATTTTACATTATGATCAGTGAATTGAAGTTTACCTTGAAGAGGAAGAGCTGTGAAACCAATACACATATCGGTTGCATTGTTACTGGAAGCTTGTACTATATTATCCACATTGAGAATGTTCCTCCAGATAGGTCAGAAAATATTAATTTTTATAAAGTGTTGTCTTTTAACTTCTTCAATCAGTGGTCAAATCTACATCAGTATAGTTCCTCCAGATACATCAGACAATATTAGTTCTATAAAGGATCTTCTACGCTTTTCTGTCAGTGGTGTAATCTACAAGACAGAGTGGATCTACAAATAATGCCTTGCCTTTGTACTTGAATGTCAAGCTTCAGGAACCATATTTAGTTATGTGAAGTTGCAGTTATGAAGACTAATCATTAGAATCTCCAAATAGTATCTGTGCATTCCAACATTCCAAAGTCATTGATGAAGATTGATGTTGCAATATTGGGAAAGCCTTCAAAGTGCCACAAAAGTCCCAAGAATCAGAAGTATCGAAGTTTGACAATTTTTTAAGCCTGCAGCCGATAAGATATTTTCACCTGAATTCCTGAAAGAGACAAATAACTGATGGTTGCAGGTTTGAGTCAAGAGTCTATATGGATCCTATTAGAAAAAATTTGGAGATACAACCTGTTTAGAGACAAAGTTCAGGTACCACTGTTGTAGATAGAACAAGAAAAGTTCACTCCTCTATGAGACTTGTGTCTTGTAGGGAAAAAAAACATCTCAAGATGTTGTAGTCAGTCCATCGAGTACATACCAAGCACTGCTTCGCCTGCTAGTTCAGTCTCCAAGGTGAAAAAAAAACATTGGTTCAGTTGCTACAATTTATAAAAATAGATCAGTTAAATGTAACAATCCAGGAAACAATCTTCTTTCTCAGGATTCAGTGGGTACCACAAAGTCAGAAAATACAATCCAAAACGGACAAGGTTGGAAATGCTGACCATATTTTTCAACAGGTCAACAATATAGTTGAACTGAACACAAACAACAAAGGCTGGTAATGTATTTTCCAAAAGTGGAAACCTTAAGATGACACAAGAAAAGTATTCCTTTATGACTTATAATTGATACTTAATAGAGGATCAGTAATCCCTGTAGATCTAAGCTTAAAAAATAATTGGTGGGTCACATAACATTTAAAATCGTATTAGTGTTTTAATTTTAGTGCTCTGGTAAACAAGAAGAGAGCAGTCTATACATTATGTTCTATAATCATTGTACCACTATGGTGGTTTACATGAAAATTACATTAAAATTATGAAAAATGAACATGCTCTAGCACTTTCTGTAGGTGTGCATAGCTTTCTATTCCAACACTTTGCTCTTTATTTACAATAAGATGTGCACATTTTCTACAGTATGTGCATAATTTAGAACAAAATGATATTTTTCTAAACATTTTGTGCATAATCAAGAAAAAATGTGCATATTTTATACATACAATCTTTACATAACTCCTAATAAATCTCCCCTATAGTTGCCAAGTGTCCCTGATCTTGCAAGACAGTCCTAGGATTGGGATAATTTCCAGTAGAGTCCATGTCTTGTGGGTGGTCTGTCAGGGCTGAGGACACTTGGTTCTAGTGCAGAGTAAAAGCATGTTACTGCAACACACTC
Organism: Staurois parvus; assembly: GCF_062004578.1. NCBI lineage: Eukaryota > Metazoa > Chordata > Amphibia > Anura > Ranidae > Staurois > Staurois parvus. Next base: position 5,555,491 of record NW_028318143.1, read on the forward strand.
TGGGGATGATTTACTAAAACTGGAGAGAGCAAAATCTGGTGCAGTTCTGCATAGAAACCAATCAGCTTCCAGGTTTTATCACTGCAGCTTAAAGCGGAGCTCCAACCAAAAGGGGAAGTTCTGCTTTAAGCCTTTGTCCCCCGCTCCCCATTAGGGATTGGCACCTTTGGGGAGCAGGTACCCGAATTTGACAGGTACCCGCTCCCACTTCCGTGGAAGTTGTCCTCCCCCCTCCCGCCCCGTAGTCTTCTGGGACACGTAACAGGTCCCAGAAGACTACAGGGGCCATTCACAAAGAGCAGCCCCTCTCACGCATGTACAGTGGGCATCCTGATGTGAAGCCAGGTGCCCACACTAAAGATGCTGACACCAGGGAGAGAAGACGTCCGGTGAAACCAGAGATGGTGAGGACACTGCTGGACCGAGGGACAGGTAAATGGCTGAATTTTAAAAGTCAGCAGCTACAGTTTTTGTAGCTGCTTATTTTTTTTCAGGTGGAACTCCGCTTTAATTGAATAAGCTGAAGTTAGAAGCTGATTGGCTACCATGCACAGCTGCACCAGATTTTGCACTCTCCAGTTTTAGTAAATGAACCCCACTGTGTTGAAGCACTCAGCTCTTTAAGAACTGCGGTACTGTCAAGCTGAGTGGTCTTTGCCTGACAGTAGAACTATAGTTCCAACCTGACATGCTAAAAAAAGAGGCAGTACTGCAGAAGCATGTGATTAGGTAAGGAAAACCAATGACCACCAATGAAAGAGTGGGTGAGGGGGTCAATTATCACTACCACTGACAACATATGAAAGGAGCAGTTGGGAGGAGGATTGTTACTGCCACTGACTTCCAATGAAAGGGGGTGGGGAGTTCATTTTCATGGCCACTGACCACCAATACGAAAGGGAGTTAATTATTACTGTCACTGCCCACCAATGAAAGGGGGAGGGTGGTGAGCTAATAATTACAGCCACTGGCCACCAATGAAAGGGGGCCTTTAATATAACTGCCACTGACCACCAATACTGGGACTTATTTTTGCTCTCTCTGACCCTAAGGAGTTACTATTACTGTATGTCACTGACACAGTGAGGCCTATTTTACTCCCACTTTCCCTTCACCCCAAAGCCTTTTTTGTCTAAAAACAATGCAAGAGGGTAAGGTGCCAAACACAATGAAGTGACATCCAATTTAATAAACATGCCCAGTTTTTGAATTAGAAAAAAATGTATCAGCTGCACTAAATCTTGGCTTCTCTTGCAGTATTTATTCGTTTTCAACAAAACGACTGCATATAGCAATGTCTCCACCTGGGAACCAAACGTCTCCGACACGTTTCACCACTTCTGGTTTGCGCACAAGGATATAGGAAAGTCATCTCCCTTATCCTTGTGAGCAAGCCAAGAGTGGTGAAATGCGTCAAAGATTGTCCACGTGCAGGACAGGGGAAGTCTTGAGTGGAGCTATGGATTTGGGTATGACCACTTTCTGGCCATGCCCACTATCAGTAGGCATTTTGTTCTGATCCTTCTCAAGGTGTCCCTTCTATTTACTTTCAAATAATAGCAGTTATGTCCAGTGGTGTATTTGGGTTTTGTGCTGCCCTAGGCAACACAAAAATCGTCTGCCCCAATGGACACCGACCAACAACACCCCTATCCCCCACCTGTGAGAGCCTTTCACTACTCCCCCCCCGGCGATAGAGAGAAAGACACCCATCTTCACATCGCTGGACATCCGCGGGAATGAGAGTCAGGCTCTCATACACCATCAAGCAGCCCGCAGCCTCTCTCAGATCCCACCTGGTTCCCATGGGGAGCATGTCCCTTCTTCCATCTCTTCTTCTGGGGAGAGGTGCTGCCCCCCTGAAAAATTCCACCCTAGGCAAGTGCCTTGTTCGCCTTGTGGTAAATACGCCCCTGGTTATGTTGACATAGTGATTGGATGATTAGAAACCAATCTGTTTGGTTCCAGGTGTTCAATGGGAATACAGTCTGTTTGAAAGCTCTTAAAAGGATTACAATTTTAACCCTGACTCCCAACATTAACTTAAAGTAAACATGTAGCCAGAGTATACATATTAAAGTATATATTTTTAACAAACCAATCACTGACCACAGTAGCTGCAGGCACTATGGAGCAATTTATCCTCATAACCAAAGCACTGTGGTTGGATTACAGCTTTATCTTACACTTCTCCCTATCACACTTGGCAGCCTTCCACCCTTCTCATATAAAACTCATACTGCAAAACTGCCCTTTAACCTAAAACCTCCCCTGTCAATGTGAGTGCAGGGTGTCAAGTGCCAGTCCCCTGAGGGGGTTTTACCACAGTACCCTGCATCAACTGTGTAAGGGCTTATGTACACGGGGTGTTTGGAAAACTCTTCTGAACAATGGAAACTGACTGCTGGAAAACGTAGGTTACAAAACGTCAGTTTAGCCACGTTTGCATACCGCGTTTATGTGCATTTAGCTATACAAACTGCACTTGTCCTTTAAAATACCATTCTTTTTCTTTTTTTTTATTAAATAACTGCTTATACACCCCTTGTTCCATCTTTTCACTAGTACGATCATTCTTGGTAATTGCCAATTATGTAGATCCTGGAAAAACATCTAATTATGTAATAATTTGCTATGGATGGCATGTAAGATTAAATCCTTTGCTCTAACGATGGTAATCCCCATCTGGTGGCACAATGTGGTTTCTGAGCTGATCCTAGCTACTGTTAATCTTATAGAGCAATTACTGGGTAGTTGTCTCAGTACTGTTCATCAGAGTGTCAAAACATTTTTTTTTACAATGGGCACCAGTAGGCAAACAGAAATCCCTAAAAATCCTCTAAATCAGTCTTTTTTAACCCTTTTTTTTATCATGGAGGAACTCTTGGAAAAAGGTTTCCAGTCTCAGGGAAGCCCTACTGAAAAGTATTATATCTACAGCTCATGGCACAGTGATGTGACCAGTAGGTTGTAGAGAGTTTTAATTAATAAAGATATTATTTAAAGAATAAAGAAATGAATAAGTTTGGCCAGAAAAAAACACAAAGAGTGGAAATTGTAGTGATTCCTGACATTGGTGGTCTGTATAGGCAAGGGATCAGTCTACAAATGTTCTCTTCAGGAACCCTCTCTGAGAAAGGTGGCTCTGATTTTTGGAAAGCTGCAGATCACACAAACATGTGAGAGATCCTTGCCCCTTTAGCTGGCCATAGATGGATCGAAATTCGGCCAGTTCAGCAGGGATTGGCCAAATTTTGATCCATATGTGGCATCTACAGACTTTGACTTCTGTTCAAACACCTGGTAAAAAAAAAAGCACTTGATCAGCAGCTGCAGCCAATGGCCGCAGTGCTGATCTGTGTATTCTTACTGTGAGGGAGTCTCCCTGCTGTCAAAATATAATATCACAGTGGGGTGGATTCTTCCATCCACCTCGAATGTCTGGGTTGGGGAATTGGTTCCATTTTTTTTTTTTGTTCAGCCTGCTTGCTGCATGAAAAAAACAGAATGATGTGTGGCCAGCTTTACACTCTTAATCCAGATAGGGTGACTTTATTTATGAGCTTCAAAGTAAAGACCCTGCCAGTTTGAAAGAGGCCATACTCCCAGAAGGGTGTCATAAATGGTTTATTGAATTCCCCTATATGTAGGTAAACAGGTGCAAACATGATTTTACTCATGAACAAGACCTTCTTGGCTGTATTTCAGTCCTTATTATGAGAAATCTTACTGTATATACAGTATTTTAAATATAAATTGTTACGTACAGTATGCAAAACTCTGACAGTACAGTATACAAAATCGTAGACCCTTGGGGCAGATTTAGTAATACTAGTGCAGCAGTGTGAAGAAAAAAAAATCAGCTTCCAGGTTTCAATGACAAAGCTTAATTGAAAAAACTGGAATTAGAAACTGAGCGGTTACTATGTACAGATGTACAAGATTCTGTATGCACCAGTTTTAGTAAATCTCTCCCTATATACAGTACGTCTGTTATGAAAAAATGAATAGGCTAACGATATGCTTCTTGTAGAATCACGCCCATTTTAAATGAATGCCCCACATCTAAAAATGGGCTCTTCTCCATCTACACCTCCTCCCTTGGTCACTTGATAAACTTCCATGGCTTTAAGTACCATCTCTATGCTGATGACACACAAATCTATCGTTCTACCCCTCACCTCACCCCCTCAGTCTCCTCTCATATTACTGACCTACTAAGTGACATATCGGCATGGATGTCACTCCACTTCCTCAAACTCAATATTTCCAAAACTGAGCTCTTAGTATTGCCCCCAGCCCATGCCCCCTCCCCTGACTTCTCCATCAAGATCAATAATACAACCATCAGTCCCTCCCCTCATGCCAGGGTACTAGGTGTAATCCTAGACTCCCATCTGTCCTTTCAGTCCCAAATCCAATCACTGTCCAAATCACCTCCGCAACATCTCCAAGATACGCCCGTTCCTAACCTCGGAAACCACTAAGCAACTTATTCACTCCCTGGTTATCTCTTGCATTGACTATTGTAACTCCCTCCTCATTGGCCTACCTCATCACAGGCTATCCCCTCTTCAGTCTATCATGAATGCTGCTGCCAGAATCATCCACCTTACTTATCGTTCTGTATCTGCCGCCCCTCTCTGCCAATCCCTCCACTGGCTTCCCATTGCCCAACGGATAAAATTCAAAACATTAACAATAACATAAAAAGCCATTGATAACTGTCCCAAATTACATCACCGATCTTGCCTCTAAATATCACCCAAACCGTACTCTCTGTTCCTCGCAAGACCTCCTACTCTCTAGCTCCCTTGTCTCCTCCTCCCATGCCTATATCCAGGACTTCTCCAGAGCTTCCCTCATCCTCTGGAACTCTCTACCACAATTTATCAGACTATCGCCTACTCTGCTCACTTTTAGGCGAACTCTGAAAACCTATCTCTTCAGGGAAGCCTATCCTGCCTGGAATCCTGGAATCTTCTACTCTTCCTACTAGTCCATCCCCCACAGTTACTACCTTTTGTACCACTAGCCCCTCCCTCCTAGATTGTAAGCTCCAAGGAACAGGGCCCTCAAATCCCTCTTGTATTGAACTGTATTGTTGCTGTATTGTCTCCCGTTATATTGTAAAGCGCTGAGCAAACTGTTGGCGCTATATAAATCCTGTATAATAATAATAGCTACTAATAAATAAAGTACACTATATTGCTCAAAGAATTGGGCCCGCCTTCCAAATCATTGTATTCAGGTGTTCCAATCACCTCCATGGCCAAAGGTGTATACAATCAAGCACCTAGCCATGCAGACTGCTTCTACAAACATTTGTGAAAGAATGGGTCGCTCTCAGGAGCTCAGTGACTCCAAGCATGGTACTGTGATAGGTTGCCACATGTGCAATAAGTCCATATATGACATTTCCTGGCTACTAAATATTCCGCTGTCACCTGTTAGTGGTATTATAACAAAGTGGAAGCAACTGGAAACAACAGAAACTCAGCCACCAAGTGGTAGGCCACGTAAAATGATAGATAAAATGCTGAAGCGCACAGTGCACAGAAGTCGTCAACTGTCTGCAGAGTCAATAGCTATAGACCCCTAACTTTATGTGGCCTTCAGATTAGCACAACGGTGCATAGAGAGCTTCATGGAATGGGTTTCCATGGCCGAGCAGCTGCATCCAAGCCTTACATCAGCAAGTGCAATGCAAAGTGTCAGATGCAGTGGTGTAAAGCACGCCACCACTGGACTCTAGAACAATGGAGACATGTTCTCTGGAGTGATGAATCACGCTTCTCTGGCAATCTGATGGACGTGTCTGGGTTTGGCATTTGCCAGGAGAACGGTACTTGCCTGACTGCACTGTGCCAAGTGTAAAGTTTAAACGAACGAAACCAGCGCTCCAGTCTTCATACAACCAAGGAGATGCCAAAATGCCAACCAAAGAGGTGCTGCCCTTCTAAGATTGGGAAATCTGACCATTAGTGGAAAAGAACAGACAAGGGCATACTCTCATCGTGCAGTACTGTGGTAGAACACGTGTTTATTGAATAAAAAGAGGATATATACTCACAAACCAACGTGATTAAAAGCAGTATAAGTGGTCCACAAAGACAGTCACAATACATCTATGTCTAATGATGCGGATAAGCTGACAAGTCTAGCTCTGAGGAAGGGGGTTCAGCTCCCGAAACGAGGCAGCTTATCCGCATCATTAGACACAGATGTATTGTGACTGTCTTTGTGGACCACTTATACTGCTTTTAGTCAAGTGTAAAGTTTGGTGGAGAGGGGATTATGGTGGGGGGTTGTTTTTCAGGGGTTGGGCTTGGCCCCCTAGTTCCAGTAAAGGGAACTCTTAAGGTGTCAGCATGCCAAGACGTTTTGGACAATTTCATGCTCCTAACTTTGTGAGAACAGTTTGGGGATGGCCCCTTCCTGGTCCAACATGACTACGCACCAGCGCACAAAGCAAGGTCCATAAAGACATGGATGAGTGAGTTTGGGATGTAGAAATTTGACTGGGCTGCACAGAGTCCTGACTTCAACCCAATAGAACACCTTTGGAATGAATTAGAGCAAACATTACAAGACAGGCCTTCTCATCCGACATCAGTTCCTGACCTCACAAATGCACTTATGGAAGAATGATCAAACCTTCCCATAGACACCCTCCTAAACCTTGTGGACGGCCTTCCCAGAAGAGTTGAAGCTGTTATAGCCAACTCAATAACAGGGTGGGACAACTCAATATGGAACCCTACGGGCTAAGACTGGGATGCCCTTAAAGTTCATGTTCATGTAAAAGCAGGCAGACCAATACTTTAGGCAATATAGTGTATATGCTTCTCCTACAATGGCATGCTGGACACACAGCAAAAAAAGGTGTCCCTGCAAACGTTTTTGAAATGTTGACAACTATGTACACCCAGCCGTCTAAAAAGAACAGGCTGCGCACGGAAAGCAATGGGCTGACAGCAAGAGATCTCCCCTGCATTCTGCATGTACCACCTGGTGATTGATGATGATGCTGCATGCAACCTGCTGACCCATTACATAGCATGCATCCTCCTTACCCTACATATGACATGCATCTTCCTTTCCCTGCTCCACCAGCCCTTTCCCATTATATGACATGCACTCTACTTTTCTTGTTCCACCAACCCTTACTCTTTACATGAAATATACTTCCCTTTCCCTTCACCACCAGCATTTACACTTTAAATACCATGCATCCTCCTGTCCCATTACACAACATGCATCCTCCTTACCTGTTACATGACATGCCCCCACTGTTCCTTTCTCTACCAGCTTTAATGGTAATTAAGTACTTGCTTAATGGGTATTTCCACCCCCTTCCTGCCCAGGCCAAGTTTCAGCTTTCAGCGCTGTCACACTTTGAATGACAATTGCGCGGTTACAACACTGTACCCAAATTAAATTTTTATAATTTTTTTGAGACAGATAGAGCTTTCTTTTGGTGGTATTTGATCATCACTAGGGTCTTTATTTTTTTCTAAACAACAAAAAACACAAAAAATCCTAATTTCTGTTAGAAAGTTTTGCAAATAAGTAATTTTTGTTTTTCACTGATGTGCACTGATGAGGCTGCACTGATGGGCACTGATAGGTTGCACTGATGGGCAGTGATGATGCGGCACTGATGAGGCTGCACTGATAGGCGGCATTGATGAGCACTGATAGGCTGCACTGATGGGCAGGGCCGGAATACCATAGGGGTAATTGGAGCTGCAGCCCCCGGCATCTGAGATCGCACCCGTCTTGAAGGGGTTGGAGGGAGGAAAGCTCTCAGGGAGCCGAGCTTGTCCGGAGATGAGCTCAGCTAGCAGTACTTCATAGATTAACTTGCAGTTGCCTCTATGTTAAATATGCTGAGTTACTGCAGTTTAGCATAGAAGTGCTGTTAGCTGACCAATGAGAAGATATCATCTCTTTTTTCATGTAGCACTGGGAGAAGCTGTGCTCATCAAGGATTGTCACTGTCCTCTGTAGTGTCTCTTCCCAACCCCCTGTACTTTGTCCTCCTCACTCCCTGCACTGTGCTCTGCAATGCCTTGACCCCATTTACTGTACCATGCTTACTCCATGTAATTTGGCCTCCTGACTGTACTGTGTCATCTTGACCTTCTGTCCTCTTGTCTCTCTCCATTGTGCTGCTGACTCCTGTCCTCTGTCCTGCTGACCCCTCTCCACTGTCCTGCTGACATCCAGTCCTCTACCCTACTGATCCCTGTACACTGTCCTACTGATCCCTGTACACTGTCCTACATGCTAATTACCTCTGTATGCTGCCCTACATCCCACTGACCTCTGTACATTGCCCTACATGCTACTGACCTCTGTACGCTGCCCTACATGCTACTGACCTCTGTATGCTGCCCTACATCCCACTGACCTCTGTACATTGCCCTACATGCTACTGACCTCTGTACGCTGCCCTACATGCTACTGACCTCTGTATGCTGCCCTACATCCCACTGACCTCTGTACATTGCCCTACATGCTACTGACCTCTGTACGTTGCCCTATATGCTACCTACCTCTGGACGTCGTCTTCCATACTACTGACCTCTGTATGCTGCCCTACAGTGTATTATTGTGGTGAAGGGCAATTTCTATGATCTGTGCACATCTTTACCTGTTAGTAATAGTGTGAGGTCACATGTGGCCAGACTGACCATCTAACTACATAGTCCAGAGAGTGCATCAGACCGGGAGTGTCATGATCCGCCTGGCGGCGTCTCTATCGGTCCACAGCACGGATTTCCTCAGGGCGCGGGGTCTAAGTCCCAATCTGCTTATTCACCAGGGCCCTGATGGTGGGGATGGACTTGGAGCAGACTGAGACCAGGTCGCGACCCCTGATTACGTCCGACAATGGTAGAGTGCACCGTCAGAGGAGTGCGGGGTAAGGAGTCTGCTGTGAAGAGGCTGGCAGACCTGGTAACCAGAAACAATCCCTGTGGGATGGATGGATGGATCATCTGGGTGGCTGGAAGCTTAGTCAGGCGGGCTAGGTCAGCAACGTGCGGGCAGCGAGGTACTGGAGGAGAAGGCAGAGAGTGGTCGAGGTCACAAGCCGGATTCAGTAACTAGCGGACAGCGCGGTACAAAGGGGTCAGGCAGAAGGATGGTCAGCCAAGCCAAGGGTTAAGCAGGATACAATCAGCAGGGTCAGGTACAAAGCAGAGGTCGGCAATGGAGTAACACAGGATCAGATATCAGGAACAGAGCACAAAAGACCAAACGGCAATTTCACATACCTCTATTCCTGTTTAAATAGCCCGCCCTGCGCTGTCATTGGTGCCAGGCGCGCGTTCACGATTGCGAGTACACATGTGCAGCCATCGTGATCGCCCGGGTCCCGCTGCCCACTGATCAGAACACATCGGTGTCCTGCGCATGCGCCGCCCGGCGCATCGCGTCAGAGACACCGATCCCTGACAGGGAGTCTGAGACTGCTGGGTCCCCCACTGCAGCATGCAGAAATGTGAATACATCTTCCGTGTCTTCACAAAAGAACTACAGAAGGATTTACAAGACTGGTGGCTGAGGGGAGAAAGGGCATAACAGCCACCGGTCTTGTATACAGGATATAAGAGGGACAGAGGGCTGTTCATTGAACAAATGCAATGCTGGACTCAAAAACCAAGAACAAGTCACATACACTACACAGGTATGATTTAACCAGCATTTACACCATTATTCTAAGCATGCGAGAGACCCACTACCAAATGAACACCTGCCCTGGCACGTCATGGCACCCCAAGAAATAACAGAATCCAAATGCAGTATTCTTGCACTGTCAACACCTCCACTTTTATTATCACACAACACACAGTAGAATATATCTTATGGTCATCACAATCTGCTTAATAACACACGCCAATAATAATGTGAGCATTACACCATGAAATAGACACATCTTTTGTCAGCATCACAGCATAGAATTAATACATTACCAAATATACGGGAAGATGGGAAGGAACAGACCCCATCGGAACCATAATGCACAGGGTTTCTCGGAGAAGTCTTAAACATGACCAATTCGATGAGCCCATATAGCCTTGGCAAAAATCCCAGCGTCAGAGCGTCCCCTTTTGCATAGGAAGGCTTCCAATTTGACCACGTTCAGGCCTCTCATTATATACCCTGTTAAATTCTTCTGGCAACTTTCCAGAAATGGGTAGGCGCCATGCCCACCTCAGGAGGAGTTAGCAGAAAGGTTCCATTAGTCACACCTAGCCACTTTACCAGCAAACAACATCTTATCTCGTAATATCACACTTTTGCCACAAATCAGCTTCTTCAGACTCACAAACATTTCTTATCTGCTTTAAACAGTCTAATGTCTTGTGACTCTGTTCCTTTAGCCTAGAGAAAATTACATTATTAATTATTATTAATGCCTATAAATGACATTTATAGGCATTACAACAAAGAAGGCTGGATATCTGACAGGCAAGAGAACTATGCATTATTTAAAGGTACAGAAGCATCTGTATATAGATGCAATAACATTTCTGCCCAGGGTTCAGCTTTAAATCAACAAGTTTAGTAGCCGAACTGTACTCTCTCAGTTAACATTGACTATTTTTAATCCTTGTGCTGGTTGCATTGGTAAATAGGTAGGAAGGTATATTATATTTACTTGATCTGTAGTAGCAAAATTGGGAACATCAAGTAAAGTCCGGACACAAACTTGAAGAAAACAAACCTTTTATTAATCAGCACTGAGTGACCTAGCAAGGACTCATGTCAGCAAGCTAAGTGCCTTGAAAAGCATCTCACAGGGTATACATATCAGCAATTACATCACAATGCATATATTTCCTCTTTCACTTTCTGTACATTCAAAAGACTTTCTAAACAGTGCAGAATGTGGCCTTGCTAGATAATTTATCTTCAGCTAAAAATAAAAGTACCAGCTACAGACTGGAACACATTATTTCACAGGAAATGAGGGAGGGGGGAAGTGAGATGATGACCTTTTGAACAGAGGCTGTTAGAAATGTAAAAGTTTAAAGGGGAACTTTGCAATATTTGGGTGCTGCCACAGTTCCAAATCTTTTTTTTTTAACATTTCTTCATTTGCACCCTGGTTTCTGGCCTAGGCTAAAATGATGTCATACATCCCACAGGGGCGTGGAAATTTTTGAAAACTACTTGTCCGGGGACTAAACCGGGGCCCCAATTTAATTGTCCCTCATGACAATCTACTTGTCCAGATAAATAAAATAAATATATTTTAACCAAAACTGTATTTAAATCGGAGGTGCTTTTAGGAATGTCTGGGGCTTTTAAAAACAAAAGGGGCTTTATGGTGACTTAAACATTTATTATTTTTACCATTGCGCTGTTTATCTCCTCCTCCCTGCCTCTCTCCAGCACTGCACCCGGGGACTAGCAGGGAGGGGAGAGACCGTTCATTGTAAGAAGCAGCAATTGGCTGCTCCTCTGGAAAGGGTGGGTCAGGGCTTATCCTTTATCCCTTTCGCTGCTACAGCCGTTTTTGCACAAGTTTAAAAAATAATTTTAGGCCTGAAGATTACATAAAACCCCTAACATTATATATTTTCTGAAAGCAGAAACCCTAGAGAGTAAAATAGTGGTAATTCCAATTTTTTATATTGCATGATATTACTGCAACATTTCAGTAAAAAATACATGTTAATTTTAGGGCACAAAAAAGCAATAAATTGCCTTATTTTTTTGTAAAATATAAAAAATGAGGTTGCATTGAGTAAATAGATATCCAACATGTCAAACCTTAAATTTGTGTGTGCTCTTGAAATGGCGACGTACTTCAGTACCCTATATTTTCTAGAGGTCGACACTTTTAAATCCCCTTATAGGTCATCAGTTTAGCATTGCAGAGGATGTCTGGTGCTAGAATTATTGCTCTCATTCTGGCGTGCGTGGTGATATGTGACATGTGTATCGCAATCAATGTTTTCATGCGTAGGCGTCCCAGCATGTACTTTTTACGTTTCAATTTTTTTTGGTGGGGGGATGGTATGAGCTTGGGTGTAACTTTTAATTTTTATAATTAAAAAAAAAACCTTTTTTTTTTCATCACAAAGGGGACAAATGATTTTTTAGCTACAGGTTCTCTTTAAAGAGGCATCCAGGGTCTAAAAGACCCTGCATGTCTCCCCTGTGCTCCACTGAAGTAATGAGGTGCACATCACAGTGCAGTACATTCTTTCCCAGCTTCCACGGCTGGGAATCTCTCAACAGGGACCCGGAAGTGACATCATAACGTCACTTCTGGGTCAGGGCAAGAAGGGGAGTGAATGTATCCGCTCCCTCCCCTCTAGCTGACGGTGGTGAGCCAGTCCAGGGCCCGCAGATAGGCAAGCAGAGTCCGGGAAACCTCACGGGGGGGAGAGGCTGGCACTGTATGGAAGCAATTGGGAGGCAGCGCTGCCGCCCGAATGCTTCCACCTGGCAGGTGAGCCCGCTGCTTGCCTGCAGCATTGCTAAGAATGGAAAAAAACTACCAGCCCGACGCCCGGAACTACGTGTCCCAGGAGTCAGGTGATAGGAATCGAACATCCCTGCATCCCAGGAGTTTTCATGGGCATTTTTTTCTTTCATCTGGAGGAGAGGAGTAGGGGCTTTCTCAGCAAAGTACACTATTCAGGCTGTATGCAGGAGCTAAGGGCAGATGGCTTCCAGGAAATAAACGCTACATAAATTATCTGCCCTTACTCCAGATGGCCATGGCCAGAAATGCTACGGTGCTTTTCAAAGTGAATTCTCAACAAAATAAAACATGGAGACATGGATGGATGGGTCTCCTCTGAATATTAAACATTAATGAAATAGCGTTTTCAGTATGTGGTGCTCAGATACAGTTAACCTCTGCTTCCTACTCTGGAATCATGGAAGACAGCACAACTTCTTAGGTCATCTGATACAAAGCCAGGACTGTTCCTGTTCAACCCACCAATTTAATGGTTTCCCAAAACAGCTACGTTCATGGAATGCCTAGAATGATAATGGTTACAGTTACTAACGTGCTTATGTTAGCCATCAAATGGCTTGTGTCATAACTGAACACTTGTGAAGCAACTGGAGATCAAACAGAGGCCAAGATGGCAGCTACTGTAAAGGATAGAAAGGTTTTGTTCCACTTTAAGTACAAAATGGAGGAGATTCTAAAACTGGAGCACTCAGAATTTGGTGCAGCTGTGCATGGTAGCCAATCGGCTTCTAACTTCAGCTTGTTCAATTAAGCTTTGGCAATAACACCTGGAAGAATATTGGTTTCTAAGCAGAGCTGCACCAGATTTTGCACTCTCCAGTATTAGTAAAGGTCTCTCTTTCGTCCTAGAAACACAAGCTATGCAACACTCTTCCTTTGTACAAGATGGTCTTAGCCTGTGTAGCACCTGGGGCTTGGGGGACCCTTCCCTTGGAGAACCAGATCCACCCCTGCAGGATCAGTTGCTGAATAATTGCAGAAGATCACTGACCAGTGATATAACACCACCATCTTGATCTGGCCCATAATTACTTTCACAGAGAAATTTAAATGCTGAATATGTCACGTGGCCAGGATCCATGATACTTTTAACATGCGTTTGTGAAATAAAAAATCATTTTTATAATTTAATCAGTTTTAATTAGCAAAAAGAGGACACCAATAAAGTAAGTTTTCATACGCCCTACTGCACCATGGGAGCTTGTTTTTTTTTCTTGATTCAGTTGCTATGAATATAACTGTTACTGTAGTGTTAATTACAGTACAAAATGTTCTCAGCACTAATGCACATACAATGATAAGCATTCAATAAATATATGTTTTTTTATACCAAACAAAGGTAAAAAGTCACCCAAGTAAAAAAAAGACAAACAATTACACTTTATACACACATCAGCCTCTTTATTAGGTACACCAATTCAATTGCTTGGTATCACAAATTGCAAATCAGCCAATCACATGGCAGTAACTCAATGCATTTAGGCATCTAGACGTGGTGAAGACGACTTGCTGAAGTTCAAACCGAGCATCAGAATGGGGTAAGAAAGGGGATTTAGGTGACTTTGAACGTGGCATGGTTGTTGGTGCCATATGGGCTGGTCTGAGTATTTAAAAAACTGCTGATCTACTGGGATGTTCACACACAACCATCTCTAGGGTTTACAGAGAATGGTCCGAAAAATAGAAAATATCCAGTGAGCGGCAGTTGTGTCAATGAAAATGCCTTGTTGATGTCAGAGGTCAGAGGAGAATGGGCAGACTGGTTCAAGATGATAGAAAGACAACAGTGACTCTAATAACCACTCAATACAACCAAGGTATGCAGAATACCATCTGTGAATGCACAAGAGGTCAAACCTTGAAGCAGATGGGCTACATCAGCAGAAGGCCACACCAGGTACCAGTGTATCCATTTTCTGATGGCTACTTCCAGCAGGATAATGCACCATGTCACAAACCTCAAATCATTTCAAACAGGTTTCTTGAACATGATAATGAGTTCACTGGACTCCAATGGCCTCACAGCCACCTGATGTCAATCCAATAGAGCACCTTTGGGATGTGGTGGAATGGGAGATTCGCATCATGGATGTGCAGCCAACAAATCTGCAGCAACTGCATGATGCTACCATATCAATATGGTCCAAAATTTCTGAAAAAATCTTCCAACACCTTGTTGAATCTATGCCATGAAAAAGTAAGGCAGTTCTGAAGGCAAAAGGGGGTACAACCCGATACTAGCAAGGTGTACCTAATAAAGTGACCAGTAGGTGTATAGTGATATACACTATATTGTCAAAAATATTGGCACATGAACTTTAATGGCATCCCAATCTTTGTAGGGTTCAATATTGAGTTGGCCTACTTTTGGCACCTATAACAGCTTCAACTCTTCTGGGAAGGCTGTCCACAAGGTTTAGGAGTGTGTCTATGGGAATGTTTGACCATTCTTCCAGAAGCACATTTGTGAGGTCAGGCACTGATGTCGGACAAGGCCTGGCTCACAGTCTCCACTCTAGTTCATCCTAAAGGTGTTCTACTGGGTTGAGGTCAGGACCAGTCAAGTTCCTCCACCCCAAACTCATTCATCCATGTCTTTATGGACCTTGCTTTATGCGCCGATGTGCAGACATGTTGGAACAGGAAGGGGCCATCCCCAAACTGTTCCCACAAAGTTTCGAGCATGAAAAAATGTCTTGGTATGCCGATGCCTAAAGAGTTCCCTTCACTGAAACTAAGGGGCCAAGCCCAACCCCTGAAGAACAACCCCACACCATAATCCCCCCATTTATCAAACTTTACACTTGGCACAGTGAAATCACACAAGTACCGTTCTCCTGGCAACCGCCAAACCCAGACAAGCCCATCAGATTGCAAGACACAGAAGCGTGATTCATCACTCCAGAGAACACATCTCCACTGCTCTAGAGTCCAGTGGCAGCGTGCTTTACACCACTGCATCTGACGCTTTGCATTGCACTTGGTGATGTAAGGCTTGGAGGCAGCTGCTCAGCCATGGAAACCCATTCCATGAAGAATCATGGGAACCTATCATGGTACCACGCTTGAATTCACTGAGCTCCTGAGAGGAACACCTGAATCCAATGATATGGAGGGATGTCCCAATACTTTTAGCAATATAGTGTATATATGTATCATGCAATTCAGAAGTTAATTAACGTATAACTAAAGGCAAATGTTTTGGATAGAGTGGAGAGGGATTAGGACTCCTGTCATATTTTATTGGTGTCAGTGTCCCCATTGGGGAGGATCACCCTCTATATTTGCCCTGTTTAGCTGGAAAAACTTCCAATAGGGACACTAGTAATGGTGAACCTGTAAATAACCAGGGATTCCCCTCACTTTGGAGGTATTTCCTCTGACTTTCTGTTCTGGCCATGGGACAAGAAGGGAAGGGAAATTTTGCCAAATGGGACACACAGGGCAGATTTACAAAGAGTAAACTATCCCCCAGCCAAATGTATATCCACACTTATAAATGACACACAGGGTTTAGAAAGGTTTGACAATTGATTATATCGTGTCTGGTTCCTACCAAAATGGACGGCGCTGTGAGCACCCCACCAGCTAATACTCCAGCTCACTATTGTATAGAATTATTTATATGCACAAGGATGTCTAATTATTAAATAGCTTTTTGCTATAGTTGAGTTTATTGTATTTTAATTAATATTTACAAGTTTAGTTTTACATTTTGTTATTACTGGGGTATACAATCTTTAACATCTACAGGGGTGCTTTAATGCCACCCAGACAGAACAGTATACTTGGCTTCCTAATAAATCCCAGCAGTGCGTTCATGCTATTTCACTGTATTAAAAAAAACAGCTGACTCTATAGGAGCTAAAGAGAGGGGTGTGTGGCACTTTTCTGACCCTATACCTGTGTCTGTGATGTTGATAGAACAGAATAGCAGGAGATCACATTACCAAGGCTTCTCAGGCTATTCACAGAATAGTGCTAAAATGACACATCAGAAGCAGTGGAGTGCAGATCTGAGTTCACCATCTACTCGCTGCAAGTGGTGAATATGAAATATTTAATTACCTAACAAGAAATGTTTAAAGTCAAGTAGTGTCCATAATGTCACCCCCCATCCTAGGTCCAACCCTGGAGTGTAGACATGGTACAATGCTGCAGTGGAGGAGTGGAAAGGAAGCAAGGCTTGGCAATTATAAAAGCATGGGAAATAGTGGACTGTCTACAGACACTGTCACTTTGATTAGCCATAAAGGCCTTTTTATGTGCCCCTTTGGTTTCATTTTATTATTAACGTGATTTTAAAGGCTTAAATAAAAAAAAAAAAAAACATGTCTATACTTACCTGCGGAGTGCAGTGGTTTTGCATAGAGCCGGGCTGCTCTATGCAAAACCACTGCACACGGCAGGTAAGTATAGACATGTTTGTTTATTTTTTCCTCCTTTTCTCGGGTTCCAACAGGCTCTCCTGGCCCCTCCCTCCTGTCAGGTGCCCCCACAGCAAGCAGCTTGCTATAGGGGCACTCGAGCATGCGCACTCCCCAGCCTCTACTCTGTGTGTCCATTCACACAAGTTGCCGCAGCTCGGCCTTGCCCCCTCTTTCTTCTCATTGGTTCACTGGCTATGATAGACAGCAGTGGGAGCCAATGAGGGAGTCTTGGGATAGCCAAGACTCCAGTGCACATCGCTGGATCGAGAGGAGGCTTAGGTGAGTTTTAGTGGGTGCTGGGGGGGTGGCTGCTCACAGAAGTTTTTTTACCTTCATGCATATAATGCATGAAGGTAAAAAACCTTGAGCCGTTACAACCACTTTAAGGGCTTGACTTCACTGGGTGCATCAGTGGCTAGCATGGTTTCTCTAACTGACTTCCCTGACTTTGGAGCTAAGCTCCACCCAGAGATGGGTAAAGCTTTGTTCCAAAGTCAGGGACGTCAAGACCTTAGTGACAAAATAAAAACAGAAAAATTCCCTAAATACATTAGATCTTATTATACATCAGAGATCATTACATAAATTGTAATACTTGTCTATATACTGATTGTTTAGTCTAATGTGAAAAATAAATAAGATCTTCATCAAACATTTATTATTTTATATACAACAGGGCTGTAGACGTGTATAAGTACATCATTTTGTAGGTGCAGACTGTGGATGTCTTGAACCAAGAGCAAAAGAAAAAAAAAAACGAGTATATTTACATAATTTATATTTATAAAATGTCCACCACAGGTCTATGTACAGTAATATGTCATCTAGTCTTCTATTTAGTACATTCCTTACATTGACATAAATAAAATTTGTATCGGTTTTTCTTCCTCTAAGTCAGTGTGCCTCATCTCATTCTCTTTGGGTCACTTGGCATTTACTGTTGGTGACTGGCTGCCGATTTCCTCCAGGTAATGACTTGTAGTCGTGTCGTTGCTCCTCGTGCTGTTGACCGTAGATGGAAACCGCGAGCTGCGCCGGTTTCCCCTGTAAAATCCACAACGCATCATTCCTTTAAATGTCCTCCACATCTCCTCATCCTTGTATGAGTAAATAATGGGGTTAATGACAGAGTTCATCAGGGCGAGCAGAAGAAACCACCTTTTCACCTGCTGAAGTCCACATTGAGTGCAGTTGAGGCCATCCAACAGCAGAACCACCATGCCTGGAGTCCAACAAACGACAAATGCACCTGCAAGTACAAAGTCAGAGGTTTCATAGTCAATGAACACAAAGGACTATTACATGCTACAAACTGTCAGTTAACTTCATTTTGAACAAAACCCAACTCAAGAAAAATTGTTTAGATTTGAATAAGATAGGGAAGGGATGGAACCTGCTAGGTTGGAAGTCAACCTGGAGACCCATCATTTCTGCACTGCAGTTAGGTATGTTAATTTTTACATGACTGCATTGGTCCAGATTGGACCAATGTAAATGTGTATGTGCCATACCTGTAGGATACCTGTTGAAGCTGGAAAGCAACTGCTACTACAGTGATCTCCATTAGCTTCCTTGTCCCATGCTGAGCAACTGTCCTGCTGCATTGTGAACACAGAAGGTTGCACACTTAGCACTGGCACCATTCAGGGAAGACTGCATTTTCTCTGAATGGACCAGGTGGAGAGGTGAGCTGTTGACATCACAATCCCCACCTCATCCAATCAGAAAACGCATTGCAGGATGCAGACACTGGTCAGCCCTGGGCAGGTAGCCAGCAGTGCAAAGTACCACATGTCTGCATCTCAGGTCTGTAGTTCTGTTTTACACTCTCATGAGAAGGCTAAAACAGGAAACCAAGCAGATCTCTGGTTATGTCGCAAAATCAAACATTAAGAGCTCAGAGTGCTCAAGGTTTAAAAAGAAAGCACTATCTGGCCTTTAAAATACCTATTTTTTTTCAAGTAAATATAGTTTAAAACCCAATTGAACTTTTATATTAGTTTTTTGTTATGAAAAATTATGAAGAATTCAAATCATAGTCATGGAAATCAAACAACATTTTTCAGAGTTTTCATACAAAATTTTTGGTACTATTGAATGCTCTGCCAAACAATTTTTCAGAATTTCTTTTATGAATGCTTGAACAAAATTCTACTGATGGTTGGTCAGCTTTAGTCTGTGATCCCCCATACCCAAAAATATGGTTCATTTTCTTTGAGGAAGGTTGAGTATATGTTTCCACGTCCATTAATGTGAAACCTGTTGCTTTGCCCTGAGTGGACAAAGCATGTATATACACTATATTGCCAAAAGTATTGGTTGGCCTGCCTTTACACACACATGCACCTTAATGGCATCCCAGTCTTAGTCCGTAGGGTTAAATATTGAGTTGGCCCACCCTTTGCAGCTGTAATAGCTTCAACTCTTCTGGGAAGGATATCCATGAGGTTTAAGAGTGTGTCTATGGGAATGTTTGACCATTCTTCCAGAACCGCATTTGTGAGGTCAGGCACTGATGTCAGACAAGGCCTGGCTCGCAGTCTCTGCTCTAATTCATCCCAAAGGTGTTCTATCAGGTTGAGGTCAGGACTCTGTGCAGGCCAGTCAAGTTCCTCCACCCCAAACTCATTCATCCAGGTCTTAATGGACCTTGCTTTGTGCACTGGTGTGAAGTCATGTTGGAGCAGGAAGGGGCTATCCCCAAACTGTTCCCACAAAGTTGGGAGCATGAAATTGTCCAAAATGTATAGGTATGCTGATGCCTTAAGAGTTCCCTTCACTGGAACTAAGGGGCCAAGTCCAACCCCTGAAAAACAACCCCACACCATAATCCCCCTCCACCAAAAACTTTATACTTGGTATAGTAAAATCAGGCAAGTACCGTTCTCCTTGCAACTGCCAAATCCAGACATGTCTGTCAGATTACCAGACAGAGAAGTGTGATTTGTCACTCCATAGAACAATATCTCCACTGCTCTGGAGTCCAGTAGCGACCTGCTTTACACCACTGCATTTGACGCTTTGTATTGCACTTGGTGATGTAAGGCTTGGATGCAGCTACTCGGCCATGGAAACCCATTCCATGAAGCTCTCTATGCACTGTTGCACTAATCTGAAGACCACACCAAGTTTGGAGGTATTTAGCCATTGACTCTGCAGACAGTTGGAGACTTCTGGCAATGTGCGCTTCTGCATGTGCTGACCCCGCTCTGTCATTTTATGTGGCCTTCCACTTCGTGGTTGAGTTGCTGTTGTTCCAAGTTCCTTCCACTTTGTTATAATACCACTAACAGTTGGCCGTGGAATATTTAGTACCAAAGAAATTTCACGGATGGGCTTAGTGCACAGGTGGCAACCTATCACGGTACCACGCTTGAATTCACTGAGCTCCTGAGAGCGACCCATTCTTTCACAAATGTTTGTAGAAGCAGTCTGCATGTCTAGGTGCTTGATTGTATACACCTGTGGCCATGGAGGTTATTGGAACCCCTAAATTCAATGATTTGGAGGGATGTCCCAATACTTTTGGCAATATAGTGTGTTTTAACAAACCAAAGTCTTCTTTTTTAACTATTAAGATCAGCAAGGAACAAGTTAAGAGCTATTCCTAGATAGTCATTAGGTTCTCTTTTATGTTTGGAGGACAGTCACGCTGTTTCCAGCAACTGAAAAGCCTTTCATTGATCCATCTAATCAAGCCATCTCTCCTTTCATCTACACAGCAGTTTCAAAGCTGCTCACGAAAAGGGAGTTTTTCCAGTTTCAGGTCTTTTGTATAATTACTATGATGAAGAAAGGTGGAAAAGCTCTCTGCAAGTCCCAGCAGGAGCAAAGATAGAAGAGCAGGATGTGACAAAACATAAACACCCAGCCTACAACAGCTTACAGCCTACATAAACTCTCCAGACACTCAGAAACCAGAAGCCATTTGAAAATGCACATAATAAAGTCTGATAATCAGCATACCAACAGCAAACTTTTTGGTTGGCTAATTCAATGGAGCAGAGCAACTTTACCCAAAGTGGAATTCTCCATTTTGTGTGGAGAGAGAAACTTTCCACCACTAAGCAGGTTCCCACAGTAGGGAGATTTTCCCCCCGGCTGTGGTATGACCATGGCGAGCCGGGTTCAGTATTCCATCTAAGCTACTGCTGTCACTGCTCTGAGTGAGATTTCTGTATGTGTATATGGAGAATCCTCTACAGCTGCCTTTCTCAAGCTTTTTAACATGCAAGAACCCTTGAAATAGCTTTTAACAGCTCATGGTACAATAATGTGATGGTCAGTGAGAAGAATGTTCCTTATACTTGTGGTTATTGGGAACAATTCCCCTCTTACTGATAGCAAAAAAAAAAAATTTTGGTGTCAGCAGTTACTTATGAGGCAGAAATTTCTCATTGCTCAGGGAACCCCTTTGCAGCCTCTGGGGAAACTCTAGGCTTTCCAAAGATTATTAGTTGGATGGTCAGAGGGAAGTATGCTCTTTATATTTGTAGTCATTGGGAGAAATTCTCATCTCACAGATAGGTAAAAAGAATATGGTGATCATCAGTTACTTATCTGAGATGCAGGCATTGCTCATTGCCCAATGAACTTCTAGCAGTCTCTGGAGGATCCCTAGGGTTTCCACTGATTATAGTTGGATGGTCAGAGGGAAGAATGCTCCTTACATTTGTGGTTATTGGGAGGAATCCTCACCTTACAGATGGCTAAAACGATTGTTGTTGTCAGCAGTTATTTATCTAAGATGTAGAAATTGCCCAAGGAACCTCTAGCAGCCTCTGGAGGAACCTTCATTGAAAAAGGCTACTCTAGAGGGTGCTGGATCCAGAAAAGCGGTATAACATAACATCTGGTGAATACTCCATGAGAATACATAGAAAACTCACTTATCTGTGACAATAAAACTTGGCTAGAAAACACAACTTTCATGGCCAAGGTCAAAGAAAGCTGCAAAGATATCCTTCCATTATTTGAGTTTGTTCTTTAAAGCCTGAACAACATTGAAAGATTCTAACATCAAACAATAACCATTATACAACTGCACTGATGTTCTGATATGCAAATATACAGGCACATATTTTGACTTACTCTAACCACAAGCCACTACTGGTCCATCACCGTGATGAGCTACTACTCAAATAGTGAGGATCAGGAGATTAAAATAAAGAACTTCCTTTCTAAAGTTGGTGATTGCTCAGCAGGTACTCTGGGCAGCTGGAGGTGCCTGATGTTATCTTGTGATATTGGAGTTGCTTCAAAGTAAACCTGAATAGCTTCATCAAAGATTATATTTATATGGTCAGTCAGAAAGGGTCATAGAAAAACAGCAAATGGACCTAACAAAAAATCCAATCAATTCAACTCTGATGAATAATCTACTCTTCTTTTTCCCTTAGAGGTGGTTTGAAACAATCTTATCTGCGTGGCGTACATTAGTGCTGGATGATAGTGAGAAGCTTCCAACAGATTATTACCCAGCTAGATTGTCCCTGGTGAACTCATTAGGAGTACTAATCAACGGGCCTCTCTGCAGGTATAATATATACTGTACTATGTATAGTACATTTGCATTTTGGAAAAAATAAATACATTGAAAAAAAAAAAATTATATATATATATATACAGTGGGGATCGAAAGTTTGGGCACCCCAGCTAAAAATTTGTATTAATGTGCATAAAGAAGCCAAGGAAAGATGGAAAAATCTCCAAAAGGCATCAAATTACAGATTAGACATTCTTATAATATGTCAACAAAAGTTAGATTTTATTTCCATCATTTACACTTTCAAAATAACAGAAAACAAAAAAATGGCGTCTGCAAAAGTTTGGGCACCCTGCAGAGTTAATATCTTGTACTGCCCCCTTTGGCAAGTATCACGGCTTGTAAACGCTTTTTGTAGCCAGCCAAGAGTCTTTCAATTCTTGTTTGAGGTATCTTTGCCCATTCTTCCTTACAAAAGTCTTCCAGTTCTTTGAGATTTCTGGGCTGTCTGTCACGCACTGCTCTTTTAAGGTCTATCCATAGATTTTCAATTATGTTGAGGTCAGGAGATTGTGAAGGCCATGGCAAAACCTTCAGTTTACGCCTCTTGATGTAATCCCCTGTGGATTTCGAGGTGTGTTTAGGATCATTATCCATTTGTAGAAGCCATCCTCTCTTTAACTTCAGCTTTTTCACAGATGGCATCAAGTTACCATCCAAAATTTGCTGAAATTTTATTGAATCCATTTTTCCTTCTACTCGTGAGATGTTCCCTGTGCCACTGGCTGCAACACAACCCCAAAGCATGATTGATCCAACCCCATGCTTAACAGTTGGACAGAGGTTCTTTTCATTAAATTCTGTGCCCCTTCTTCTCCAAATGTACCTTTGCTCATTCCGGCCAAAAAGTTCAATTTTAACCTCATCGGTCCACAGAACTTGTTTCCAAAATGCATCAGGCTTGTCTATATGTTCATTTGCAAAGTTCAAACGATGATTTTTGTGGTGAGGACGTAGAAGAGGTTTTCTTCTGATGACTCTTCTATGAAGACCATATTTGTACAAGTATCTCTTTATAGTGGAATAGTGTACCACAACTCCAGTGTCTGCCAGATCTTTCTGGAGGGATCGTGCAGTCAAACGTGGGTTTTGAATTGTTTTTCTCACAATCCTGCGAGCTGTTCTGTCTGATATTTTTCTTGGTCTTCCAGATCTTGCTTTAACTTCCACTGTTCCTGATGACTGCCATTTCTTAATTACATTCCGAACAGAGGATATTGACATCTGAAAACGCTTTGCTATCTTCTTAAAGCCTTCTCCAGCTTTGTGAGCGTCAACTATTTTCAGTTTCAGTTTTCTAGACAACTGCTTAGAAGAACCCATGGTGCTGATTGTTGGGGCAAGGTCAGATGAGTCTCGGCATTTAAAACCTTTGAGATTGACATCACCTGGTCTTCCCAGACGATGATTGAGAACAATCCATGACACTGGCAGGTCTCAGCTTTGCAAAGGGGCAGTGCATGCTATAAATTCTGCAGGGTGCCCAAACTTTTGCAGACGCCATTTTTTTGTTTTCTGTTATTTTGAAAGTGTAAATGATGGAAATAAAATCTAACTTTTGTTGACATATTATAAGAATGTCTAATCTGTAATTTGATGCCTTTTGGAGATTTTTCCATCTTTCCTTGGCTTCTTTATGCACATTAATACAAATTTTTAGCTGGGGTGCCCAAACTTTCGATCCCCACTGTATATATATATATATATATAATATTGAATGATGACATCATGCAGTCTTCTATCCATCCAGAAGGCAGCACTCTAGTCATTGTTCCATGTGTGAGGCAATGTATCCCTCTCAAGACCGTAGTGCAGCCTCCATTATGAAATGGCCCATGCTGAGATTTTAATGAAACAAATGGAGCCTCTATGCAAGCATAGTTTACTGTGCTGTCACCTTAGCTAGCCCATGGTGATTTGGGAATCCTTAATCAGGTATTAATGTTATTTGTAGACTATAACACAAACTATATCTAAATCAAAACTTTTTTATTTTATTTTGGATGGAATAAGGAAGGGTTACATTGGTGCATTGCAATACTTTTCATTCTAATACCTTCCCAATACACCTGAGTTGGACCACATATGTGTTGTGGTGTGCTGTGTTCATAAAAATGTGTAATACCCTTTTTTGTGCATTATGGTGCATGGCAGCTATTCCCAAAAAAAAAAAAATGGCTGATTTAACCTCCCTGGCGGTATTCCCGAGTGTAGCTGGGGGTAAAGTTTCTGTACCAAAAGCGGTAACCCCGAGCTACACTCGGGCTTACCATGCGGCGCTGCATAGGGAGTCCCTGCAGAGCTTACCTTGTCCTTCGCTCCCGCGATGTGTCCCCTGCAGCGTCCCCGGCCATCTCCTCCGGCTGATGCCGGCATCCAGCTTCTGTGTTCCTGTCCCTGTGACGTCGGGACGTACAGGCGCCGCCGGTGGCGGGAAATTTGAAAATGTTAAAAAAATGTCATTTTTTTCAAAACGAACATAGTAAAACATTGCTGTTTCAAACCATTTCACATACATTTTGTCCCGAGTGCTTTGTCCTGTCCCCTGTCTGCATTTTGACTGTTCTTTCTGCCTGGAAACTTAGAAAAGTCCATGGCGTCCAAAAAGCATCTCTTTAGGTCAAAAGCGGGTTTAGATCAGCTAGAGAACAGCGATAGTAAATCAGAACCACTTGCAGAATTGAGTGATGATTCGTGGAGAAATTCGTCAGACACTGAAAACAATTTTGTGACTTTGCTCAGTGATGTGCGAACTTGGCGCTATATTTCAAATTTCAGTGTTTTTAGTTTGATTATATTATTGAATTAAATGTATTATTATTTTTTATGATTATTTATGAAATTATAATTTATGATTTTGTGTTTCAAATTTTATCATACCCGGGATGTTTAATAGACTCTTGTTCGGACAGATTTCAGTGAGTTATTCCTAAATATTACAGCCTACAATAAAAAAAACTACATATTTCCATGCAAAATAATGGTACCGCTTTCAGCACCAAAAATCTGAAATAATCATACCGCCAGGGAGGTTAAGGTGGTATGAAACCCAACACCAAAATGTAATATATTGCAGCTTACATAGATGTCTATCTTTCATAGATCTTTGCATTTGGGTTTTTTTTTTTCCTCTCTCTGATTTTACCTAGTGATTTGGCCAGTAACACCCCACCTGTATTAGAGTGCCTCCACTTTGGATGAAGCAGCAACAGAGACACCTTAGGAGAGAAGCATTGTCCATTGGGATTGGGTGGTTGGGAGAGTTAGATGTTCTAGCAGATTTAGATACACTAAACAAATTGAAGTCAAGCTCCAGCTAATACTTTTTAGACAGTTACACTAGTTTTGTTCCTTTCAGGATAACAGTTTTACATAAATTCAATTAAAAGCTGACCATTGTAAGCACCCCTGTCAATGGTAAGTGGTTTTTCTCATCTCTCTAACTGCTACATGTGCAGGACAATGGACTTACTGGCTGGATCACCAGATAAAAATAAAAGAAAGCCTAAAAAGAAAACAAATGCAGTCATCACATTTAAGAATTGGTAAACTGCAATATATTAAATGTTTGCTTGTAGGTTTAATTCCACTTTAAAGGGATACGAATGGCTCATTTTTTTAAATTAACAAACATGTTATACTTACCTGCTGTGTGCAGTGGTTTTGCACAGAGCAGCCCTGATGCTCCTATTTTTGGGTCCCCTGCCAGCGCTCTGGGCTCCTCCTCTCTGCCGAGTGACCCCATAGCAGGCTGTTTGCTATGGGGGCACTCATGCATGCTCACTCCTGAGCCCCACTCTGTGTGTCCATAAGACACACAAAATGGAGCTCGCCGCCCCCCCCCCCCCCCCCCCCACTGGCTGTGATTGACACAAGCGGGAGCCAAGGGCTCCTACTGCCTTCCCTGGATCAATGAGAAGGCAATGAGCCAGGACAGTAGCCACTCTTGTGCACATCACTGGATTGCGAAGGGGCTCAGGTAAGTATGCAGGGGGGGGGGGCTGTATACTGAAGGTTTTTAGAATGCATGAAGGTCAACTACTTTAAGGCAACGCACATTAATGTGTGACATAATTAAAATGAATGGTTCCTTTATATTTGGTCATCATATTTAAAAATCATATCTGCTTTAAAAATGTAACCCTAAATGATTTTACTTATTGCATATAGTGGTTTTCAGCATTTAGATAATCCCCCCCCCCCCCCACACACCACCCATCAGCAACATTGTGGATTTTAAAATTTAAATACACAGTTACTGTATTATGCAAAAGTAAAATTACATTTGTCTGGAAAAAGTTCATATAGTGTGATATATCTGGGAAATTATAACCTCAGGGCTGATTTGGCGGAGACATAGATCTGGAACCATACCAAACGCCCCTCGGCTTTTACATAGAGACATGTTGTAATTATTAGAACTGTGGATTAATATTCTATAGAGTGTTTTAATGGCTTTAAAGCTACAGAAAAGTATAGAAAACAAACTTTATATACCTCTTTAGTAATCCCATGCACCGCAAAACTTAGACTGGTCAGCTAAATTCCACAATTTCTGGTCTAGTTAAACTGTTCCATCTTAGACTATGTATTTTCCATACCTGGGGGATCACTGTGGAAGCGGGAAAATACTGTAGTAGCTGACACTTCTACACAGGGGCGGACTGACAACTCATGGGCCCCCGGGCAATAGGGGATCTTGGGGCCCCTGTGTCCTTGCCCAAACTCAAAAAAACCTATGAAAAAGTATCAGGGGCATCTAATGGGGTCCCCTACTGACCCTGTGCCCTCAGCAGTGCCCGAGTTTCCAAATGGCCAGTCCGCCCCTGCTTCTGCAGTGATCCTCACTGTCATCCAGATCTTGTGCTGAGTGGCCACCCTACTGTCTTAGTAACCACCAGGGGTCACCTGCTTGGCATGGCACCATTCAGAGAACACTGTAATTTTCTCCGTACATACAAGGTGATCTCCAATTGGACAAGGTGGAGATTGTGTTGTTACTGCCCTGCCTCTCCACCTTGTCCAATCAGAGAATGCTTTGCATTTGCTGGGAAAAAGCAAAGTGTGCCCAGCAGATGACCCCCTATGGTTTCTATGCAGCAGGGTAGCTACTCAGCCTGGGACTCAGAAGACAGTGAGGATCACTGGAGTAGCGGCACCTACTACAAGGATTATCTGCTTCCATAGGGATCGTGTAGTTATGGATTATGCATATTTAACATTGGTCCAAGGTGGACCAATGTAACTATGCAAACAAAAAGTGGAATTCAGCTCTAAGCCAATCAAACTGTACTGTAGTGAACAGCGTTGTCAGTCTAATATGAATTTTGCTTACTAGAAAGCAGAGTGTACATACTATATGAATTATCTAATTAATGTGCCACTGCTCCTTTACTATTCAGTTACAAGCGTACGGTAGGTCCTGGACCAAGTGTTACTTAACTGCAAAGTAGATTGCAGAGAGATCCAGAGCCTGGCTGTGTTATCTAGCAGGGGTGCTTAGATCACAAGACTGGGTGAACGGAATTACAAATCTAGTTACAAAGCTGGGTAAATTCTAAGGCCCCTTTCACAGAGGCGAACTCCACCAGTGGATCTGCATGGTCAGCGGGGGTTCTGTCTGCTGATCCCTACTGATCAGGCAGATGACAGGTCCATGAGCAGAGCAGACATGGACAGGGCCCGCTTTCCTCTATGGAATTCAAACACGGACCACCTGTTCTTTTACATCTGGCTGTCATCCGATCCAATCCTCTAGACCAGGGGTGGGCAAACTTTTTGACTTGAGGGCCGCAATGGGTTCATATATTGGACCCGGGGGCCGGACCAAGAGTAGATGAATGATGTGTATGTGTGAATTAATATAAATTAAATTAAAATTTGTAACATTAAATGTTTAGATTAATTTAAACACTACCATGCCATCCATAGTAAGTATAGTAATATTCCCCCATAGTAAGCATAGTAATTAATCCCCCATATAGTAATTCATCCCCCATAGTAATTCATCCCCCCTATAGTAATTCATTCCCCATATTAATTCATCCCCCATATTAATTCATCCCTCATAGTACTATTCCCCCCCAAGTAGTAAGCCAAGTCCCCTCTATGTCAATTTGCTTACCTTTGCTCCGCGCGTTCCTCTCGCCGTGTTCCTGCGCCGTTCCGGTCTTCAGGGCGGACTGTGAGAGGAGCCTAGCTCCCCTCACGTTCGTCACGCTGCCCCGCCTACACACATCCTGACAGCCAATGTTTGCCTGCCCTGGCTGTTTTTTTTCTTATCACGCTCCGCGGGCCGGATTAAAAGGTCCGCCGGGCCGTATACGGCCCGCGGGCCGTAGTTTGCCCATTGCTGCTCTAGACTAATGGGAAATGGATCCCCCATCTGTCTGATTTTAGAGGACCAGATGCAGGCAGGTGTAAACAAACACATGTCCATTTACATTTGGTGATCCATAGAGGGCAATGGATGGTCCAGTGGGGTCTGCCTGAAAAACAGGTGGACTGGATCGGTCCGCTCATGTGAAAGGGGCCTTAAGTTTCTTCCCTTGTGTAAATACCACTATTTGAATCATAACTGCTCTGTTTTCAGATAGTTATCATCAATGCTTGATATCATTTTTTCTTAAAGCAACCCAGTCACGAAAATTCAATCTCAACCGATTTCCGGCCACCCTATAGCAGATATACTGCTACAGGGTGACAGGGGTGCGCAAAATCACATATACATGATTTTGCATTTTCGGGTAGGGGGCATGCGCGAGTCGTGTGCGTGCCCTACCAACGCCAATATTCGCGGCCTTGGCTGTCAATCACTGGGTCCTGGCCGGTGATTACTCGCCGGCACCCGGTGATCACGGAACATTACCGATAGAAGGAGAGAACTGTATGTAAACAATACAGTTCTCTCTCTGTCAGCTCCTCTACATTGCTTTGCATGGCTCTGCACAGCAGAGCCATGAAAAGTAGTGTACTTACAGTTGAAAGCACAGTCCACAGTAAAACAGAACGCAGCACACAGTTAACCGTTTGATCGCCCCACATGTTAACCCCTTCCTGCCCAGTGACAGTACAGTGTCAGTGCTTTTTATTAGCACTGACCACTATATTGGTGTCACTGGGGATGTCAGTGACATCAAGTCAGTTCCCCTCAGTGTCAGAATGCCCGCCGCAGTCCTGCAGACCTGCTATAAGTCTAATTTAAAAGAAAAAAAAATCCCAGTATATATACCGCCTTTTGTAAACGCTATAACTTTCATGTAAACCAATTCATTTACACGTATTGGGATACAAAGACATGTGGCAGAATACATTTTGGCCTAACTTTACGATGAAATTTGATTTTTTTTATTTTTTTTACTGGACCTGTTTAATAGCAAAAAGTCAAAAATATAGTTTTTTTTCTCAAAATTGTAGATCTTTTTTTTTATAGTGCAAAAAATAAAAAAAAACACACAGGCAATCAAATATCACAAAAAAAATTTCTTTTTGTGGGAAAAAAAGGCCAGAAATTTCATTTAGGTGCAGTGTTGCATGACCGCACAATTTTCAGTTAAAGTAACGCAGTGCCGTAACGCAAAAATGGCCTTGTCAGAAAGAGGGGTAAATCCTCTGGAGGGCAAGTGGTTAGAACATGTTACCTATAAAAAAAACTAAACAAAACACCTATCTCAGGACTCCTCTTGCCATCCTCCATGTCACTACTGGGCACAATTGTTATATGGAGGTTTACAATAGGAAAGTGTTCCTTTTTATTTAGATTTATAGTCACTTTAAATCAATGTGAACTTACAGTTACTTCTTGTGTACTGCCATAAAACATTTAAATGTACAAATAAACATGTGGTTTAAGTGAATAATAATGAATGTTATGGGTTACATTTAGGGACCACAAGGCATCATTTAGTGACCACACGGCATTATTAAGGTACTAAGAGAATAAATTTATCTCCAGACCCAGCAAACATCCTGAAAAAATGCCAATCATTGACTCCGTCTGGTCTGGTCAATTAAGCTTTGGCAGAGAAGTATGGGTGTTATGCAGGGTAATGTACTCTTCTCACTATGACAGTCAGTAATAAAATTAAGCAATTCAGACTGTTTTCGTAGCAGGACCCGGCAAACTATGTAATTAAAATTAAACGTTTGTGCAACTAAGAAACAGCAGGATGTCTGAGAGCAAAATATTGGACTCTGTTCCTAGTATCATTTCAAAAAGATAAGTCAACTTTGCAGCATAAGCAAGTCAGGGCAAAACAAGAACTGTAATATTTTAGGAGACATATTTAATTTTATAAGCCTGATTCATAATTTCCCTTCTGCTACTTCAATATAGGCCTCGTTCTTATGTGTGCCAAAAGGAAGGGTTTGGTGGAAATTATCAATATCTGTCAAAGGAAACCTCCCTCAACCATCTCAACCATTGGGCTTAGAGGATAAGTCGAGAAAACAAAATATATATATATATATATATATATATATATATATATGTATGTATTTGCCCCACGCTGTGCTGGTACCATACTCACCTGAATGGCTTCCCCAGTTGGCAATCTACAAGATCTAGGCCAGTGGTGATCAACTTACCTGATATAGGGGCCTCAAGTGCATCCCCTGACATCACCAAAGGACCACATATAATATTCAGTTAATGTAATGCAAGAGTAGAAGGTCAGAGAATGCAGCCACGCAACAAGAAATGGCCAAAGACTGCATATATTTGATGAACCATATGAGATAATCTGGGATCATGCAAGAACAAACATGGTCTAGGAGGTCTTGGAAAATGGGGACATACTTTAGGAAACAGTCATACACTGCTACTACAGTCCTTTTATAAATGAATGCTGCCACATTTGTGCTCCATAAAGCCCTCCTAAAGATGACTTGTGCCACATTTGATATTTTTCTCAACAAGATCCATTATAAAGACATAAAAAGACAAAGGGGATGGACAGCGCTGAAAAAAGTAAGATAGTGCGAAATAAATAAATCCAACTAATTAAATTCTAGAATCTAGAATAAAGAATAGATTTCCTTCGTTGGCTTGAGTAAACACCTAGGTAGGGAAAAGACAGACTATTGACTGCGCAATAAGCACTAAAGGGCCAAAGGTTGGCCATCAGGGATCTAGACTGACTCACAGCTTAACAGAAGCTGAAAAATAGGGGCTCTAGATGCTCTCCTGCATCAACCACCGCTATGAACTAAAGCAGTCCATTCAGGGCTAAAAATTTCCACTCGCCTGCTCGCATTTGGTGAGTGAAAATAATGTGGGTTGGTGTGTGTGTCCCAGGTGCTGCGTCGGGAAGGGGGGGGGGCACTACCAGAAGCACCAACCTGCCGCAAGTGTTGTGATGAGGGGGCTGCACTGCTGATGCAGCTCCTCAGTGACTGGAATGATCATGATTTCACTCTTTCACAAGGAGCAGCAGCTGACACTTGCTGGAGAGAGGATTAGGCTTTCACCTCCCTCCAGCCTGCAGGAGGCGATAGACAGCCTGCACTTAGGAGTGAAGGCAGAGTGTCCTTTCTCTCTCTCCCTTGTCATGTGACTTATCACATGACCGGCGGAGGGAAGGAAGGAGAAGCTGCATTCAGAAGAAGATCTGAAAGTACAAGGGGAAAGGGGGTTCAAATGAAGTAAGGGGACATTGTGATGGGGACACCTGTTGCAAAGGGGAAACCTGATGTAAAGGGGGACTCCGATGGGGACACCTAATGTAAAGGAAAAATCTGATGGGGACACCCGATGTAAAGGGGGACTCAGATATGGAGACACCTGATGCAAAGAGGGACTCTGATATGGAGACACCTGATGTAAAGGGGGACACCTGATATAAAGCAGGACTCTGATGGAGACACTTGATGTAAAGGGGGACTTTGATGGGTCACCTAATGTAAAGTGAGGTACCTGAGATAAAGGGGGACTCTGATGGGGACACCTGATATTAAGGGAGACTCTGATGGGCAATTACACTTAATATTTTGTTTCCCTATTGATGTAAAGCACTTATTTTCATTTTATGTTTACATTGCTTTATGTAAATATTGTTAAAGTCATTGTTAATATTTAATTTTGTACCTTTATTCTGCATAAAACATTTAACAGTGTCATTTCATGAGATAATTTATGAGGGCGTGTGTTTAGAGGGGCGGAATTAGGGGCAGGGCAGGGTAGGGGTTTGGAATGGGTAACTGGTGGTGAATAACTCTTAAGACCTGGCTAGTAGCTCTCAACTTGAGCCCTGCCATAGATCGATCGATCGATCTTCCTTCCTTCGAAAAATGCTTGATTCCCCCATCAACACAGTCAGACAGTGAATCCTTTCCACAGAGCTTTTGTGTTTCTGCCAGCAGGGATCATTCCCAGAGCAGAACACAACATAATGCTTGTATGAAAAAAATCTGTCAGGCTGCATTGATGGATCGACTTCAGTACAGCCAGCCTGCCCATAGATCGATTCAATCTTGGCAAGTCCCTGCTGAACTGGCCGAGATTGGCCAGATTAACCCTAAAGCAGTTCCTGGACCATGTCTTAGGTGTGGATAGATTAGGTGTGGATTAGGTGGATAGGTTTTTTCTGGTTCTTTGTTATTCTAAATTATAGCCCAGCATTGTTATAGAAGCCATCTGCTGTGTTGCTGTCCCTGCTGGGGACGCGGGGCTAACCTAGTGGGACTTGTCACCCCCTACAACTAAATGCTGCTTTTCCTTCCTGTATTGTCTTCATGGTTAAAAGTTTTAATTGAATCAAGACAATAAAAAGGTGCAGAATCGTTGTGCTTGCTTTATCTTTTTTATCTATTCAGGTCCTTTGGCTCCTTGCCCCCATCTCACATCCTGGTCACTGATAAGAAGTCACAAAAAACAGATATTACCAGTAGAGCCTCACTGCTTTGATCATGGGCAGTTAAAAAAAAAAAAAAAAAAGCTGAAATTTGAATGTGAATGAAAGCGGAGTTCCACCTGAAAAAAAAGTCAGCAGCTACAAAAACTGTAGCTGCTGACTTTTAAAATACACTTACCTGTCCCTCGGTCCAGTGGTGTCCTCACCACTGCTGGTTTCAACGGCATCTTCATTGTGAGCACCCGACTGAAAACTTGCGGTGCCCACTGCGCATGCGCAAGAAGAGCTGCACTTTGTCAATGGCCCCGTAGTCTTCTGGGACCTGTCATGTGTCCCAGAAGACTACGGGGAGGGAGGGGGAGGACAACTTCTGCTTCCGATTGACTATGCGATTGCAGCAGAAGTGGGAATGGGTACCTGTCAAATTCGGGTACCCCCTCCCCGCTCCCCAAAGGTGCCAATCCTTAATGGGCAGCGGGGGACAAAGGCTTAAAGCCGAACTTCCCTTTTGGGTGGAGCTCCACTTTAAGCAGCCAATGGGACTGAGGTGTTTTCCTTTTTAGGTTCCAACATGAACATTCTCTGAAGCACGTTGGCATTAACTGTAAAGTGACTGCAAAGGTACTTTGTAACAACAAACATGTCATATGTATCTGCTCTGTGCAATTGTTTTGCACAGAGCAGTCCTGGTCCTCCTCTTCTTGGGTAGCCCGCCGGTGCTCCTGGCTCCTCCCACCTGTCAAGTGCCCCCATAGCAAGTGTCCATAAGTCTTACAGAGTGTGGCTCAGCCCTGCCCCTACTCCCTCCTCACTGGCTGTGATTGACAGCAGTGGACGCCAATGGCTCCAGCTGCTGAGTCTGAGCCATTAAGGAGGCTCTTGTGCACATTGCTGGACTGAGATGGGGCTCAGGGGCTGGGAGGGAGCTGCACACTGAGCCTAGGCTCACACTGATGCTGTGCTGAATCCGCAGCATTTTTTGTGAGAATTCCACACCGCATTGCAATTGCACCCCGTTCATGCGTACCACTGCGGGTGTATATGTTAAGTTAACAACACCCTGAAATCGGTTTGCAAAACGCGGTGCGATGTGCAGAATCAGATCCAATAGGTGTGAATACCCATGCAATCTGATTCTAGTGCGGACCAAAAAAGGGTCCTGCACCTTTTTGGTGCGGATGCGGTGCGATTTGAGCCATACAAAATGTATGCACAGAATTCTCATGTGATTTGCGCAGGAATGTGGTGCGGTTTCTGTGCGAATCACATGCAATGTACCGCACCGCATCAGGCTGAAGGTTTTTTTACTTTCATGCATAGAATTTAGCGTTTACAACCACTTTAGTTATTTTTTACAAGACCTGATCATTTGATGTACCTATTTCTGCATTGCTCCAATTTCTTCTGTACCCGAGGTCTTTAAAAGTCTTTAAAGCGGAGCCCCACCCAAAAGGGGAAGTTACACTTTAAGGACTGCTCCCCCGTTCCCAATTAAGGATTGGCACCTTGGGGGGGCGGAGGGGGGAGAGTGGGTACCCGAATTTGACAGGTACCCTCTCCCACTTCTGGTCCGATTGCCTAGGCGATCGGAAGCGGAAGGTGTCCTCCCTCCCTACCTCCCTGTAGTCTTATGGGACACGACAGATCCCAAAAGACTACAGGACCATTCAAGAAGCGCAGCGCTACTCGCGCATGCGTAGTGGGTACTTGGCTGTGAAGATGCAAGCCATCACAGCCGGGTGCGCACACTGAAGATGCTGGCCTCCTGGAATACAGGGCTGCCGGTGAAACGGGCTGTGGCAACGCGGGATCGTGGGACAGGTAAGTGGCTGTTTTTTAAAAGTCAGCAGCTACAGTTTTTGTAGCTGCAGACTTATTTTTTGACAAGGTGAGTGGAACTCCGCTTTAAGTCGCCAATGACAGATCCCAGGTTTCTATGATCATTATACAGAGGACCTCTCTTTCTATAATATAGAAATATTTTCAGATCAGCAATAAAATATAAAACTTTTCCTAACATGAAAAATCTGTGATTACTTGTAAAACCACCCAGAGCAAAGCGATGAAGTAAATCAACTCTGTGTGATGGATGAAGGACTGGTCTGCTCCACCCCAACCTCAGCTCGCTAGCAATGATCTAATTGTTGCTTCAGCAGAACAGCCAAGATTTCTGAATCACTCAGCTTTCTCGTGTCATATACATTAAGGGTGTGAATGAGGTTCAGGAAAGCAGTATTTTCAGTATGAAGCGAAGATCAAGAACACGGGGAGGTGACCTCAAAGTAGCAGGAGGAAAGTTCAAAACTAATCATAGAAAGTATTATTTTACTGAAAGAGTAGCTGATGCTGGGAATGGACTTCCAGCAGAGGTAGTCAGCCAGTCAACAAAGCAAAAATAAAAAAAACCCCAAACAAACATTTAAATAAAAAAAATGGAGCAGAGTTGATGGACCACTTGTTCTTTTGTCTGCCGTCATTCTTCTACGTCTCTATATAGTCAAGGTCACTGTTGTCACCTCTACTATACAGCTTAATCACATGGATTGATAATATTTCAACAGTTGCGTATTCTGGGCTGCTTTAATTGTACCTCCAGCCAAAACGGTCTTTTAGATTTTGCATAAAGCAGAAAATACTGGAGGGGAATGGGGGTGAGGTAGGTGGTTGCTGTTTGTGGCCTTGTTAAAGGGTCACCCGTCTTCTCTTTTTATCTTGAGAGATACATTAAGCAAAAGTAATACCTTCCACAAGGGAAGAAATATTCTCTAAGGCTCATGTGCACTGCAGCTGACATTCAGCTTTTCTGCATTTTTTTCAGCAGCCCCTGAACTCTCCCTAATGTTTTCCTATGTGTCCATGTACACGTCGTCGTTTACAGGCAGTTGAGTTTACAGTTGTTTTTGTGAACGCACCAAACTTGCGTTCAGGAGTAGATTTTATCAGCGTTTCAAATTTCAAACGCTTGTAAACGCGGCTAACCGCGTTTATAAGTGTTAGCGTTTGGAAAATTGTTTTAACTCTTCCATTTCCAGATGCTGTCCAGAGCCTTTTTCATCATGAAAAATTATTATTATTAGTATACAGTATTTATATAGCGCCAAAGGGTATGCTCAGCGCTGTACAGTAGCAAGGGGGACAGAACATGAGACAAGACAGTAACAATACACTACACGAGGGGTTCGAGGGCCCTGCTCTTTCGAGCTTACAATCTAGGAGGGAGGGGAAGGTGGTACAGGAGGAGATAGCTGTGGGGGATGGAGTGGTGGGTAAGGTGGAGGAGGTTAGTTGTTAGGTGAGGTCGGGTGTTAGGTGAGGTTGGGGTAGGCTTCCCTGAAGAGGAGGATTTTCAGGGTGCGCCTGAAGGTGTGGAGGGTAGGTGACAGTCTGATGGATTGGGGTAGGGAGTTCCAGAGGATGGGGGAAGTCCTGGAGAAGTCCTGCAATCGGGCGAGGGAGGAGGAGACCAGGGAGCTAGAGAGCAGGAGGTCCTGTGAGGAGCGGAGGGCACGGGTAGGGTAGTATCTGGGTATCAGGTCAGTTATGTAGTTCGGGGCGGCATTGTGAATGGCCTTGTAGGTCAGAGTTAGCAGCTTGAATTTGATGCGTTGGGCAATTGGGAGCCAATGAAGGGATTGGCAGAGGGGGGTGGCAGATGTGGAGCGCTTGGTGAGGTGGATGAGTCTCGCTGCTGAGTTTAGGATCGACTGGAGTGGGGATAGCGTTCGTTTGGGTAGGCCAGTGAGAAGGGAGTTGCAATAGTCCAGGCGTGAGATGATGAGGGAGTGTACAAGTTGTTTGGTGGTGTCTGGGGTGAGGAAAAATGCATGCAAAGCGTTTTCCCAGTGCTCAAATGGACCTGGTACACCATATTTTGAGTTTTTACATGAAAGAAAATATGTTAGACACTGCTGCAATAATTTCTGCACAGAAATGAGCTGGAACACATCCAAACGCCACAAAAAAAAGACAATCTCAACACATACTGCTCTCTCTGCTTTTGCTCTCTCTATTTCTCTCCAAATGTCTGAAATAGTTAATTTTTTACGGTTTTTCACTGCATTCTGGGCATTTTGGAAGGCCTCCTGAGGTTATCTTTAAAGAACGCTTCTAAACGAAAATGCTCATAAACGCGGTATGCAACGCGGCTAAACAGACGTTTTTTAACCTACGTTTTCCAGCAGTCAGTTTCCATCGTTCAGAAGTGTTTTCCAAACGTCCCGTGTACATGGAGCCTTAGACCATCGTCACCAAAACAGGTGCTCCTATTATAACATTTTCCTTAAGCTGGCCATACATGGATGGAAATTCAGCCAGTTTAATACAGACCAACTGAATTTCGATCTATGTGTGGGCACCCTGGTTGTACACAAGTCAATCTATCACCTATCGCTTTTTACCAGAACGATTAGTACTGCCAACTATAGCCAGAAACACTAATCATTGTGTTCTGCTGGCAGGGAAGGTTCCCCACCAGTAGAGCACAATAGTGCTGTGGGAGGGAATCCCCCCATCAGTACTGACTGTGTTGATGAGGAAATTGAGCATCTTTCTTTTCTTCCACCAGGGCTGGAAGAAAATAAAACTGCATAATCCATGACCTGCATAAAATTTTCAGCCGATTCATTGGATTCAGCTGACACTCTCATTCTTTAGTAAGTGGAACTGCTGGCTTGACAAAAGTCAATTGCTCAACTGACTTTTGGTTAAGGAGTTGAAGTGAGTATTGACAGCCGAACAGCGCCTGCAGCTAATCAGCAGCAGGCGCTGTTCAGATATGTCAGAATACAATAGAAGGGATTTGTGAATCCACACCATTTGTATGGATAGAGATGTCTGTTAGATAGCTTTAATCTTAGCTAAATGTCAAGTTCCCACAAATCACCCTGTGCTGGGTGGCTTTCAGACATGTACATACATATACAAACACACCCACATATATACTGTAAATCACATGGGATTTTAAAAGTACCAATAATCAATCATTTATAGATCAAAGACATTTGTTACATTTAAACATTTTTAAATTATTTCTGTTCCCATTAAAAATAAAAATAAAAAAGGGTGAAGGACCTGCTTGCACCTTGTGCATTGTGCTCTAATGGGTAGCCTTGCCCAGTGGCCCTGTGTTGAGTGCAGCTTGCTGGTGTGAATGAGCTCTAAAAACAATCATTCTTTAAAAAGGTTGTATATTCTGTGCACAATAACCCTCCAATAGTTGCGAACACCTCCTAATTGGCATACAGTTTATCTATTTCTACACAAATGTTAGGATTATTGTCCAACATTCCGGTCAATATTTGCGGAGGTAGTAGACGACTTTTCTACACAATTCCAAAATACTAAATCTGGTTCTTCAGGAGAATGGAGGTAGCAAATCAACAGAATTACATGACCATAAATATTATGGAAAATACTGTATATTATCACATTGATGATCGTATGTATGAACCTATCTTCAATTTTGTCTAATGTGCTCGGCCAACAAGGCATATACAAGGCATATACATCCCACATGGATAGGAAGGGCTGTAGGGGATATAGTGATCTTCATGGGGCCATAATTATCTCCTACATACTGTAGGTATAATGTATGGCTATAAAAAATCTATCATATGACCATATGTTAATAAAAAGAGGGACTCGAAGGTTATATATTCACAAATGTGTGTACCAAAAAAGGAATGAACACTATAGATATAAGAAAATCCCTTACTAATAGATAGAATTTCAATAATCATCCATAAAGGATTATAATTTTACTGTTCGTCAGTCTGCAGATTGGTCAAAGATGATCCCAGATGACCCAAATGGTCACCAAGTGTCTGGATAAGAAAGCTATCAAAGTATATCCTGAATATAAATCACATTATATAATCCTATTTTATATATTTAGCCCACCATTTCCATCATCTCAAAAAAAAAATGTTTACCCAATAAATAGACCCAAGAAGCAATACTAAGCTTTCTTCAGGAAGAAGAGGTTAGGAAGTTCTCATCAAACAAGTGGAGTTCCACCTACATTCCCCACCAAATGTGTACAAGCCCACCAACAGAGGGGCTGCAAGGAATGTCACAAGATGAGCAGACCAGATTTTGGGGTCTGGAGCGCATATTGGGAAAAAAGTTTCACATGCGGCACCTGTATTGGTGGGTGTGGTACACATGAACAGAAATAAAAGACTGTAGATTTTTAAATGTCAAAATGTTTTTGTTGATCTATATACACACTATATTGCCAAAAGTATTGGACACCTCTCCAAATCATTGAATTCAGGTGTTTAAATCACCTCCATGGCCACAGGTGTATAAAATCAAGCACCTAGGCATGCAGACTGCTTCTACAAACATTTGTGAAAGAATGGGTCACTCTCAGGAGCTCAATGAATTCAAGCGTTGTACCGTGATAGGTTGCCACCTGTGCAATAAGTCCATCTATAAAATTTCCTGGCTACTAAATATTCCACGGTAATATAACAAAGTGGAAGCAACTGGGAACAACAGCAAATCAGCCACCAAGCGGTAGGCCGTGTAAAATGACAGAAAGGGGTCAGCGCATGCTGAGGCACACAGTGCGCAGAAGTCACCAACTGTCTGCAGAGTCAATAGCTAAAAACTTTCAAATTTTGTATGGCCTTCAGATTATCACCACAGTGCATAGAGAGCTTCATGGAATAGGTTTCCATGGCCGAGCAGCTGCATCCAAGCCTTACATCACCAAGTGCAATACAAAGCATCGGATGCAGTAGTGTAAAGCAGTTGCCACTGAACTCTAGAGAAGTGGAGACATGTTCTCGGGAGTGACGAATCACTCTTCTCTGTCTGGCAATCTGATGGACGTGTCTGGGTTTGGCAGGTGCCAGGAGAACGGTACTTTCCTGACTGCATTGTGCCACGTGTAAAGTTTGGTGGAGGGGGGATTATGGTGTGGGGTTGTTTTTCAGCGGTTGGGCTTGGCCCCTTAGTTCTAGTGAAGGGAACTCTTAAGGCGTCAGCATAGCAAACATTTTGGACAATTCCATGCTCCCAACTTTGTGGAAACAGTTTGGGCATGGTCCCTTTCTGTTCCAATATGAACAGGCCTTCAGACCTCACAAATGTGCTTCTGGAAGAATGGTCAAACCTTCCCATAGACACTAAACCTTGTGGACAGCCTTCCCAGAAGAGTTGAAGCTGTTATAGCTGCAAAGGGCAATATAGGTGTGTATATATATATATATATATATATATATATATATATATATATATATATATATATATATAAAATGGATTATTGTCAATTCCTTTAAATTTCCATGTGAATAATGGTACATTCATGGCTATTTTACATGAAAGGTACTCCTATTTAAGAAAAAATCCTGTGATATTGTGTTTTTTTTTTGGACATATCCACCACTTTTTTATTTCACTTTTAGTGCCTCCTATTGGTGGAATCTGGTGCTGCACAAAAATAAAACAAAAACAGAAAAATACCAGTGGGAATGGCTGCATTTTACAGTCCGCCAAATACTTCAGAAGACAGAATAGAGTGTCTCTGTTGTTTTCTAGGAGGTTGTGGGATGAGAAAACACACTACAAGATCAACCATCCTGCCCCCAACAGCATTTTCCTTGAATATCCTATTTTATGTCTGGTATAACAGAAGATCCCACCACTTTTCCTTACCTAACACAGTCATTACTGTCTTCATCAACTTGATTGGAGTCCGTCTTCGGCTGATAGAGCCAGTGGTATGTGAAGACAAGACGTTGGTCTTCCTCTGCACATACATGTAAATCCTCAGGTAGACCACCACCATGATTAGAAAAACTACCAAATTAGAGACAGTCCAAAAAGTAAGATAACTCCGGCTGTAAAGGGGTGCAAGGGAGGAGCATGTAGTGACGTCACAAATACAGTTCCAGCCCAATGTGGGCACGGCCCCCATAAAAATAGCAATAACCCAGATTAGCAGAATGAGACAGGTCACCCTCCTTTTGGTGAGGTTCGTATGGATTCTCATTCGTACAATGGATACATGCCTCTCAACGGCGATGACCAAGAGATTGGCCAGGGATGCAGTCATGCTAGTATCCAAGAGGCCCTGCCGCAGGAACCATCGATGAACACTGAGCGTTTTGGACACCGGTCCTGTGTGGAACATCATGAAAACATAGGCAATCCCAGAGAACAAGTCCGCCGCTGCTAAGTTGGCCAACAAGTAATAGAACGGGTAATGGAACCTTTTGTTTATCACAACAGCTGCGATTACTAACAAATTTGACATAAATATGAACAAACAGCAGAAGGCACCAAAACAGAACAACATAATTAGCTTGGGCCCAGTCCAATCATCCTCTGTTTGAGATTTGCTCTGATTGTAGAAAAAGTCCATCCGCTTATCATAATGACAGGAGTTCATTCTGAAAGGGGGCTCTCATCCTGAAAATGACAAAAAAAAAAATAATGAAAGGTCAAATGTTTCCAATATCTATGCCATTGTTTATTAAAAATTGAAAAACGAGTGGTGTTGACCATATGTAACCAGTGACATTTTTTTTATTTACTCCACTACAGCACTACCATGATCTATGAATGGAGGGGGCTCATGCACATGGCCATCTGGAGTCATACAAAATAAAGTTCAGCTGTATTTCCCAGCCCAGGAGTTTTGTGTACAGAAGCCCCATTAACATGAAGGGCTGTACGCAACTCTAAGCCTGCGCATGCATATAGAAGTAGCGCTCACCCCCTAAAGGGCCCACTGGTTTGGTCCCATGGTTCTTTCTCCAGTAAGTGCACTAGCAGCCAGGCACACAGTCCTACTCCCTCTTCTGGCTCAATGATTGATCTAGGGGCATCTTGTATTTAAGCTTTATTGAAAACTCAATCTTGGATGGGTGCAGGGCAACCGTGAGATACTCCAGCAACCTTAAGTAGTAACTTGAGGACACCTGACTCTTTCTCACAGTTTCCTAGCACAGTCCTTGCAGCAGCATATATTGGACTGAACTACACAGGGACACCATAGGAAATAGTGACTTTTAAGCATAGGCTGACTTTGATTCAGGAAGGATAACAGCAGCAAACAGTCACTGGGATCTCACACACGAGTCTGTACTCACTGGATAGTTGGATGCCTCCTTTCAATATCAGACAGACATTTCTACTGTGGACTCTTGAGTCCAGATCCCAAAAGAAAATACTAAATGAGCTCCAGCAAAGTTCAGTAGAATAGCCCCCCCCCCCCCCCAACTAGCACAGCTGTGACTTCGATGAGCAAATAAAGCAGCACAGGTGGAGTGCCCAGAAGGGCAGCAGCCCTTCAGGCTGGGATCACCTCCTCCTGCACAAGAACCCCTCTGCTTTAGGCCTCATCCTAATTTGTTGTTTGACTCGCGTCACCTTTCCATGTGTTCCTTGCTGTGAAGGCCAGTTATAGACTGGGGCAGTGGCCATTTTTTGTACTGTTGAATTGTTGGTGAGGCAGCGCACTGGACACCTTAGTTGCCATTGTGCTACATGCTGGGTGTCCGGTGCTCTCCTGTACCTTTATAGCGGAGTTCTACCCAAAAGGGGAAGTTCCGCTTTAATGCTTCGTCCCCCACTCCCCATTAAGGATTGACACCTTTGGGAGCAGGGAGGGGGGAGCGGGTACCCGAATTTGACAGGTACCTGCTCCCACTTCTGCTGCCACTTCTGCTGCAATCTCCTAGGCGATTGGAAGCGGAAGTTATCCTTCCCCCCTCCCTCTCCGTAGTCTTCTGGGACACATGACAGGTCCCAGAAGACTACGGGGCCATTCACATCACAAGGCGCAGCGCTTCTCACGCATGCGCAGTGGGTACCTGGCTGTGAAGCCACAAGCTGTCACAGCCGGGTGCCCACACTAAACATGCCGGCGCCAGGTAGAGAAGACGGCTGGTGAAACCAGTGGTGGTGAGGACATAGCTGGACCAAAGGACAGGTGTCTGTATTTTAAAAGTCAGCAACTACAGTTCTTGTAGCTGCTGACTTTTTTTTTCCAGCTGGAACTCCACTTTAAGGAGGGGTGGGCTCCCTCAGGTTCACCTGCGCTTGATCTATCGATTAAATACATGCGCCTCTACTATGGGGGCTCTCAAAATTTAGGAATTTAGTTAGGAACTACATAACATCGGGGTGCTGTGACGAGGCTCTGTATCTTACGCATGTATTTGTAAATGTGTGCTAACTAAACCCCTGTTTTTAACATATACTGTTATACAGGTTAATTCGGTTTGTTTGGAGGCTGGTTGGGCCCGGAATTTTTCTCTTTTGTTGTTTTGTCACAAGTCCTT
The DNA here is from genome assembly GCF_062004578.1 of Staurois parvus. Lineage (NCBI taxonomy): Eukaryota > Metazoa > Chordata > Amphibia > Anura > Ranidae > Staurois > Staurois parvus. Next base: position 5,599,122 of record NW_028318143.1, read on the forward strand.
CCTCTTCTCCTGGACAAAATGATGTATGGTCCTCTGCAAAGTTGTCAATGACCCCACCCTTTGTCCCTTTTAAGGTCTCGTTAACTTCCACATCCCCTTGACCTTGGCCAGTTTTAACCCATTAATTTCTATGGAGTCCAGAGGGAATTTTCCTTTGAAGACCAAAGTGGCCTGAAAATGGGTAAGAATGTACATCTTTCTTACATAGGTTAGTTAGCATTGGCAGTAGGAGGGGGAGGGGACAGTTTCAAGACTAATTGGGTATAAGCTGGAATTCCACTTTAAGGCTCAGTTCACACTAGTGCAGGTGGAAGCCGCTACGGGACCCGCACTTCGTCCCGCAGCTGCAGTCATCTGCACACAAAATGCAGGACCCGTGAGGTGGGTACTATTAATCTAATTTGCACTGGAAGTTGCACCCACACTGGGAACCACACTGTACTGTGGGTCCCAGTGCGGGCTGCAATTTCTGGAAAGGTGCAGGGGCCTTTTTTTTTACGAGGCAAATGAATAAATGGGCTGCCGTGCAGCGGTCCGCAAAACGGCACTAGTGTGAACCCAACATAAAGGTCAAGGAGCCTTCAGCAACACTGCTTGGGATTTCACTATGGCAAAGAAAGTGTTGTCAGTCCTCTACAGGGACTTAGGAGCTCACTGGATTTCCAACGGGATCAACAGATATCTTTCTATACTTGCAGCATTAAAAAATAAATACATGTGTCAATGCGTGTGCGTATTGCGTTTTTTTTTTCATGCCCATTTTGAGCCAACAGAAGGGGATACATGCTGTTCTAAGATTACAGTCAGAATCCCTTTAAGATGCATACAGGGCTTTGTGGAATTTGCTCTATGTTCTCTCAGAAACTTCAACTTTTTTGCCATAATTCTATAAATACTTTAACAAACAATGTATGCAATCTACAATGAACATCAAAAGATTATACCATTCAAGGGCCCTGGCCTCAATGCATTGCAAGAACACACTCTAGCATAAGTAGATTGCCCCATGCAAAAATAAAAATATTATATATATATATATATAATTTTTTTTTTTATTGTTTGCTTGGGCCTTTTTGGTTATTCTTTTTATATAATTGGCATTTACTTGGGTGACTTGCATCAGATAGAGCTGATTGAGCTGTGACAAGTACTCATCAAGAGTGCCGACTATGCCCACCCTTTCTGCCCCTCTCCTCCTCTTATAGAAGCTCCACTACAGCACTACCATGATCTATGAATGGAGGGGGCGGACCTTTCAATCATCCACCTGACCTCTATTCATAGATCACATTTCATTAAAAGAATCTGTAGTACACATCAGATTAATAGTAAATCATGCACCTTGTGCTGATTTTTTTTATTTTGAATACATTTAGGCTTTAATTTAGCATTAGGTGTTAGATTACAATTGGGGTTAATAAATTGTGTGTATTAAAAGCCAACACTTTTTTTTCCTTTTGCGTTTCATTGGGGAGATTTCTTTTCACTTTTTCTGTTATGTAGACACAAAAGAAAGTGAGAGGAAAAGTCAAAAATGACAAATCCTCTTTAAAGCAGATGTCACTGCGTCAAGTGTCCTCATTGAAAGATTTCCCCTCTATACCTGTCACAGATGTAGCACTACTCCCTTAGGAGTCACTAAAGATTTGGGTCCCCCTATAGTCTTGCACAGCCAGGCAACGGGCATTTTCTTCAGACTTGCACTTCAGCTTGCATACAGGAGACAGTAAACAGTCCTTAAGCTTGGTTTTTATGCTTTATTAGGGGTATTGAACTTGGATGGGGTAAGGGGTGTATGGGATGCCCAATGGAACTGCAAACTGAGGACATCATCCTGGCAACTATGTACAAGATTTTACACAGAAAACTCTTCTGGGAGAGCTCTCCAGCCTTCCCTGGCGTACCACCCCTGACCCCAGATAAATCCTCTTCTTTACCTAGCTGTTTGGAGGAATCCCTGGGCAAGGGGTTCCAGTGCCTGCCACTTTAAGATGAACAGTCCTGGTAAGGAGCTAATCAAGTTTCCCACCCAAATGCTCCTTTCCCCTTAGCTGGCCCAGGGGGTGTAGGATTACTCACTAATACCGGCCATACATGGTTCGAAATTCGACTGATTTTTCGTCCGAAAATCGGACCTAAGAATAATCGGCCTATTTTCGCGCTGTTAGTGGGTCAATGGCACCGGACGATTTTTGTGGTTCCTCCCCTTTTCTGTGATTGGGCATATTGGAAAATTCGTGAAAAACTACCGATTTTCCACTCAATAATGGTCAAATCGTTCGATCGTTTTTCCGAAAAGAATATGCTCATGAGCTGTGACCTGGAAGGAACAGAAGTTTCGCCTGTTATATGGGGTGAACGTTATGACTTGCTTGCCCGATTTTCGAAATCATTGATAGCACCATGGGATTACCGAGCAAACAATGTTTTACATTTTTGGACAAAAAATCATTTGGAATTCGACCCATGTATGGCCTGCATTAGTCTCTTTCCTGTGAGCTGGTTTAGGTAGGTGGTTGCCTTCAGGTCTTCAGCTGAGCTGGCTCCTTTCCTTGCTTCCATGGGTAGTCCTCCCTCCAGGGACTGGTGAGGCTGAGCAATCATCCTGTCAAGGTCACAGCCTGTAGGTAAGCCCCTTCCCACTGGGCACCCTCCCAGGCTCCTGCATCTCAGCCTTCCTCACATTTTCCACCCACAATCTCCTTCTGCTGACCAGGCTCAATCATACTTAAGGGCTGCTCTGGTCTCATGCCAAGCCTCTCCTGCTTGGAGATTGGCCAGAGTACCTTGAGTATGCAGACCAGCCTCTCCTTATCCCCATCCAGCTTCTAGAATCCTCTCCAAGATTCTAGAGCAAGGGGAGGCATCAAGGAACTAATCTGCAGAGCCTCTCAGTCCTGACCCAAATTTAACTGTGCTGACTATTGCCCAGGCTGCTACTCAGCCCTTCTGACTGAAAAATAATCAGCTAGCTCCCCCCAGACAAGTAGAAGGGTGCTACACAGATACAACTCAAAATGTTGGCTTTTCCACCACTTCCATTGGCAACTAGGACAAAAAAGGGTGAATTTCTTCAGCTGGGATATAGACAGATTAGGTTAATAGTTAAGGGTAATTTTCAGGGTTAGGTAAGTGTTAGTACTGGTTAAGTAAAGAGTTTGGAGCAGGGGCGGACTGACAACTCATGGGGCCCCTGGGCAATAGGGGATCATGGGGCCCCTGTGTCCTTGCCCAAACTCAAAAAAGCCTATGAAAAAAGGTACCAGGGGCATCTCATGGGGCCCCCTACTACCCCCGGGCCCTCGGGAAGTGCCCGGGTTTCCAAATGGTCAGTCCACCCCTGGTTTGGAGTTTGAGGGGTCTATTGCAACCTGAAACCTTGTATCTTTAATAACTTGTATGGTGTAACTAAAGGATTTTTTTTAGCGTTGGATAGAGCGAGGAAGGATTAGACCTTCTATCAGGATTTATTGCGGTCTGTGCCCTCATTAAGGAGATTCACCCTATATGTCACAGTGGCTGTTATCACCGAAAATGAAAAAACAATTATGAATTTTTTGAACAGTAATAGCAGAGAAAGTTTCCAATGGGGACACTAGTTCTGGCGACCCTGATGACAACCAGGGACTCCTTCACTTTGAAGGGATTTCCTACTGTTTCCTGTTTTGGCTATGGGACACGAAGAGAAGGTAATTCTCCCCAATGAGACACAGATGGCAAAAAAAAAAAAAAACTGACAGAGGTTATAGCCCTGTTATTCTATCCAAAATGGAAAAAAAGTTTTTCCTGTAGTTCTACTTTAAACTGGTCAATAAAGTGCATCACCTGAAACTTTCTGTATCAGTTCCTGGATAACACAGTGCAATACCCTCGTATTAACATTTGTTCATTTTAACAGACAGGTTACATTTTAGACAGAAAGAGAAGTGTTCAGGGTCAATGTAAGCAGTAAGGTTACGTTTAAAGGGTTTGCATAAAGGGAGAGCTACACGTAGCACCCTCCTAGTTAAGTTGTGTGACAAACCCAACCAGGACAGGGGCTTGTGGAGGAGACTGCAGGCTAGCCTCTTGCCTACTGATTACGAGCCTTGGCGTTTGAGGGTGCTCTATTCTTTGGGAGGTATGTGCCTGGGGACTTTTGAAGTAGTTCTACACCCTGGTCACACCGATTCGACTTTGAGATCGTGCGACTTCCAGTGAAGTCACACGATTTCCAAGTCGGATGGTATTCCAACTTGATGTGCAACTTGCTAGACATCTGCGACTTGCAAGACACAGATGTCTATGCAAGTCGCACCTAAACTAGTGCATACACTTCTTTAGAAATCAGTGCGGCTCCGACCAAGTTGGAATCGCACCGATATAACCGCTATAATTGTAGACAATAGAGTGTGACTTGCCATGTGATTTGCATGGCATGGCAAAATGCATGGCAAGTCGCACCCGGTCTGACCGGGGTGTTACTTCAGATTCAAGTCCATGTCTCCCCAAAACACACAGACTCTGAGAACTGGAGGACCCAGATACAGATTTGGGGCCTGGATGGGATAAGGGTAAATTTAGTTTTTGGCTCCTCTGTAGCTAGTGGAGCATAATTTACTTTTGGCTGTTCTGGGTCCTGCTGGATGCAGGCTCAACTACTTTCCCCTGCCTTCTAGTGGGTTCTAGAATGTAGTGGGCCGAAGAGGCAGACCCTGGACTTGAATATTCATACAGCCTTAGCCAATTCCTGGGGGAGAGAATGCCTAGTAGGGGGCTGAAGGGTGTATAAATAGCCTAGGACCTAGAACAGCAGGGTTCTTGTCTTGGAGGAGAAGACCCAGCTTGAAGGGCTGCTGCCCTTCTGGGCAGATTAGCTTAAGTCTGCAAGAGTTTCAATGAGGTTCCAGCTCAGGGAGAGCTGGGGGCCTATCTATAAAGATGCTGAAGTCAGTTCGGAAGGAGTCCACTGAGGATCTGGCCTGGAGACTCATGGTACTGTGGTCTGGCTGGTATTGGAAGAAGGCATCCAAGCACACAGAGATTGATTTACTAAAATTGGAGAGTGCAAAATCTGTTGCAGTTGTGCATGGAAACCAATCAGCTTCTAACTTCAGCTTGTTCAATTAAATTTTCGAGTATCCCAAGGCTCACCCTACACCCCAACCAAGTTCTACCAGCATTAAATTTCAAAAAGACACTGACTGCCAGGTTATTGTGTTGTAAGACTGTGGAGCTGCCATGCACCCAATAGAGATTAGAACCTGGGACAAAACTGCAAGACTGTTATGGGGTCTGTGCTACATAAATGGTAGGTTACATTTTAGTGTTTGAGTAAAGGGAGAGCTCTACATGTTAGTCCTCATGCACACTTGACGTTTTTACAGCGGCTGTTTTTGGCTTTTGACGTTTTTTTTTCTACAGTCAATAAACTCCCCAGCATGTTATCCTATGTGTCCATGCACACAGACTGTAATCAACATTTTTTGTCTGGGACATTTTTTGGCTGGAAAAAAACCCAGGACTAGTGGGTTTTTGGAAGAGTTTTTTTAGCTGTAAAACCGCTCTAACACTGAAAAACGCTGCAAAATGCAATAAAACGTGGCGTTTTTGGATGTTTTATTGACCCCCTCCCCAATTTTTTTTTGGGGTCAAAAAAATGCAAAAGCGGAAAATCGTGGCAAAACCCCACTAAACGCTAATGCAATCATGCTAAAAAAAAGCTGAAAACTCTATATTTTTAACGTGACTTTACACAGCCAACGTTACCAGCGTTATTAAAATGTCCAGTGTGCAAAAACGCTCTAACGCTGAAAAATGCAGCAAAACACGGCAAACCAGTGTTTTTGGATGTTTCTTAGCCAACAAAAAATATATTTTTTTGTAAAAAAAAACGCAAACACGAAAAAAACATGGCAAAACACTGCTATACACTAATGCAAAAATGCTAACAAACGCTGAAAAACTCACATTTTTAACGTGACTTTACACAGCTAACTTTACCAGCATTATTAGAACGCCCCGTGTGCGTGGAGCCTTAGGGTCAGCAAAAGGGTTAGGTGAAAGTTATGAATCAGGGCACATAAGGGAAACATTTAACTTTTTTTTCATATTTCCCTTGCTGAGAAAAAAACAAAGCTGGATCCTCGGTGATGAAAACAGTTACTCAATCATCACTTCATTACGGAGCAGGGGCGGACTGACCATTGGAGCACTGCCCGAGGGCCCGGGGTCAGTAGGGGGCCCCATGAAATGCCCCATGTATCTTTTTTATAGGCTTTTTTTAGTGTGGGCAAGGACACAGGGGCCCCATGATCCCCTATTGCCCGGGGGCCCCATGAGTTGTCAGTCCACCCCTGTTACGGAGTATTGCATGTACTGCATGGAGAGGCCTCCTTGTCCACTTGGGTCCATGAGCAGCAGAAGGAACCAGCGGTATGTCTATCTGAGCTACATGAATCCGGTCAAGTAGTTCATAGCAGCAAATGCATTTTATTTTGCTATTACTCATCCATCCATTTATTGCTTCCTTTGTATGTGTGCCAAGAAACCTCAAAGTGAGATCTTTTGAGCACATAGTGGACGACTCTCTCTGCATGTATAAGCTGGCGTTCTTTGTTAAAATCTCATTTTAGGACTAATTCACACATTGTGCAATGACTGCATTGTAAAACGTCTGCTATTGCAAGGACACACAGGAAACATTTATTTCCTATGTGTCCCATTCACACTTCCATGCAGCCTAGTGCTGCAATAAAATGTATAGCAATGTACCACAGCACAGCACATTGCTATGAAGTGTACATTTTGTAAATTTCACAAAGTTTGTAAAAAAAAAAAAAAAAAGCGGGAGCCATGTGATGTGCTGAATTGCACACCGCACTCAGGGGCGGACTGACAACTCATGGGGCCCCCGGCAATAGGGGATCATGGGGTCCATGTGTCTTTGCCCAAATTCAAAAAAGCCTATGAAAAAGATACCAGGGGCATCTCATGGGGCCCCCTACTGACCCCGGGCCCTCAGGCAGTGCCCGAGTTTCCAAATGGTCAGTCCGCCCCTGACCGTACTGCTCCCTACTACAGCTGGCAGCTCTTCATTGCAGTATAAAATGTAGATAAGTGATTGTGAAAATTTGACACAAACACTGTAATTGTTGTATTTTTTTACCCAGAGGTAGGAGAAAGTTAAAGTATAACTAAAGGAAAACCTTTTTTTTTTTTTTGGGAGTGGTGATGGATTAGAACACCTACTAGGTCTTATAGCAGTCTGTGCCCCCGCTCAGGAGATCCCCTTTCTATTTGTCTTGTTCACCATTATCATCGAAAGTGAGAGTAAAGAAAACCCCAAATTTTGGGTTGTCCCCAGAAAAGTAACAGAGGGAAAATCTTACAATGGGGTCATTAGTGCTGGTGACCTGGAGTATCCCCAAGGAATTCCCTTTATTTGCAGGAATTTTCTCTCACTTCCTGTATTGGCTCTGGGACAGGAAGCAAAGGTAAATCTCCCTAATGAGGCACAGAGGGCAACAATAAACTGACAGGGGTTAGAACTGTCCCATACTCTATCCAAAATGAACAAAAAAAAAGAAAGAAAAGTTTTGCTTAAAGTTCTACTTTAACCGCTTGTCCTCTGCACTATAGTAGAAGTACTGCTACAGGGCGGCAGGGCTGCATAAAATCACACATATATATACGTGATTTGCATTTCTGAGTAGGGGGCACACACGCACCACCCTTCCCAGCCACTATTGGAGGCTAGAGATGTCAATCACCGGGTCCTGGCTGGCTGTGATGATCAAGCAAAGCTGACAGGAGAGACCTGTGTGTAAACAACACAGGTCTCTCTCTTGTCAGTGTGGACATGCTGCTTTGTATCTCTCTGCACAGCAAAACAAAACAGCATGTCTCCCTAGTAAAACATAACACAGTGCACACAGTAAAGCACACAGTAAAACAGCACACTGTTAACCCTTTGATCGCCCCAGATGTTAACCCCTTCCTGCCCAGTGCCATTAGTACAGTGTCAGTGCTTTTTATTAGTACTGATCACTGTATTAGTGTCATTGGGATGTCAGTGGCCATTAGTCAGTTCCCACCCAGTGTCAGAATGCCTGCCGCAGTCACTGATCGCCGCCATTACTAGTATAAAGAAATAAAAATTCCAGTATATATACTGCCACTTGTATACGCTATAACTTTCTGGTAAACCATTTAATTTACATGTATTGTAATTTGTTTTTAGCAAAGGCATGTAGCATAATAAATTTTGGCCTAAATTTATGAAGAAATTTTATTTATTTTTTTTATTGGATATGTTTTATAGCAAAAAGTCAAAAATATTGTTTTTTTTCCAAAGTTGACTGTATTTTTTTGTTTATAGCACAAAAAATAAAAAACGCAGAGGTGATTAAATACCAGCAAAAGAAAGCTCTATTTGTGGGAGAAAATGACATAAGTTTAATTTATGTACAGCGTTGCATGACCGCGCAATTGTCAGTTAAAGTAACGCAGCGCCGTATCACAAAAAATGGGGTATGTCCTCTGGAGGGCAAGTGGTTAACATTTGAAAAAAAAAATTCATGCATTAAAAAGTGGTCAATGCCTTTCATGTCGACCGTATAAATATATAAAGCATTGGTGTTGGGTTTCTTACTAAAATCGACATTTGTGTAGCCGGCCGTAATTGCTACGGGCACCCAAAATTTCACGGCATACTGTTTGGACATTATTCAGAATCAGGAAAGGTATTTTCACAGTCACGTTTTATCTAGGCAGGGTAATAGAGGTGCATTTCCAGTAATTACATATTCTCCTGGCTGTAGCGAAGGGTGTGTAGTGACACAGTTCCCACGGTCTGAACCGAGAGCTCAAAGTGGCTGAGATGTCGACAGCACTAACCCTTCCAGTGCGAGGCAGAGGAGTGTGGTGCAGGGTAATGAAGAGTTCAGATAAGACGCACAAATCATGAGGGGAGGAAAGGTTGTCCCTTGTGTCCTTGAGAAATGATCTGGCAGCATGCAGGCCATTACAGTAACATTGTTACAGGGCCACCAATGGTACAAAGTCAAGCTTTCAATGTGCACAGAAAGCCGGTCATACATGGGTCAATTTTCAAACGATTTTTCATTCGAAAATCGGACCTAAGTATAATCGGACGATTTTTGCTCTGTTAGTGGGGCAATGGCACCGGCCAATTTCCGTGGTTCCTCCCCTTTTCGTTTATCGGCCATGCTGGAAAATTCATGAAAAACAACCGAATTTCAAAATCATAGGATTATCATTAGGAATTCGACTCATGTATGGACTGCTTAAGACTAGTGCATCCACCTGCAGACCTGGACAATCGACAGGCCATTGCTGGGAGACAAAGCATGCAAGAATTTAAAGGGAACACGTGAGGACAGAAATCTGGGCCTGCCATTGTTGAATGGGTTTTTGTAAAGGCGCAGCTGCTGATCCTGGCTTCACCAACTAATGAGTCTCTGACATGCGGCACATTTGTTCACTTGCCAGCTCCATACTGGTTCCAGTTAAATGACTCACTGATAGGGATAAGTGAAATTGAATGTTTCATTTCCCTGAAATTTTGGCGCAGACTGGGGAGATTTCAGTGGAATTTCGCCATTTTGGAGAAATAAAAAATGGCGTCAATAAAGAAAGGGAAATTAAAAAAGAAGTATGGGAATTTTTTTTTTTTTTAATCCTACTTACCTAGGTGGATGCATCAGCCTGATGCTGCATCTGTTCCCCGCTCTAAGGGTGAGAACTCAGCGATCACATGACCGCTGAGTTCTCACTGCCGCTGTGAGCAGAGAGCGGTAACTGTCAGTCACTGCTCTCTGCTCTGCCCCTCCCCCGCGCTCAGGTGCTCAGATACAGTTTAAAAAAATTAAAATCAGCCCTCCAGCGCCTGTCATGGTTCCCTGGTGCTCAGTGGTGTATTTAGGTTTTGTGCTCCCCTAGGCAACACAAAAATTGCCCCCCCCCCCATTGCCCAACAACACCCCAGTCTCCCCCCACCCAAGAGTGCCTTCCATTACCACTGCCCCCCATACACTGGCAACCCCCACCCCGACAAGAGAAAAGCCACTCACCTTCACAGCTCCGGAAATCCCTGGGAACAAGAGTCAGGCTCTACATACACCATCAAGCAGCCCGCAGCCTCCCTCAGATCCCACCTTGTCCCCGTGCTGCATGTGTCCCTTCTTCCCTTCCTTCTTTTGGGGACAGTGCTGCCCACCTGAAAAATGCTGCCCTAGGCAAATGCCTTGTTTGCCTTGTGGTAAATACTCCCCCGCCGGCACTTCCATCTTCACCCAGTCTTCCTTCTGGGTTTGTGGGCTTTGGAAGTATGAATGGCCGGGGCCGTAGTGATGTCACTCCCATGCATGTGTGTGGGAGCCACAGCGGTGCTCTGCATTTTGCGGCATACTATATACCCCGAATGCAGAGTGTCACTGAGCATGCGCGGTTTACGTCGTCGGCTATTGCTGATGTGAATATCTCCTAAATGGTATACATTTAGGAGATATTCATTATACCCACAGGTAAGACTGATGGTAAGCTTTAACTGTAGGTACAAGTTAAAAAAATAAAGTTTACTACCCCTTTACATTCCACTTCAAGGGTGTAATAAGGTTTAGATTGCTCCTGCGGGTTATGTAAGCTCCTTTCAACTATCCTGGGCTTGTTTGTATTCTAAAAAACAGCCCTTCCTGAGACTCATTATTTTACATTCTGACAACTCTTGCTGGCCACTGTTGAAATTATCAGAGTTGTCACCCCTCTCCACTTCACCCAGTGGCGTCCCGAGGCAGGTGCGGGGGGGGGCGGTCCACACCGGGTGAGACCGACCGCACGGGGTGACACCGGACCCACTCCACGAAAAGGTAAGTTGTAAGGCAAGCCGACGATCCCCGCAGGATGGATCCAGTTCATCCTGCGGGGATCATTGGCTTTCTTTACAACTTACCTTTTCTTGGAGTGGGTCCGGTGACATACAGCTCCGCCCCTTCTCCCACCCTTTATACAGTTTCCTATTATGATGCCATTAGGACCAGCCCCCCAAGAACATGCTCATATCACTCATGACACTTATTAGCGAGAAAACCCTTCTTTGTGGCCCTCTCACATTGTGTTTTACTATTCTTTTCAATTCAGATAAGCTTTACTGATAGTACCAAATACATTGTAGCATTGCCAGCGCACCTAAGGAACTATAATGAGTTTATAGGGAGGGGGGCAGCAAAAAGACTAAGTCCTAGGTTATTATCAGGGTAAAGTAAAATATAAAGGAGGTAGGAAGGGAGTACAGGAATGTCATTAGGAAACCTGCTGAAAGAAATGCGGAAGCTGCAGCCTGAAAACTGAAGATGCTTCACTGTCATGCGAATCCTCTGACTTCAGTACTTCATAACGGACCTTGACCCTCTCCACCCACTTTCCATCATTTCAGTCCTAACCCCCACCCCTTTTGCAATCAGATTTTTTAATACCTTTGTAGTGCCCCTCCAGGGGGAGCTAGTTGCTAATTCTTAGATTGGCTGAGTAGCAGCCTGGGGAAATAGTCAGCAGGGACAAATTTGGGTCAGGGCTGAGAGGCTCTGCAGGTCAGTTCCCCGATACCTCCCCCTGCTCTAGAATCTTGGAGAAGATTCTAGAAGCAGTGGGCAAGGGTGAGGAGGGGCATGCCTGCACACTTAGTGGACTCTGGCCAATCCCCAAGCAGGAGGCTTGGCATGGGCAGCCTGAGCCTGCTCAGCAGCAGTGGAGTTCAGGTGGAAGATGTAGAGAAGGCTGAGATGCAGGAGCTTGGGAGGGGGGTCCAGTGGGAAGGGGCCTACCCACAGGTTGGGACCTGGAAAGGAAGATCACTCAGCCTCCCTGGAGGGCTATATGTGGAGCAAGGAAAGGAAATGAGCCAGCCCAGCAGAAGGATTGAAGGCAACCATCTACCTAAATCAGCTCACAGGTAAAGAATAAGTGAGTAATCCTACACCCCCTGGACCAGCCAAGGGGAAAAGAGCATGCTGGTGGTAAACCTGACTAGCTCCTTACTAGGACTGTTCATCTTAAAAAGTGGCAGGTGCTGGATCCCCTTGCCCAGGGACTCCTCCAGACAGCTGGGTAAAGAAGAGGATTTATCTGGGGTGGTACACCAGGAGAGGCTGGAGAGCTCTCCAAGAAGAGACTTGTACAAAGCTGCCAGGAAGTTGTTGTCAGTTTACTGTTCCTTGGGCATGCCATACACCCCTTACCCCATCCAAGTTCAAATACCCCTAATAAAACTTAAAAACCAAGCTCAAGGACTGTTTACTGTCTCTGTAATGCAAGTCTGTGGAAAATACGTTTTGCCTGGATGTGCAGGACTATAGGGGGAACCAAAACTTCAGCAACTCCTAAGGGGGTAGTGCTAAGCCTTTTTCGGGGAACCCAATTTACAGATTCTTGTTTGGGAGAGAATAACCTATTCAGTTGGCTGCAGCCTCCTGGGATATTCTCAATGCGCATTCCAGGAATCCTTGGGGTATTCTACAGCATGGGCTGCAGCATTGGGGGCAAGCTCTTCCTGGTACTTGTAGCCAGATCCCAATGACAAGATGGCAGGCCTGGGCAAGATGTGCAGAAGCAGAGCAGAGGATCTCTACAGAACATAACCTGAGTTGCTGGGTGTGAGTATGTTAAATGCTCATTAATACTAGGGGCAGAGGAAAACCTCTCTAAAACTAGACAAAGTTTTTACTTTAGATACACTTTAATCCTTTGTTTGCATAATCACCTCTGTAGTGTTGAGATCCTTTGTGCTGAAGACCAGTCCTTCCTGCTTTGAAGCTTTCTAGTGCTGCTAAGGTTCTCTGCAACTTTAAAACTGGATATGAACAACCCTCCAGAAGCTGGCCTATTGCAAAAGAGGTGCTAAAAGAAGGTTTCATTCTAATTTCCTCCAATGAAGTTAGCCGGTAGATCTCTGCTACTAACATAGACCTATTTCTTCTGACTAGGTCAACACCTGCTTTTGACATAAAGTATAACTAAACCCAAAAGCAGATATTTAATATGTTGCAGCTTACTAATCATAAGATATGGTGGCTCTATTTTTAGTGGGGCTTTTTTCCCTTTATTTCCACCTGGTGATCCTGCCAAAAACACACTTCCTGTCTTAGGGTGGCTCCACTCTATGGAGGAGCAACAGAGACACCCTTGGGCAGGTGGCACTGCCAATCTTTGAGGGTAGTTTTAGACGTAGTAGCAAAAATCAGATAGAACTGACTAATCAATAAAACCGAACTCCAGTGAACACTTTTTAATTAGTTACAGCAAACTGGTTTTATTTTTTGTCTTTGGGATAAAAGGTTTTACAGAAATAAAAACGGACTATTGGAAGCACCCCTGTCAGCTGAGGACCATAAGATTATGGAACGCCAAAAGAATCAATTTTTTGTTTTTAAAGTTCGTACACTTCAGTTGCTGTAACAAAGCCATTTCATGAAATAATTGGCAAAAAGCTAGATCCATTTGTTGAAAAGAACTAATATTTTGACTCAAACCAAAAAAATGTTAAGTTCTTAATCAGATGATACAGGCAATTAAAAAACATGGGACAAATACGTCCCTTGGTCCTCAAAGGGTTAAATGGTTTGTCTCAACCCTGTAACTGCCATTTTTTCCCTAATTATCTACTTGCCAGATCACCGTGTGAAAATGAAGGATAAAGGCCTTTTTGCAAATTTTTTTTCCTCCGTTTTCACCTGGTGATCTGGCCAGTAACACACATCCTCTATTAGCATGACCCCACTCTGGATGAAGGTTGGCCAAAGATACCTTTGGCCAGCAGCATTGTCAGTCTGGGGGAGGGGAGTGTTCCATGCACTAGGACAGGGGTCTCCAAACATTCTACGCAAAGGGCCAGTTTACTGTCCTTCAGGCTATAGGGGGGCCAGACTGTAGTCTGTGAGAGTAGTAAATGCCCCAGCATCAGTGGGCATAAACCGTGCCCCATCTTTGGTGTCAGTGGGAAGAATGGTGCCTCATCTTTGGTGTCAGTGGGAAGAATGGTGCCCCATCTTTGGTGTCAGTGAGAGGAATAGTGCCACATATTTGGTGTCAGTGGGAAGAATGGTGCCCCATCTTTGGTGTCAGTGGGTGAATGGTGCCCCATCTTTGGTGTCAGTGGGAAGAATGGTGCCTCATCTTTGGTGTCAATGAGAGGAATAGTGCCACATCTTTGGTGTCAGTGAGGGGAATAGTGCCACATCTTTGGTGTCAGTGGCAGGAATAGTTCCCATATCATTTGTATCGGTGGAAGGAATCGTACCCTGTAACTGGTGTCACTTGTGGATGGAATGGTACCCCAAGGGCCAGAGAAAGGCAAACTGCACTGGAAGATTTAAATACACAACCAAACTGAAGCCAAACTCCAGCTAACGCTTTGTTAGCAGTTACAGCAACAGTTTCGATCCTTTTGGGATAAAGGCTTTACATAAATGAATAATAGTTGGCTGCAATGGTAAATGGATTACCTCAACCCTCTAACTGCTACATCTGCAGGATAGCTTATTCTGTTGAAAAACAGACTTAAAGCTCCACTTATCTGCCTTCTCCCCTCTCCACTGCCACATTTGGCACCTTTTGGAGGGGGGAGCAGGTACCTGGTTTTGACAGGTACCCACTCCAACTTTCGGCTCAGCTCACCGCAGCAAACTGAGCCGGAAGTTCAGCCCCCCCCCCCAACCCCCCAATCCTTCCCCCCCTGTAACCCTCTGGGACATTTCACAGGTCCCAGAGAACTGCTGCCCATTCACAAAGCACAGCGCGATTTGTACATGTACAGCAGGAAACCGGCCCCTGCCGGTCCCCCTTAGTCAAGATGGCGGTGCCAGCACTCGTCAGCCAACTGAAGAATTGGCTCAGGGTGAGGACACCGCTGGATCCCTGGACAGGTAAGTGCCTAATATTAAACATCAGCAGCTACAGTATTTGTAGCAGCTGACTTTTAAGTTTTGGGGGTGGGGGCGGAACTCCTCTTTAAACTGGCCATACATGGATCAAAATTTGGCAAGTTCAGCAGGGACTGGCCGAGATTTGATCCATGTATGGGCAGGCTGGTTGTACCTAAGACGATCCATCGGTAGACTTGGGTACCACCAGCCTGTAGGATTTTTCTACATGAGATTACTGCCAGCAGCTATAGGCAGGGCTTAGCCAGTGAGGTCACATGCATGCCGCGTCGGTGTCCTGGCGTTTTGTATGACTGCGCTCTTGTTTCATCCTATACTTGTCGGTTTTCAATGAGGAACATTTTTTATGGTATGACGCTATTGCAGCTCCATTTGGCTTCTCTTTGAAGGAATACAGAGTGCTGAATATGTGAGAAATGTTTATTCCTGCCCCATATATCGTGACTGCTGGAGGGCGGAAGGTTGATATGGACATCGCTAGCTAGCTCAATGCCATACACACAAGTAAATATTGATCTCTGTATGGAGATCAGTTTATCTGGTATATTTGTGGTGGAGGGATGACCGGAAAACACCTTTAAGCCATCCGGATTTGCATGGACTGAGCACTTTGCATTGACCACTTTTGTGGACTTTGGTTCATTTAATTATATATTTGAAATTTTGATGCACTTTGTACTAGTGTTTTCTATTATATGGATGAAAAGTCATCAGTCATTATTGATTTCAACGTTTTACATGTTGATGACTGTTGGTGGGGCAATTGAGCGATTTTCTTTTCTTCCATCCATGGTGGAAGGAAAAAAAATGAATCATCTATGGGCTACCTTACTGCAGGATCACCAGGTGAAAATAAAAGAAAGAATGCCTAAAAAAGTAAATGGATGCAGCCACCGTATCCAAGAATTGGTAAGCTGCAATATAATAAATGCTTGCTTTTGGGTGTAATGCAACTTTAACCATTTAAGGACCGTCCTATAACAGATCTACTAATACAGGGCAGCTGCACTGTGCAAAATCACATATAAATACGTGTTTCCGGGAAGGCACCCTACACACGCTGTCATTGGCTCCTGGAGATGTCAATCACCAGGTCCCAGCCAGCGGTTCATGGCCGGGACTTTGTGATCGGTGGAGTGGCTGACAGGGCAGAGATCTGAGTGTAACAACACAGATCTCTCTCCTGTCAGTGGGGATGTGCTGCTTTCTATCTCTCTGCAAAGCAGAGAGATAGAAAGCAGCAAGTATTCTACTACAACAGGACACAGTGTAAGCACAAAACAGCACACAGTTAACCCTTTGATTGCTCCAGATGTTAACTCCTTCCTGCCCAGTGTTATTAGTACAGTGTCAGGGCTTTTTATTAGCACTGATCACTGTATTAGTGTCACTGGAGATGTCAGTGGCAGTTAGTCAGTTCCCACCCAGTGTCAGTTATTGTCAGATTGCATGCCGCAGTCCCACTATAAGTCACTGATCACCACTATTACTAATATAAAAAAATAAAAAATTCCAGTATATAAACTATCATTTGTAGACGCTATAACTTTCACGTAAACCAATTAATATACACTTATTGGGAGGTGTTTTTTTGGACATAAAAACGCATAATCAAGTGTTCCATCAGTGGCTAAATGGTTAGCACTTCTGCCTGGCAGTACTAGGGTCATTGGTTTGAAGCCCAACCGTGGCACCACCTGCCTGCAGCTTACATGTTCTCCCTGTGCCTGTGTGAGCTTCCTCTGGTTTCCTATCACACTCCAAAGACATGCTGGTAGGTTAATTGGCTCCAGTCTAAATTGTCCCTAGTATGTGTATGTATGAATGTAAGTTAGGGACCTTAGATTGTACGCCCCTTGAGGGTTAGGGGCTGATATGAATGTATAATATATATGTAAAGCGCTGAATAAATTGATGGTGCTATACAAGTACCCGAAATAAATAAATAAATCTTGCAGCTCACAAATGCATCATCCAAACCAGCCTATGCATAGTTCGCTTACATCCCCACCCTACCTTGAAACATAACGCCGTAATCCTTCCTCCGATTATACTCCAGTCTTGATAAAATGTAAGAATTCAATAGCAAAACCACCTTTTCTGTCAGACATAAAACTTTTATTTGTTTGCACTTCCTAAAAGTTTTTTTTAAGTTTTAAATATTGTTAAAAACTGCTAAAATGAATTACTAACTTGTAATATAGCCGTGCATCAAATCTGTGATAGACATGGACATGCACAAGACGACAGAGAACGTATGAACTCATTGCTTATCTTTAAAAAAAAAAGAAAAAAAAAAAAAAGAAGGTTTAGCAGAATGTATCAGATTTATATAAAGTCCATACTTACCAAGCAAGGTCTTCTCCAAGTCAGACACCTTTGTGGTTTGTGCAGGTGGCCGGCGCTGGTCGATGCAGCAGCTGCATCTGGCCTGTTTGGTGGAGATCTGTGGGCATGTTGTTGGCCGGTCACAGTTAATATCCTCCCTGTGTGTGAGAGGCAGCAGATGACAGGAGTGTAGGGAGAGATGCTGGTTACAACTTGCAAACCGTCTGAATGCATTCAGCTTGTCCCACCCCACGCAAGACACAGCATAGTGCTCCCTCCCAGATTAACTCATCAATTGCCCCGCGTACAGCGCTTTACCTAACTGCGAGCCCCGCCAGCGAGCGACATCATCGCGTCTACAACCCAACACAGTCCGACTCTTCTGTATACTTGAGAAACACACAGATTGTCACCATGCTGTCCACATTTATATACAGTATATATATATTGTGACAGGATGAACGGCGAGGTGATAGAGGGACGCTATGTGTCACCTCGCATATGCTCATACCTGACCGTTTAGGTGGAGTCCACTCCGGGTTTTCGGGGCCACAGTTAAGCAGGTGGTTCCGGACCAGAGTTTGGACTCCACTGATCTCCACCAACAGGTGGTATAAAAAGGGCAGGGCTGGAGCAAGGAGTTGCTTGTGGCCTGGGACTCAGAGAGGTGTTCTGAGAGAGCTGTGTGTATGGACTATACCTACAAGAAAAGGTTTGCTTTTTGTTTTATTTTGGTGACAGGGAGAAGCCCTTCACCTCTGAGAGAGGAAAAGCCTTTTGTTTAGTTAGTGCCTGGATGGCAAGGATTTATTTTCATGTTTTGTTTATTTTTCTGCAAACCTTTTAAATAAAGCTGACAACCAGTCAGATTTTGACAAAAGCCTGCTGTGCGGTCTACCTTTGTCCCAGGGAAGGAGATCCCCCACCTGAGCTAACCCCACATATGGTGGAGGATGCGGGCAACTTCCTGAGCAAGTGGGAAGATGGAGGAAGTTATAAGAGCCTTGCTGCAGGCCAACGCAGCACAACGGGAGACGAATCGCCAGTTGTCGGAAGCCCAACAAGCACAACATGAAGCCCAACAAGCAGACCGAGAGCTCCTTAAGCAGGTGGCCCAACACCTATTGGAATTAAAGAAGGAATCTGCAGATCCGCTGCCAGTGGAGCAGAAAATGGCGCGGGCCAGCTATGTTTTGCAGAAGATGACACCTGCGGATGATGTGGAGGCCTACCTCACAACTTTTGAAAGGGTTGCTGTTCGGGAAGGATGGAAAAAGGAGCAATGGGCAGGACTGCTTGCGCCATTTCTGACGGGTGAATCCCAAAAAGCCTATTATGACCTGGAACCAGGGGATGCCCAGGACTATGAGAAACTGAAGGCTGAGGTCCTTGCACGCCTGGGCGTCACCATTGCAGTCCGGGCTCAGCGGGTGCATCAGTGGCATTACAGGGCTGACAAACCACCCAGATCTCAGATGTTCGATTTGATACATCTCTCCAAAAAGTGGCTCCAGCCAGAGGTATTGTCAGGCCCTCAGATTGTGGAGCGTGTGGTCATGGACCAATATTTACGTGCACTCCCTGCCACTTTGAGGAAGTGGGTTGGCCGTGGAGACCCTAAATCTGCAAATGAGCTGGTGGACCTGGTGGAGAGATATGCAGCCGCTGAGGACTTTTGGCACTCACCTGGGCCGTACCCCAAGGTCACTAGGGGTGGAAAACTATCCGGAGGATCCGGTAAGACTGTTCCATGGGCCAAAGGCTCAGAAAAAAATGATAAGACTATTGTGTCAGATCATGAGACTGTAGGCTTAGGACCTAGAGACTGGCCAAATAGGTCAGGAAGGTCCCCAAGGCCATTTAGAGGTCTAAGCACTGAACATATAATATGTTATCGTTGTCATGCGTTAGGTCATATTGCTGCAAACTGTCCTTTAAATGATGAACCTATGCAATGTGAAAATGCTTATTTAGGAAAACGCATGTCTCTTTTTGCACAGGTGGTATGTACTGCAGCATGTCAGAAACGCATGGAAAAGCAAATGTGTGTGATTGCCATTGATGAAAAGCCAGTAACTGCTCTGCTAGACTCGGGTAGTGTTGTGACCTTGGTTAAAGGTGATTTGGTAAAGCCTGCAAGGTTACACCCTAGCACGATTGGGGTTATTTGTATTCATGGTGATACACGTAATTACCAGACTGCTCTGGTGGAGATTGGTACTCCCTGGGGCCCTGTGACCCATTCAGTGGGGGTGGTGCCCTCTCTGCTTCATGAAGCCATAGTGGGGAGAGATTTTCCCCATTTCTGGAAGTTATGGGATAAGGAGGGGAGTCAGGAGGACCGAGCTCCCCCTGCTGGGGAAACGCTGGAAACTCCTGAACTCACTCCTGACCCCTTTGACGGCAAGGTGGAAGGGGAAACTGTTGGTGTATCCGAGGAAGGTGTAGATCTTTTTCCTTTCTCTGTAATGGCTGGGGAGCAGGAGGAGTTGGATCCAACCCCAGACAGTGAGGATATAGAACAAGAGATGATCGCTGGCTCTAGTGAGAGTGGACAGAATGTGGTGCCTGACCTAGAGGTCAGAAAAGAGGATTTTTGTACGGAACAACTGAAAGATTCCACACTTAATAGAGCCCGTGAAAACATTAAAATGATTGATGGGGAACCAGTTGAAAATGATGTAGCGGTGTCTTTTCCCTACATGGCTCTTAACAATAACTTGCTGTATCAAGTGGTAAAGCAAGGGGAGGAGGTGGTAGAACAGTTAGTGGTCCCCAAACCCTTTCGCCGGATGGTACTAGATTTAGCCCATGGGCATATAATGGGTGGACACTTGGGCGTAGAGAAAACAAAGGAGAGAATAACCCAGAGATTCTTTTGGCCAGGCTTACATGGAGACGTCAAAGCACATTGTGAGTCATGCCCGGAATGTCAATATTCTGCGCCCTCACCCCATTTTCGCAGTCCGCTAGTACCTCTACCCATAATTGAAGTACCATTTGAAAGAGTGGGCATGGACCTAGTGGGTCCAGTAGTAAAGTCTGTCCAGGGCCATCAGCACATACTGGTTATACTTGACTATGCCACCCGGTATCCTGAAGCCATCCCTTTGCGTAATACTTCCGCTAAAAATATCGCCAAAGAGCTTGTCCGGGTGTTTAGTCGTGTAGGTATCCCAAAGGAGATCTTAACGGATCAGGGCACGCCATTTATGTCTAGAGTTATGAAAGAGTTATGCAAATTGTTCAAAATCTCCCATCTCCGTACCTCGGTCTACCACCCCCAAACCGATGGGCTTGTGGAAAGGTTTAACAAGACCCTTAAGAATATGTTAAAAAAGGTGGTGGACAAAGATGGGAGAAATTGGGATTTTTTGCTACCATATCTCATGTTTGCTATACGAGAAGTACCTCAGGCATCTACAGGATATTCACCTTTTGAATTACTGTATGGTAGACATCCCAGGGGATTGCTAGATGTCGCAAAAGAAACCTGGGAGGGAGAGACCACGCCCTATAGAAGTGTCATCGAGCATATCTCACAGATGCAGGATAGAATCGCAGCTGTCATGCCACTTGTTCGGGAACACATGGAGCAAGCCCAGGAGGTCCAGA